>NC_034174.2:52535693-52871693 GCF_002021735.2 Oncorhynchus kisutch
AGAAACGAAATATACAGGGACACGACGACTTACTGCTACGCCATCTTGGAATAGAGATGCTAGAATATGCATATAATTGACAGCTTAGGATAGAAAACACTCTAAAGTTTCCAAAACTGTAAAAATATAACAGAACTGATGTTGCAGGCGAAGGCCTGAGAAAAATCCAATCCGGAAGTGCCTCATGTTTTGAAAGTGCTGCGTTCCAATGCGTCCCTATTGAGCAGTGAATGGGCTATCAGCCAGATTACTCTTTCACCGTATTCCCGAAGGTTGTGTATTGCCCGTATTCCCGAACAGCATTGTGACGTAGTTTTACGCATTTATGTTGAAGAATACCCGTAGGCGGCTACATTGCGCAAGTGGTCACCTGATGCTCCCAGAGGGATTCTCGCGTCAAATACAGAGGTAGCCATTACTCCAATCGGTCCTACTGAAAAACTAATTGTCCCGATGGATATATTATCGAATAGATATTTGAAAAACACCTTGAGGATTGATTATAAACAACGTTTGCCATGTTTCTGTCGATATTAAGGAGCTAATTTAGAATATTTTTTGCCGTTTTCGTGACTGCAATTTCCGGGTGATTTCTCAGCCAAACGTGAAGAACAAATGGAGCTATTTTGCCTACAAAAATAATATTTTTGGAAAAAAAGGAACATTTGCTATCTAACTGGGAATCTCGTGAGTGAAAACATCCGAAGCTCATCAAAGGTAAACAATTTAATTTAATTGCTTTTCTGATTTCCGTGTCCAAGTTATCTGCTGCTAGCTGGACAAAATGCTATGCTAGGCTATCGATAAACTTACACAAATACTTGTCTAGCTTTGGCTGTAAAGCATATTTTTAAAATCTGAGATAACAGGGTGATTAACAAAAGGCTAAGCTGTGTCCAAAATATATATCACTTGTGATTTTCATGAATAGGAATATTTTCTAGTAATATTTGTCCGTTGCATTATGCTAATTAGTGTCAGATGATGACAACGGTCCCGTTCACGGGATGGGGTGTCACTAGAGGTAAAAGCCTTTTAGAAATCGGACAACGTAGTTAGATTAACAAGAATGTAACCTTTTAAATTATATATGTTACTTGTATGTTCATGAATGTTTAATATTACGATTATTTATTTGAATTGTGTGCCCTCCAATTTCACCGGATGTTGTAGGCTGGTGTCCCGCTAGCGGGACATCTATCCCTAATAAGCTTGCTGTTAGCAAGCTAACATGACGTGTATGAACTGTGTGTAGTGATTTTCTCTCAGAATGCCATTTCGCATCTATTATATCAGTAGAACATGCTTAACTGCCCTCCACCAGTCATACAAAGAGAATGGTCTAATGCCTCTCATCAAAAAGAGAGCTGGCTCAGGTTACACCTGAAGCACAGGTTACACCTGAAGCATGAGGACTTGCAGCGAGTGGTGAATGTCAACAACTACGCAGAGGATAATGCAATAGTATTACCAGGACGCCACCCAGGACACCACATAAATATATGGCACATGCATCTGTTTATGTACTTTACATGTGCACCTCACTCAGGTTTCATCTCAGATTGCATGGCCTTAACTTATATATGGAATACTATGTGATAAGTGCATTTGTAACAGTATATACTGTATGCTAATGTATTGTGTGAAGGCATTTGGGCAGTGGTGTAAAGTACTTTAGTAAAAATATGGGGGGGGGGGGGCAATCTGTATTTTACTCATTTATATTTTTGGCAACTTTTACTTCACTACATTCTGAAATAAAATGTACTTTTTACTCCATACAATTTCCCTGACACCCAAAAGTACATGCTACATTTTGACAGGAAAATTGTCCAATTCACACACTTATCAAGTGAACATCCCTGGTCATCCCTACTGCATTTGATCTGGCAGACTCAATTTACAAACAAAGCCCAAAGAAAAATGGGTCAGTCTGGTTTAACAACGAATTTGAAATGATTTATACATTTAAGTTTAAGTTCCTGTGGATTTCTGAACATAACGCGCCAAACAAACGGAGGTATTTTGGATATAAAAATAATCTTTATGGAACAAAAGGAACATTTGTTGTGTAACTGGGAGTCTCTTGAGTGAAAACATCCGAAGATCAAAGGTAAACGATTAATTTGATTGCTTTTCTGATTTTCATGACCAAGCTTCCTGATGCTAAGTGTACTTAATGTTTTGTCGTGTGATTGATAAACTTACACAAACGCTTGGATTGCTTTCGCTGTAAAGCATTGTTTCAAAATCTGACACAACAGGTGGATTAACAAAAGGCTAAGCTGTGTTTTCCTATATTGCACTTGTGATTTCATGAATATAAATATTTGTAGTAATATTTATTGAATGTAGCGCTATGCTATTCAGCGGTTGTTGATGACACTTATCCCGATAGGGGGATTGCAGCCATAACAAGTTAAGGCATGTAGCTAGCTAGCTAAACAACGAATCATAATCCCAACTCATAACGTTACTACCCTGTATGAATCAGTAGGTAGCTAACCAACCAGGTTCAATGTTAGCTAGCTAAGATTAGGATATCTAGCAATGCAAATTGATCTGAGAAATGAATATTGCTACACAGATTATACACAGCGTTACGCTAGCCAGGCAGATAATATTAGCTAGCTAACAGTACACTAACTTGAAATGAAAATGACTGACAAAATTGGTAATATCTGAAAATTTAGCTAGCTAGACTCTTACCCTTATACATGGAAGGACGCTTCTCCCTCTCTGTCACGGATGCCATGGCTGCCTTAGTTGGAAGATGTAATCCAGATACAAATGTTTCATAAAAACACCAGCCTTCTGTATGTTTTCTTTTAGACTCAGTCTGCATATTTGCAATCTAATGCCATAATTTTCTCCATCTCCTTATCTAATATACTCTAATTCCACTGATTTCAAAACTCGGTCCTCCAGAAAGTGGAGAGCAACACTTACGCAGTTCTACTACATAATATCTTTCAAAAAAAAGTTAGAAAGGATTAAACACATACTGACCAGCTCATATTATTGAGAGAAGCGTGCTACATGGCAGACTAATCCGAACGCATATCATCTCTCGGCATGTCCAGCCCACTCATTATCTCAGCCAACCATGGCTAACAGGAAGGTTGCTCACTTTTTCTATGGCTAAACCAACTAGGCTCATAATTTAACAATTGTATTGGTATTTACAGATGGGATACAAGTTTGTTATTAAGGCACATGAAAGTTCACATGTTCAAAAAGGCATTTCTTTCAAATGGCGCTCCTGTGAAGTAATGACAGGCGACATACGCCTAGTTTCCTGAAATGAGTCACATACAAATCAGGGATGCCAAGGACAGTAGTAAAGCGAAAGACGGAGGCATATTAAATTACACACTTTTCAGCAGATAAAAGCTGCTATGAAAATGATTCTTAAGCACAATAGACAGGTACCAGAATGAGCTAAAAGAGACTGTGCGTAAGTGACGTCCTCCCCCTTAGAGATGGCATAACAGTCATGGTAAACTGTATAAATGTAGAGGCCTAGGCAGGCCGAGAAAGCGGCAAGAGGACCCAACAATTAAATCGGACTGACCGAGTAATTGGGGCCGATTTCAAGTTTTCATAACAATCGGAAATCTGAATTTTTGGGCAACGATTTTGCAGATTTTTTAAAATATGTATATATATTTTTTCACCTTTATTTAATCTTTATTTAACTAGGCAAGTCAGTTAAGAACACATTCTTATTTTCAATGACGGCCTAGGAACGGTGGGTTAACTGCCTCGTTCAGGGGCAGAGTTTTACCTTATCAGCTCGGGGGATACAATCTTGCAACCTTACAGTTAACTAGTCCTTGTGCACTCCACAAGGAGACTGCCTGTTACACAAATGCAGTAAGCCATGGTAAGTTGCTAGCTAGCATTAAACTTATCTTGTAAAAAACAATCATAATCACTAGTTAACTACACATGGTTTCTGATATTACTAGATATTATCTAGCGTGTCCTGCGTTGCATATAATCTGACTGAGCATACAAGAGTGGTGGTAGGCAGAAGCAGGCACGTAACAATTCATTCAAACAACACTTTCGTACATTTTGCCAGCAGCTCTTCGTTGTGCGTCAAGCATTGCGCTGTTAATGACTTCAAGCCTATCAACTCCCGAGATGAGGCTGGTGTAACCGAAGTGAAATGGCTAGCTAGTTAGTGCTTGCTAATAGCGTTTCAAACATCACTCGCTCTGAGCCTTGGGGTGGTTGTTCCCCTTGCTCTGCATGGGTAACGCTGCTTCGAGGGTGGCTGTTGTCGTTGTGTTCCTGGTTCGAGCCCAGGGAAGAGCGAGGAGAGGGAAGGAAGCTATACTGTTACACTGGCAATACTAAAGTGCCTATAAGAACATCCAATAGTCAAAGATTAATGAAATTCAAATGGTATAGAGGGAAATAGTCCTATAATTCCTATAATAACTACAACCTAAAACTTCTTACCTGGGAATATTGAAGACTCATGTTAAAAGGAACCACCAGCTTTCATATGTTCTCATGTTCTGAGCAAGGAACTTAAACGTTAGCTTTCTTACATGGCACATACTGCACTTTTACTTTCTTCTCCAACACTTTGTTTTTGCATTATTTAAACCAAATGGAGCACGTTTCATTATTTATTTGAGGCAAAATTGATTTTATTGATGTATTATATTAAGTTAAAATAAGTGTTCATTCAGTATTGGTGTAATTGTCATTATTACAAATAAATAAATAAAAATAGTCCGATTAATCGGTATTGGCCTTTTTGGTCCTCCAATAATCGGTATCGGTGTTGAAAAATCATAATCGGTCGACCTCTAATTATGACCCTTCTCTTCATCCAAAAGATCCTACAAGGAGCATAGGACCATGGAAAACAGAATGTAGGAAGGAACAATCTGTATAGTCACACCATTTCGCCACAAAAAAAAAAACTGCCCAAATATAAAACAGAGAGCATGCACAAGGGGCCGGTACTCTTTCCCAAGAGTCATGGGTCTGTCTCTTTCCTTGCTTCGTTCACTAGGGTATGACGATAGCTGCAAGGATTGTAATGGCCAACCGGAAAAACAATGTTGTTTTGGGGTGGAAACTAGGAGAGGGGTAGGAGTAGCAACCAATAAACCCAAATAGAGAGGGTAGGGCAGAGGCCCTGCACACCATCCTCCTCAACCGCAAGGGATCCACCCTAGGTTGGCCAACCCCTCTTACCTCCCTTAAGAGTGTTAGAGGGGCAGATCCTAGCTGTGGCGTAAAACTGCTTCCCTACAGGTTTGGCCTGGTTCAAGGGCTTAACCTGAGTCTTGGTAGACAACTGCATCGCCGGGGACCTCAGTGCCCCAAGGCCAGTCTGTTGCCCCCTCCCAGCTGTGAGGCTGGGGCGAGATGCAGGAAGGGATGTGTTTTGTCCCCACTCCTGTACACTAATAGTTGTACTAGTTCCCATCCTGACAAACACCTCGTTACGTTTGCTGATGAAACTGCTTTGATCAGCCTGTTGCATGATAATGAGGAAAACTATGGCCTGGTCCTAAATTACGACTTTGTAGAGTGGTGTGACGAATCACACTTGGTTCTCAATAACAACAAGACAAAAAAGATGTGCATAGGAAGTGTCAAGCACCTACCTCTGATAGATGTTGCAGGTCAGAACATTGAGACTGTAAAGAAATATAAATATCTGGGTGTCCTCTTGGACAATAAGCTTCAGTGGAGTAAATGTACAGACCTGATCTTCAAAAAGAGTCAACAGAGACTCTACTTTCTCAAAAAGCTGGGATCTTTTAATGTTGACTGTACTATACTGACTCTGTTTAACAAATCTTTCATTGAGAGTTAACTTTTTGTATTGTTTGTTGGTTTGGCAAAGCCACTGTCAGCCTGAGAAATATGCTGAGAAGGATTATCACCACAGCAAGCAAGGTACATAGAGTCAAACAGACAGAAAGGCCTGGACGAGATCTTTAAGGTCAGGGCCCTCCGCAAGGCTCACTAAATAATTTTAGACCCAAGCAACCCCCTGTACCCAGAATTTGAAATACTCCCCTCTGGGTGCAGAGTATAGGGCACCCCTCGGCAGGAAAAACAGAACTAGACAATAATTTGTGCCATGTGTCACATCCCTCCTGAATAGCTCAGGCTAAATGTTCCTATCGACCCAGTAAGGCCAGCAGGCTAGTCTCATTTTATTGGTATGTAACTGTTATGAAATTTGTATTGTCAATTTGTTTTGTATTTAAAACGCCACTTTAATCATGTACATGACACTGCAACAAAATTTCCCCATGGGGACAATAAAGTCAGTAAATTACTAAATTAAATAGAACCCAATAGAAAATGGGTCATTTCATAGCGAACTGAAGCTTGTATCCCTTCGTAATAGTAGACAGCCCTTAGGGAGTAACTGTGCTTGCGTGTCGATTCTCCGCTATGAGAAAGAGCTGTCCACAAGCCTGATGACTCGCACTCAACCGATGTAGTGGGGTGGTACCCCCTATTGGCGTCAAAGAGAGACACTTTGATCGAAATATCATGGCCCTGTGCCCTTGCATTTCTGGAGACACAGTGCTGTTAGGCATGGAGTGGGGACATGCTTGTTGGCTTATCACAAGCCGGTACTCTGTAAAACTTAACACTCGCTGGGCTTGTTGGAGACCTGCATGAGCAAGTTAGATTCCCATTGCAGGGCCATAATAACTCAGAGGGACAAGCATTGCTTAACCGAGTTATGCGTGTGCTTGTCGACACTTAGCTGTGAGGCATTTGGTGTTAGTCTTCACTAGGGATGCAATGGTACAGTGGGCCCACGGTAAGAGTACGGCATCTTTAATTTAAGAAAAGTGTGCGTTTGTATGACTGTCATCACCAACTACTTTGCAGACAGAGTTCAGTGTGTCAAATGGGAGTTCCTGTTGTCCGGACCTCTGGCAGTCTCTATGGGGGTACCACCGGGTTCAATTCTCAGGCCGACTCTTTTCTCTGTATATATATCAATGATGTCGCTCTTGCTGCGGGTGATTACCTGATCCACCTCTACGCAGACGACACCATTCTGTATACATCTGGCCCTTCTTAGGACACTGTGTTAACTAAATTCCAAACAAGCTTCAATGCCATACAACACTCCTTCCGTGGCCTCAAACTACTCTTAAACGCTAGTAAAACCAATCACATGCTTTTCAACCATGCGCTGCCGGCACCTGCCCGCCCGACTAGCATCACTACCCTGGACGGTTCTGACCTCTAACATGTGGACAACTACAAATACCTACCTCTCCTTCCAGACTCATATTAAACATCTCCAATCTAAAATCAAATCTAGAATCGGCTTTCTATTTCTCGACAAAGCCTCCTTCCCTCACGCTGCCAAAAACGTACCCTAGTAAAACTGACTATCCTACCGATCCTCGACTTCGGCAATGTCATCAACAAAATAGCTTTCAATACTCTACTCAGCAACAGGATGCAGTATATCACAGTGCCATCCGTTTTGTTACCAAAGCCCCTTATATCACCCACCACTGCGACCTGTATGCTCTAGTCGGCTGGCCCTCGCTACATATTCGTCGCCAGACCCACTGGCTCCAGGTCATCTATAAATCTATGCTAGGTAAAGCTCTGCCTTATCTCAGCTCACTGGTCACGATAACACCCACCCGTAGCACGCGCTCCAACAGGTATATCTCACTTGTCATCCCCAAAGCCAACACCCCCTTTGGCCGCCTTTCCTTCCAGTTCTCTGCTACCAGTGACTTGAACGAATTGCAAAAATCGCTAAAGCTGGAGACTTAAATTTCCCTCACCAACTTTAAATATCAGCTATCTGAGCAGCTAACCGATCGCTGCAGCTGTACATAGCCCATCTGCAAATAGTCCACCCAATCTACCTACCTCATCCCCATATTGTTTTTATTTATTTTTCTGCTCTTTTGCACACCAGTATCTCTACTTGCACATCATCATCTGCTCATTTATCACTCCAGTGTTAATCTGCTAAATTGTAATCACCTCGCTACTATGGCCTATTTATTGCCTACCTCCTCACACCATTTGCACACACTGTATATAGACTTTTTTCTATTGTGTTATTGACTGTACGCTTGTTTATTCCATGTGTAACTCTGCGCTGTTGTTTGTGTCACACTACTTTGCTTTATCTTGGCCAGGTCGCAGTTGCAAATGAGAACTTGTTCTCAACTAGACTACCTGTTTAAATAAATGTGAAATAAAAATTGAAAAAATAAAAAATAAAATAAAACGAGAGAAGCAAGCTGGCCAGTAATAGCTGGCTTTTCAGCATTGCTACGAATTAGCCTTGACAGGCGTGAGCTTGCTCATTAGATGCCTTGCGGCTAATGGCTAGCTGAACTGAGCACTGTGTATGAATGTTATAGCTGTGCGGCTAGGCGTTAGCTAGCTAGAAACGACCTCGAGGCTAAGGGTAAGCTATAGCTAGCACAGTGCTCGCCGAAGGGAACAGCATGGGTGCGTTGTTAGAATTCATGATGAAAATCTCCCAACGACCATAATGCCAAACCGTTAAGTCTTGTCAACACAAACGAGTGAACCGAAGTTGCACTAAACAAGAGAAGGGAGCTAGCAATACTACAGTCTGGGCAGGCAGGGAACTTGTTTCCGAGTTACCTATCCCTGCTAATACGACCATATGTGCAGGTAGGAATGCTAGTGAGGTTAGCTTGCGTTCCAGAACGCTAGCCACTGTAAGCTAGTTAGTAGAAGCCTTACGGCTAATGCTAGCTAGGATGAGCATAGTCATGTGTAAGCTTGCTAGCAGCTGCCTTGTGGCTAAGGTATGCTGTAGCTAGCATAGTGCTGGCTGAAGGGAACCACGTGGGGGCAGTTTGACGTTGGGTAGGTATTCTCTCACAACCACAGAGCCGTGAGGCTAGCCAGTAAGTCTAGTTAACACAAACAAATAAACGTAGGTTTAACTACTCTAGAGAAGGGAGCTAGCAATTTTACTGTGTTGCAGGCAGGGAACTTGTTTCCGAGTTACCTATCCCTGCTAATGCGACCATATGTGCAGGTAGGAATGCTAGTGAGGTTAGCTTGCGTTCCAGAACGCTAGCCACTGTAAGCTAGCTAGTAGAAGCCTTACGGCTAATGCTAGCTAGGATGAGCATAGTCATGTGTAAGCTTGCTAGCAGCTGCCTTGTGGCTAAGGTATGCTGTAGCTAGCATAGTGCTGGCTGAAGGGAACCACGTGGGGGCAGTTTGACGTCGGGTAGGTATTCTCTCACAACCACAGAGCCGTGAGGCTAGCCAGTAAGTCTAGTTAACACAAACAAATAAACTTAGGTTTAACTACTCTAGAGAAGGGAGCTAGCAATTTTACTGTGTTGCAGGCAGTAATGCTGGTTTGGTTAGCTTGCCTGGGTGTTAGCTAACTAGCAGCTACCTCAGGGTGAAGGGAACTACAATGCTACCATGTTGTGGGTAGGGTAAGCTAGCCGTGGAACTAGCTACCAACGGTAACTGAGAAGAAAAAATACATTTCAACACAAAACAAAAAATATTTCGTTTAGTACTCAACCTCTCAACAGGGTCTGAAGACCTATGCTCAGCAGCGATATTCTTCATGGTTCACTTGTGAGCAGGAAAATAGGTATCCAGTCTAAATGAGGAGAGCTAGAATAGCGATACTCTTTGTGAGGAAGATGCACACAATTACAATTAGCACACAATTAGCAGCTAGCCAGAGCGTAGGCACACAGTTAGCTTGTACCTGGGCAGGAATAGGTTGTGGAGGTGTTTGAGGATGGTCTGCACGTAGAGGTTGGGCTCCTTGGCGATTGGCTGGGGGATGGAGTCGCGCGGAGCGACCAGCGCCATGATCCAGTCCGTGTAGACGTCCACGCACAGCTTAACCGTGTCCCCGTCCAAAGGCAGGGTCAGGCCGTAGCACAGCACCTCCATTGTCCACTTCACCTGTCAATCACACCACACCAAGAACTCTGCCGTTAGAAAGAGACATTACGCATTGGACTGCTGCAAGCTAGAC
This sequence comes from Oncorhynchus kisutch, assembly GCF_002021735.2. Taxonomy (NCBI): domain Eukaryota; kingdom Metazoa; phylum Chordata; class Actinopteri; order Salmoniformes; family Salmonidae; genus Oncorhynchus; species Oncorhynchus kisutch. The sequence continues at coordinate 52,545,724 of NC_034174.2, forward strand.
AGTCAGATATCAGTCATTGTCAGAATATTTGGGGAAAGGGTGAATGACTTAACACTTGAAAGATGAGCACAATATGATGAACTATTGCTGCATTGAGCTAAACAATTTTCTTTAGGCTGAATTATGCTAATTGTAGTGAAATTAACTTAATTTCAAACACAGTGATGGTTCATCCACATGAGTGACCGTGACTATATGTAGCATTCTAAACCTAGAGTGTGGATCAAGGCTACTTTCAAAAATGAATTCAAATCATTCAGAAATGTAGGTGAACTAGGCCTATTGCCTGGTGGAACCAGCCTGATTGCGGTGTTCACCATTCTGTCATGTCATGTCTCAAAACACAGCAATCAGGGTGGTTCCGCCAAGCTAGGTGACCTACCCCTTTATAAACTACAGTGTTCTACACTAACTTTTTCAGTTGGTGGCACCAGCAGATGATTTGGTCACACAAGAAATTGATAATGACCTGGCCTGTGTCCCATAATGGGCCTGCATTCCATACAGAACCAGGCGAATAATGACTAGCCATTTCTTAAATTAGCATGTCCTTGTGTTCTTACATTGATTTGGAAAGATTTACTGTAACAGCAAAAGAAGAGACATAAATAAAGTGTGAAATGCAAAATCCTCTAGAGTGCAGAATCTAAACGATACTAAATCAAAGCAACAAAAAAAACAAAAAAAAGAACAGATTTTTTTTGTTTTCGTGTTTAAAAACATACTAATAGAAAAACAACAAAATTGGATGTTCTAAGTTCACAACAATGCTTAAAACCACACAAAGGGGACCATTTTAAATTTTTACCAACTACAGTGAATGATGCGTGCATAATTTTAATAGCAGGTGATTTTCATCTTTCATTTACAGGCCAGGCAAGTAGCCTATGCGGGGTTCATACTGACAAGTCAAATTCGAGGACTTAACTGTAATTTTCAAGGACCTACATCCTATATTTAAATTGTTGTAATAGCCTATGGAAGACATTTAAAAAAAATAAAAATAAAAATAAAAAAAAAATTGCAGCAAATCTACAGTGGTTCCTCCTTTAAAAGTTGTGTCATACTGCAGCACACCTTGCGGGCTGCAACAGCATTCTGTGGCACGTTATTTACTTGTCAGCCATTTTTTCTGTTAGTGCTAGTTTGACCACTAGAGGGCATCTTTGAGAAGCATTTGTCTTCCATATTGGCATTACCAGAGAATTTAAAACCTTTTTTGTGATAACATAGTAAGTGGGATGGATTTTATGAAATTTGTCTTAATTCATTTGATTAATATATTATGGTGTTTCTATTCCGAGAAAAACTAAAAATGAAATGGAAAATATGGCGCTGTACAACGTGACGGTCGGGGGTAGGATACAGCATAAGAGGATTGGAAGATTCTAAATTAATATCTAAGGGACATTACATTTCCAAACCCTAATTGTAGTGTAGCTGAACCTTCAGTTGATGCTGTTGCTATGCAACCTCTTGCTAGCATAACACATTTCTATTTGGTGTGTTCTTAAATTCAAATCGGGAGTGCCTGCGCTCACAAACTCAGTCTGAATTTACAATCTGAAAACGCGCTCACACTCTCGGAGCACACACCGGACAATCGGGCAGAGGAGTAGGGTTGATTTGAGCGTTCTGGCCTTACAGCGGCAGTCAAGCACCAAAGCTAACATTGGCTAGCTTGCTAGCTACTTCCAGACACAAATGAGACCACTCGCCCTAGCAGAGCTGGTTAGGCTGTTTGTGTTAACTAGAGCGTAGGTGACTAATTGTGCTGCTGGAAACAATTTAATTTGTTTTTTTTGTCGAGCGCTCATAAATTCATTTTTCTGCGCTCTGGTACACTCAGACGAGAGTAGTCTGAAATCGGTGTAGATAGCCAGAGCGAACTTACGAAAGCATCCGAATGTCCATTGAGAACGCACAACGACTATACCATTTACAGTTGAAGTCAGAAGTTTACATACCACTTAGGTTGGAGTCAAAAACTTGTTTTTCAACAACTCCACAAATTTCTTGTTAACAAACTATAGTTTTGGCAAGTCGGTTAGGACCACTACTTTGTGTATGACACAAGTCATTTTGCCAACAATTGTTTACAGACAGATTATATCACTGTATCAGAAGATTACATACACTAAGTTGACTGTGCCTTTAAACAGTTTGGAAAATTCCAGAAAATTATGTCATGGCCTGAGAAGCTTCTGATAGGCTACTTGACATCCTTTGAGGCAATTGGAGGTGCACCTGTGGATGCGTTTCAAGGCTTTCAAACTCAGTGCCTCTTTGCTGGAGGAAACAGGTACAACAGTATCTATATCCACAGTAAAACAAGTCCTATATCAACATAACCTGAAAGGCCACTCAGCAAGGAAGAAGCCTCTGCTCCAAAACCGCCATAAAAAAAATCCAGACAACGGTTTGCAACTGCACAAGGGAACAAAGATTGAACTTTTTGGAGAAATATCCTCTGGTTTGATGAAACAAAAATAGAACTGTTTGGCCATAATGACCATCGTTATATTTTGAGGAAAAGGGGGGATGCTTGCAAACCGAAGAACACCATCCCAACCGTGAGGCACCGGGATGCAGCATCCTGATGTGGGGGTGCTTTGCTGCAGGAGGGCCTTGTGCACTTCACAAAATAGATGGCATCAATGAGGGAGGAAAATTATGTGGATATATTGAAGCAACATCTCAAGACATCAGTCAGGAAGGTAAAGCTTGGTCGCAAATGGGTCTTCCAAATGGACAATGACCTCAAGCATACTTCAAAAGTTGTAGCAAAATGGCTTAAGGACAACAAAGTCAAGGTATTGGAGTGGCGATCACAAAGCCCTGACCTCAATCCCATAGAACATTTGTGGGCAGAACTGAAAAAGCGTGTGCGAGCAAGGAAGCCTCCAAACCTGACACAGTTACACCAGCTCTGTCAGGAGGAATGGGACAAAAATTCACCAAAATTATTGTGGGAAGCTTGTGGAAGGCTACCCGAAACATTTGACCCAAGTGAAACATTTTAAAGGCAATGCTACCAAATACTAATTGAATTTGTAAACTTCTGACCCACTGAGAATGTGATGAAAGAAAAGAAAATCTGAAATGAATTCTCTACTATTATTCTGACATTTTACATTCTTAAAATAAAGTGGTGATCCTAACTGACCTAAGACAGGGATTTGTTACTCACATTAAATGTCAGGAATTGTGAAAAAACAGATTTTAAATGTATTTGGCTAAGGTGTATGTAAACTTCCGACTTCAACTGTGTGTGTGTGTGTGTATATATACAGTGGGGCAAAAAAGTATTTGGTCAGCCACCAATTGTGCAAGTTCTCCCACTTGAAAAGATGAGAGAGGCCTGTAATTTTCATCATAGGTAGTACACTTCAACTATGACAGACAAAATGAGAAAAAAAATACAGAAAATCACATTGTAGGATTCTTTATGAATTTATTTGCAAATTATGGTGGAAAATAAGTATTTGGTCAATAACAAAAGTTTCTCAATACTTTGTTATATACCCTTTGTTGGCAATAACAGAGGTCAAACGTTTTCTGTAAGTCTTCACAATGTTTTCACACTGTTGCTGGTATTTTGGCCCATTCCTCCATGCAGATCTCCTCTAGAGCAGTGATGTTTTGGGGCTGTTGCTGGGCCACACGGACTTTAAACTCCCTCCAAAGATTTTCTATGGGGTTGAGATCTGGAGACAGGCTCAGCCATTCCAGGACCTTGAAATGCTTCTTACGAAGCCACTCCTCCGTTGCCCGGGCGGTGTGTTTGGGATCATTGTCATGCTGAAAGACCCAGCCACGTTTCATCTTCAATGCCCTTACTGATGGAAGGAGGTTTTCACTCAAAATCTCATGATACATTGCCCCATTCATTCTTTCCTTTACACGGATCAGTCGTCCTGGTCCCTTTGTAGAAAAACAGCCCCAAAGCATGATGTTTCCACCCCATGCGTCATAGTAGATATGGTGTTCTTTGGATGCAACTCAGCATTCTTAGTCCTCCAAACACGACGAGTTGAGTTTTTACCAAAAAGTTCTATTTTGGTTTTATCTGACCATATGACATTCTCCAAATCTTCTTCTGGATCATCCAAATGCTCTCTAGCAAACTTCAGACGGGCCTGGACATGTACTGGCTTAAGAAGGGGGACACGTCTGGCACTGCAGGATTTGAGTCCCTGGCGGTGTAGTGTGTTACTGATGGTGGGCTTTGTTACTTTGGTCCCAGCTCTCTGTAGGTCATTCACTACGTCCCCCCGTGTGGCTCTGGGATTTTTGCTCACCATTTTTGTGATCATTTTGACCCCATGGGGTGAGATCTTGCGTGGAGCCCCAGATCGAGGGAGATTATCAGTGGTCTTGTATGTCTTCCATTTCCTAATAATTTCTCCCACAGTTGATTTCTTCAAACCAAGCTGCTTACCTATTGCAGATTCAGTCTTCCCAGCCTGGTGCGTGTCTACAATTTTGTTTCTGGTGTCCTATAACAGCTCTTTGGTCTTGGCCATAGTGGAGTTTGGAGTGTGACTGTTTGAGGTTGTGGACAGGTGTCTTTTATACTGATAACAAGTTCAAACAGGTGCCATTAATACAGGTAACGAGTGGAGGTCAGAGGAGCCTCTTAAAGAAGAAGTTACAGGTCTGTGAGAGCCAGAAATGTTGCTTGTTTTCTAGGTGACCAAATACTTATTTTCCACCATAATTTGCAAATAAATTCATTACAAATCCTACAATGTGATTTTCTGGATTTTTTTTCTCATTTTGTCTGTCATAGTTTAAGTGTACCTATGATGAAAATTACAGACCTCTCTCATCTTTTTAAGTGGGAGAACTTGCACAATTGGTGGCTGACTAAATACTTTTTTGCCCCACTGTATATATCTGGTCAAAGGTTTTAGAACACCTACTCATTCAAGGGTTTTTCTTTATTTTTATTATTTCCTACATTGTGGAATAATCGTGAAGACATCAAAACTATTAAATAACACATATGGAATTCTGTAGTAACAAAGTGTTTAACAAATCAAAATATATTTTATATTCTTCAAAATATCCACCCTTTGCCTTGATGACAGCTTTGTACACTCTTGGCAACCAGCTTCAACCACTACTCATGAGGAGGTCACCTGGAATGCATTACAATTAACAGGTGTGCCTTGTTAAGTTCATTTGTGGAATTTCTTTCCTTCTTAATGTGTTTGAGCCAATTGGGTTGTGTCAAGGTAGGGGTGGTATACAGAAGATAGGGCTATTTGGTAAAAGACCAATTCCATATTATGCAGGAACAGCTCAAATAAGCAAAGAGAAACAACTGTCAATCATTACTTTAAGACATGAAGGTCAGTCAATACAGAACATTAAGAACTTTTAAAGTTTCTTCAAATGCAGTCACAAAAACCATCAAGCGCTATGATGAAACTGGCTCTCATGAGGACCACAACAGGAAAGGAAGACCCAGAGTTACCTCTGCTGCAGAGGAGAAGTTTATTAGAGTTACCTCAGAAATTGCAGCCTAAATAAATGCTTCAGAGTTCAAGTAACAGACATCTCAATATCAAGTATTCAGAGGAAACTGCGTGAATCAGGCCTTCATGGTCAAATTGCTGCAAGAAACCACTACTAAAAAGGACACCGATAAGAAGTGACTTGCTTGGCCAAGAAACATGAGCAATGGACATTAGGCCGGTGAAAATCTGTCCTTTGGTCTGATGAGTCCAAATTTGAGATTTTTGGTTCCAACCGCCGTGTCTTTGTGAGACGCAGAGTAGGTGAACGGAGGATCTCCGCATGTGTGGTTCCCACCGTGAAGCATGGAGGAGGTGTGATGGTGACACCGTCTGACATATTTTGAATTCAAGATACACTTAACCAGCATGGCTACCACAGCATTCTGTAGCGATACACCATCCCATCTGGTTTTCGCTTAGAGGGACTATCATTTTTTTTCACCAGGACAATGACCCAAAACACACCTCCAGGCTGTATAAGGGCTATTTGACCAAGGGAAGTAATGGAGTGCTGCATCAGATGACCTGGACTCCACAATCACCAGACCTCAACCCAATTAAGATTGTTTGAGATGAGTTGGACCGCAGAGTAAAGGAAAAGCAGCAAACAAATGCTCAGCATGTGGGAACTCTTTCAAGACTGTTGGAAAAGCATTCCAGGTAAAGCTGATTGAGAGAATGCAAAGAATGTGCAAAGCTGTCATCAAGGCAAAGGGTGGCTATATATTTTTGATTTGTTTAACAATTTTTTGGTATCTACATTCCATGTGTTATTTCATAGTTGATGCCTTCACTATTATTGTACAATGTAGAAAATTGTCAAAATAAAGAAAAACCCTTGAATGAGTGTCAACTTTTGAATGGTGCTATATAAATATGTGCATGACAAGAGACTTATCTGGCAAACTAAAATTAGCAGGAAAGAGAAGGGAATTAAGGCCATGCGTACATTCTTTGGCAGATGGCTTACATTTTCCTTTGCCTATTACAAACAGGCCTGATCTGGCTGCTGAGACTGGACAGGGGGTGAGCTCAAAGAGACGTTTTCCACTGGGGTGGAGAAACACTGTCACTATAAAGCAGCAGGGGTCAAATGCCCCGGGGATATACTCAGGAAATCCTGTTATGTTATCAAGCAAGCCCAGAGGCCTGGGGGTATCCGAGCTACAAGGCAAACATGATGGGGAAGTGAGCAGCACATTTTCCACAGACAAAAGGGGGTGGGAAATGCTATTTTTCAACGAGCAGCAATCAGAGAGAAGAGATTTGAAAACACAACATAATTTAGAGAGGGAGGTGGTGGTGTGTTTTTCAATCAAGCACAGTAGAAAAAATATATAATAATATTTCAATTTCCAGGATGTAGCCTTAGTCCAAATGTGAAGGTGACCATTCAGCGTCATTGGTTTTCTAAAAATAACGGACTGACAAAGCCTAGTCTACAAAAGGTGTGTTGGATGTATCATGTTTTTCAGGAAATAGGCAGAACAATGTCAGAAGAACTTGGCGCTAAAGAGGGAAGAAACTTGTACTTCTCAATTCTAATGAGTGGCAATGAAGTGGAGCTTGACATTAGTATACCCTCCCCATACCTACAGCAAAGAATCACAAGTAGGCCTAGTTGGGGAACTACCCTAGAAATCCAACATTCCAACTTTACTTTCAACCTAGCTTATTCCCCTTGAACGTAAAATGCGAGTTGGAATGTTGGATTTCTAGGGTAGTTCCCCCTAGATGGGCAAAGTAAAAAAAAAAAATATTCACCCCGTATGGCTTACACATGCATCTACATACACATCTGATTCAGCCATGCAAAAGAATCTGGGTTGTTTTCAGCACAGGCTTGCCTACCTCTTTGTCGGTCTTGAGCAGGCTATCGGTGGACAGGGTGCCCAGGGTCACCCCCAGAGGTCTAACCACTGCATTGGCCACGTCACGCCCCACCACCGGAGGGTACGAGTGAAGGACACTCAGGTGGCCTAGGTCGCTCTGCACCACCAGGTGCAGAGACCTCCATTCCGAATACATGGTAGTGGCTTTTGCTTCTACTGGGTCCAATTGTTACCTGTGTGTACAGAGGAGTGGACTCAGCATATGCGTGAAAAAAGAGTAGACTCATAGAGCCAGCCTGAAGTAGACTTATACAAGCAACAACAAATGCCCATTACATATAAGGTGGACCCCGATGCTTGATATTCCCATAAGTTCATATTCAGTTTGACCTTTTCATGTAGCTTCAAAAGGCAAAATGTGAGAAAAGGCACATTTGAAGTAGACCCACGCTGTGAATACGACATTGAACAGAGAGAGAGCCTTGTCGTGTTATCGCCAGAATTATCTAAAAGGAATGCTAATATTAACAAAAAGGGCTTCACTGAGAGTGCCAAAAGTACATTGCAAGTGCCAAATAATGGACTGGAGACAGATACTGTTCAGGTGTACAACCGTAAAAGGTCATCTTGAAAAGCATAGAAGACGTGCACAGCAACAACTTAGTGCACAGTTCTTTCTAGAGATAAGTTAGGCTAGCTGAGCCTAACAACAAAATACAAGTAACATATTAGCTAGCCAGCCAAGTTGACTAAAGATGTTTTGACTCAAGGTTAGGCAAAACCAAATTACTGCTGGGTAACGTTAAATAAAAAAGGCAACCCTAAACCCATTGACAACTGCATGATAAACAGACAACAGGCCCAGATTGCATGAGCAACATACACTTGCTGTTTTGCTATACTAGCTACACTAAAAAGAAATAAAAATGAAACAATTTCTAAGATATTACTGAGTTGCAGTTCATAAAAGGAAATCAGTCAATTTAAATAAATTCATTAGGCTCTAATCTAAGATTTCACATGACTGGGCAGGGAGACAGCCCCCCCGCTTGCGGATGTGAGGCCGGTTGGACATACTGACAAATTCCCTAAAACGACATTGGCTTATGGTAGAGAAATGAACATTCAATTCTCTGGCAACAGCTCTGTTGGTTATTCCTGCATTCAGCATGCCAATTGCGCAGTACCTCAAAATTAGAGACATCTGTGGCATCTGTGTGGGTGGACCAATTCAGTTTGTCTGTGATGTGTATGCCGAGGAACTTAAAACTTGCTACCCTCTCCACTACTGTTCCATCGATGTGGATAGGGGTGGTGTTCCCTCTGCTGTTTCCTGAAGTCCACAATCATCTCCTTAGTTTTGTTGACGTTGAGTGTGAAGTTATTTTCCTGACACCACACTCCGAGGGCCCTCAACAACCACCCGAGCCACTGCCTGTTCACCCTGCTATCATCCAGAAGGCGAGGTCAGTACAGGTGCATCAAAGCGGGGACCGAGAGACTGAAAAACAGCTTCTATCTCAAGGCCATCACTGTTAAACAGCCATCACTGGGTCCGCCGTGTGGCGCAGTGGTCTTGGGCACTGCATCACAGCGCGACCGGGAGGTCCGTGGGGCGACACGGCCTAGCGTCGTCTGGGTTAGGGAGGGTTTGACCGGTACGGATATCGTTGTTTCATCGCGCACCTGTGACTCCCGTGGCGGGCCAGGCGCAGTGCGCGCTAACCAAAGTAGCACGGTGTTTCCTCTGTTGGAGTCGCGCTGTGTTAAGAAGCAGTGCGGCTTGGTTGGATTGTGTTTCGGAGAACGCATGGCTTTCGACCTTCCACGAAATTGGGGCGAAAAAGGGGCTCAATTATTTTTCTTTTTTTTTATAAATAAAAAACTGCCATCACTAACATTGAGTGGCTACTGACTCATCTCTAGCCACTTTAATAATGAAAAAAATTATTAAATAAATGTATCACTAGCCACTTTAAACAATGCCACTTTATATCGTGTTTACATACCCTACATTACTCATCTCATATGTATATACTGTACTCTATACCATCTACTGCATCTTGCCTATGCCGTTCGGCCATTGCTCATTCATATTTTTTTATGTACATATTCTTATTCATTCCTTTACACTTGTGTGTTTAAGGTAGTTGTTGTGAAATTGTTAGGTTAGATTACTTGTTAGATATTACTGCATGGTCGGAAATAGAAGCACAAGAATTTCACTACACTCGCATTAACATCTGCTAACCATGTGTATGTGACAAATAAAATGTCATTTGATTTGAAGAATAAATGCAAATTAAATAATGCTGTCATTGAAAATTGTACACCCAATGTAGGCTACTGCCCATTTAAGAGCTAGAATTAATTTGGTACCCCATGTTGTGATTCTCACCAATTATGTTTTTGTCCTCTCACACTATTCATACTCCACAATCTAATAAACAGTTTAGGAAGCTCTCTTAGCCTATAGGTGATCCTGTGTAGCTCCGTTGGTAGACCATGGTGCTTGTGACGCCAGGGTTATAGGTTCATTTCCCACTGGGATCAGTTCGAAACTGTATGCACTGGATTAGTCTGCTAAATTACTCATATATTTTTTTAAACATATAGATTACATATTGCAAACAAATAATCAGAACTAAAACCTCCACACGTTGACAATCGCTAATCAATATCCAAAAACAGCGGACATTTTTTTATACGAACCCGCACATCATCTTCTGTCTTGTAGCACCATCTAGTGCAGGGTTTCTCAAACTCAGTCCCCCCCTGGATACAAGTTGATTGTTGCCCTAGCAATACACAGTTGATTTCAAATAATCAAAGCTTGATGATGAGTTGGTTATTTTGAATCAGCTGTGTAGTGCTAGAGCAAAAACTAAAACGTGTACCCAGGGGGGGGCCTAGGACCGAGTTTGGGAAAATCCTGGTCTGGTGCGGGATTAATGACAAGCGAACCTGGGGGGCTTTGTGTTCACAATGCCCAAAAAAGGGCACCAGCCATGGAATTGAAGCAAACCGAACTCAGACCAACTTTCGGAATGGTCTCAGTTCGGTTCGCTTCGGGTGCTCTTAATGGGTCTGAGTTCCGTTGCAGTGTTCATACTGAACAAAACATTAAGAGAACCACACAGAGTTCACCAAATTTGTCTGAAAGGAATCAAATGTGAAAACACCCTTAACCCGAACTAAGGGGAGGGACCTACCTGAATTTGTCTAATAGAAACTCGTTCTCTCTGCAAAACCCACATGTTTGGACTAATGATTAACGTTAGTTACACCCAAGTTAGCTAGCTGATGATATCTTCAACAGACCCGAGCTAGCTATGTCTTCAATGGTACCAATGCATTTGGACATTTAGCTAAGTAGCAAAATTAGCGTTAATGCAGGTAAATAACAGTCGAAAATTAACATAATGCATGGCTAGCTATAGGCAAGTTACGCTGTCACAACATGTACAACCAGCAAAGCGGGCTAGCAAGCAAGTTTCAGCCAGCGTTGTCTGAAGCAGTGTCTCACTGTTATTGAAGGCCGCACGGGCTAGCTGGAGCTAACGGTAGCTAGTTGGCTAAGTTAATGAAAACAATAACACAACAGATCAACCGCAGCTGGCTGTGTGTTGCTATTTACCTGTGTCGGAAAGAAATACTGTCATATCAACCGTCCGTTTCTCAGCAAACTGTACACTAACGAGGATATTACAGAACCATCTTTGAAAAAAATTCATATCCAATGACAAGCATACATTCGACGTCAATCGTCGAATCGTCATCCGGTTGACTGCTAGCCTCAGTAGCTACTGGCAACTGAACATAGAGATAGATAGATAGAGGAATCATCCTTGGATAAAACACATTTTTAGCCTGAAAATTGCCATTGCGGGCTTCAATCATTTTAAAGTAGGTGGGGATTCCTATGAGTTGGGAGCAGCGATAGTCTCAATGGCACTGCCCGTGCTGTCACAGACGCTATAATGCCACAGATACAAAGATACGTCCTCTATCTATTTCTATGCAACTGAACCAGAGATAGAATAAAAAGCGAGACATTTCACTGGCTCCTTTTTTTCTGGTTCATATAGACAGGTTATATGATTCCATGTGTTTTGACTTATGTCATGTCTATGCTAATATGGCAAAACAAAATCCCTAGCTAGCTAACCAACAACGGTAACGATGTATTTGAGCGACAACAAGTGCTCATTGTACAAATGTATTTATGTTTTCAATAAACATTTGGAAGTAAAATATAGTTTACATGTCTAAGTCAACCCTGTATGTTTGAAGTACCCCTGACTGCAGTGGGCAGTTCGGGGCGGGGCTCAATGTGGGCGGAGTCACCAGTGTTTATTTGTCCATCTGAGGTTTGACAGTCACACACTGAATACAAAGACACACGTTCGTGCAAGGCCCATGTTGAATACAAACATATTTCATTTTTGAAGATCTAAGAAATATTATATGAAGTGGTACCAGAACACGTTTTGCTTTATGCTATATTTGAGACAAGCTACTGATATTGTTGCAGTGAACAACATACTTGTTATGTATGTCATGTACTGTTAAAATTGTGTTGATAAATGTTATAACTTTGCAATTATATTATTTCATGGAGCATATATATACACACAGTTACTACCTATCATGATTTAAAATGCTGTTTACTCTCCTCATGAGAATGGAGACATACTGACAAGCTGAATGTGCTTTATACATTAACTGCTTCTGTTCTAGTTTTCATGAGAAATATTACTGTGATGAAAATGCCAGATGGTCTGTATAATCAAATAACATTCAGCTTAGACACCCATGCCTACCCCACAAGACATGTGGGGTAAACACAGCCTAAAAAACACAGCCTAAAAGATACATGTGGTTCTAAGAGATTAACTATGTAGTGTTTTTTGGTTTAGGACCTGTACAGGGTGCAATTTAGGAAATTTTGTATTTTTGCAATGTTGGGACCCACATGGTTAAATGTCTGCATGCTTTTCTCCTTCGAGAAAAAAAACAGCTGATTCAAAGAGGGTGTGATGCGTATTAAAACACTTATGTTCTTACCTTCGCAAGGATGCTCATGTGCTTCCTCTACCGAAATAGGTAATTGAGGAGGGGAGCAGACTCCTTCATTCGTCTACTAACGAATTGACACTCTCCTCGACCCCTCAGCCACTTATCGGTTTCTGGGTCACGGATGAGAGAGGCAGGAGTCAAGGAGAGAACTGACTTTTTTCCAAATGAAAGTCTCCCTGTGATAGTCATCCTAAATCAACCCCTATGCACTTGTGGAGATTTGACTGGTGCAACTTACCGTCTGATAGGCTGGGTGGAAGTTTCACCATATTGCGCAGACCCATCAAATCATCTCAGATCTCCAGAAGTGTATATAGGGCAAGGCGTAGGGTCTAGATGTTGATTTGGGATTGGGCCTTAGATACTCGTTTACTACTTCCCACAAATCTAAAAGCATTGCATTGGAGGAGACATTGGCTAGAGTGCTCAAATTGTGTCTTCTCTTTTCAGCAAGAGCCATTTGCTTTCCAACCTGTGCTTTTCCTGTGATTGTATTTGAAGCATTGCAAAAGGCCTGTTTTGGATGCTGTTCAGACAACTGCAAATCAACATCAACTGATTTTATAGCCTATTCACTGTGCATTCCTGACTGTAGGCTGTACTTTGTGATTGGGCTACACTGTAGGATCTTAATTTGGTCACACTTTTGTTTCAAATTAGCATCTTGATTTACTATAGATGGATTCAGTGGAAACCCACAGTTCTCTCTCTCTCCATGTGGGGGCAGTCTGGCCATTTCGGGACCAGGGCCTGCTATCAAAATCCTCCATTAATTTTATTAATAAATGTCCTATTGCTACTGTAGACCTAGGTCCTATTACTGCAAAATTCAAATGTACAAACATGTATCTGAAATGCATCCATACACATCAACAACTGTTGTTTTATATAGCTTAAAGTGTCACTCCAGTCTCCTTTTCACCTCATTTAACACTTGATTTACTTAGCAAAAGGAACATCTCAATAGGTGGTCATGACACAAGTTCTCTATTGCTCCTCTATTGTTACTCAAGTAAGGGGGAGGCCGATGGAATCACGGTCCTGGGAGTTTGGGAAACTCTGGTCTAAAAATCACTTTTTATCTCAAAATATTTTTTTTTTTACCCTTTAGGTGTGTACTTTACTGGGACTGGAGAAATGTAACCACTCTCAAACCAACTATGGATGCAAGGACCATTCATGATATCAAAATGATAGTTTTAACCATGTTTTGAGGCTATATACTGCTTGTGGACATTTACTATGTTTACAAACAGTGGGTTCATTTAATTAATTCAGAAGTCCAAAAATAGATAAAGCAACTGCTGATTGCCCCTTAAAAGTTGCACTTCAGTCTCCTTTTCCGCTCATTTAACACCTGATTTACTTAACAAACGGCACGTCTCAGTAGGTGGTCCAGGTAAGTCATGACATAGCACAAGTGGGGGGGGGGGGGGCTTTCTTCTTTTGTTCTCTATTGCTAGACGGGTTAACTGGCATGTCACGTTCTGACCTTAGTTCTTTTGTTATGTCTTTGTTTAGTATGGTCAGGGCGTGAGTTGGGTGGGTTGTCTATGTTCTTTTTTCTATGATTTGGGATTTCTGTATATGGTTCTCAATTAGAGGCAGCTGTCAATCGTTGTCCCTGATTGAGAACCATACTTAGGTAGCCTGGTTTCACTTTTGAGTTGTGGGTGCTTATTTCCTGTTTAGTGTTTTTGTCTTTCACCTTACAGGACTGTTCGTTTGTTATTTATTGTTAACAATGACAAGAAGCTGCCATGTGGCTCGTTTCAGCTAGTTTTTGTCTTGTGCTTGATACCATGTCTTGTTTTGAGGTGTTTTGACTGATGTTACATCTATAATAATATATCAAAAATTCGCTAGCTAGCTAACCAACAAGTTTAACAATGTACAGTGCATTCGGAAAGTATTCAGAGTATTCAAAGTATTCACTTTTTCCACATTTTTTTCCACATTTTGTTACTGTCACGTCCTGACCATAGAGAGTCCTTATTTTCTATGGTGGAGTAGGTCAGGGCGTGACTGGGGGGTTAGTCTAGTTTATTATTTCTATGTGCGTGTTCTATGTGTGTGTTTTTGCTAAGTTTCACTATAAATAAATTACGTGGAACTCAACATGGTCCGTTTCTACAAACGAACGTGACAGAATATCCCACCACAACAGGACCAAGCAGCGTGCCCGGGAGGAAATGGCATCCTGGTCTTTGGAGGAGATCAGGGAGAAAATAAGTTGGACCTGGGAGGAAATAATGGAAGGACAGGAGATCCTTCCTTGGCAGGAGTCACAGCAGACGCAAGGAGAGAAGGGAGAACAGTGACGACGCCGGGGTTCGCGGCCACAAGGAAAGCCCAAAACACAGCCAAAATCTTTTTGGGGTGGGGCACACGGGGTGGTCGACAGAGCGGAGGTGTGAACCAGTGACAACATGGGAGGAGGTAGAGAGGTAGTCGGTCGACCCAGGGAGAGTGCCAGAGCCCGCCTGGGAGTCAATGGAACAGTGCGAGGAGGGATACCGGAGAATGGGTTTGGCGAGGAGTATGCGGCAACGCAGGCGTTTGGAGGAGCGTGTTACCAGTCCGGTGCAATCTGTGCCGGTCTCATGCATCAGGCCTCCAGTGCGCCTCCCCAGTCCGGTATGTCCTGTGCTAGATCCTCGCACTCGCCATACGAAGTGTGTCAACGTTCAGTACAATTTGTGCCGGCTCTACGTGCCAGGTCTCCAGTGAGCCTCCACAGCCCAGTGCGTCCTGTGCTAGCTCCTCGCACGGCAAGTGTGTCATCGAACCGGTACCATTGATGCAGGCTATACACACCAGGTCTCCGGTGCACCTTCACAGCCCAGTACGTCCTGTTCCTCCTCCCCGCACTCATCCTGAAGTGCGTGCCACCAGTTCGGTGCCACCTGTACCGGCCCCACGCATCAGGCCTCCAGTGCGTCTTCCCAGTCCGGTACGTCCTGTGCTTGATCCTCGCGCTCGCCCTGAGGTGTGTGTCACCAGTCCGGTATCACCAGTGCCGGCCCCACATCCCCAGTCCAGAGCTTCCGGCGACAATTCCCAGTCCAGAGCCTCTGGCGACGGTTCCCTAGTCCAGAGCTTCCGGCGACGGTTCCCAGTCCAGAGCTTCCGGCGACAGTTCCCAGTCCGGAACCTCCTGAGACGGTCCACAGTCCAGAACCTCCTGAGACTGTCCACAGTCCGGAACCTCCTGAGACGGTACACAGTCCGGAACCTCCTGAGATGGTCCACAGTCCGGAACCTCCTGAGACAGTCCACAGTCCATGGCTGGATCCGAGGGATGAGAGGGTTCTTCGTCCTGCATCAGAGCCGCCACCGACACTATATACCCCCCCTAACTCTCTGTTTGGGGGGGGGGGGGGGGGGTACTGTCACGTCCTGACCATAGAGAGTCCTTATTTTCTATGGTGGAGTATGTCAGGGCGACTGGGGGGTTAGTCTAGTTTATTATTTCTATGTGCGTGTTCTAGTTTTCATGTTTCTATGTTGGTGATTTGTATGATTCCCAATTAGAGGCAGCTGGTAATCGTTGTCTCTAATTGGGGATCATATTTAAGTAGTGTTTGTTCCCACCTGTGTTTGTGGGATATTGTATTTTGCATTTTGAGAAAGTGTATGTAGCACCTCTGTAGTCACGGTTTGTTGTTAGTTTATTATTTTTGCTAAGTTTTACTATAAATAAATTATGTGGAACTCAACTTTCGCCTTGGTCCATTTCTACAAACGAACGTGACAGTTACATTACAGCCCTATTTTAAAATTTATAAAATTGTTTTTTGCCCCTTAATCTGCACACAATACCCCTTAATGACAAAAAAACCTGAAATATCACATAAGTACTGTATTCAGACCCTTTACTCAGTACTTTGTTGAAGCACTTTTAGCCGAGATTACAGCCTCGAGTCTTCTTGGGTATGACACAAGCTTGGCATACCTGTATTTGGGGAGTTTCTCCCATTATTCTCTGCAAATCCTCTCAATATCTGTCAGATTTGATGGGAACCGTCACTGCACAGCTATTTTCAGGTCGGGTTCAAGTCCGGGCTCCGGCTGGGCCACTCAAGGACATTCAAAGACTTGTCCCAAACCACTCCTGCGTTGTATTGGCTTTGTGCTTAGGATCATTGTCCTTAGGATCATTGATCATTGATGGAAGGTGAACCTTCGCTCTGGAGCAGGTTTTCATCGAGGATCTCTCTGCACTTCTCTCTGCTCCGTTCATCTTTCTCTCGATCATGACTAGTCTCCAAGTCCCTGTTGCTGAAAAACATCCCCACAGCATGATGCTCCCACCACCATGCGTCACCGAAGGGATGGTGCCAGGTTTCCTACTGACGTGACACTTGGCAATCAGGGCAAATAGTTTAATCTTGGTTTCCTCAGACCAGAAAATCTTGCTTCTCATGGTCTGAGAGTAATTTAGGTACCTTTTGGCAAACTCCAAGCGGGCTGTCATGTGCCTTTTACTGAGGAGTGGCTTCCGTCTGGCCACTCTACCATAAAGGCATGATTGATGCTAATTAGCGTCAAAGTAGACATCATGCAAGACTACAAATCCCTGCAAGCTCCTGCACATCATCTCTAGCTGACAGCTTTACTAACAAGTATTGTGTCAATCTAAAACTTGCACAACAAAGTTCACAGAATTGTCAATTTAAAGAAATGTTGCCAATTTATTGGTTCTATCAGACCAGAGAAACTTGTTTCTCATGGTCTGAGAGTCCTTTAGGTGCCTTTTGGCAAACTCCAAGTAGGCTGTCATGTGCCTTTTACTCAGGAGTGGTTTCCGTCTGGCCGCTCTAGCATAAAGGTCTGATTGGTGGAGTGCTGTAGAGATGGTTGTCCTTCTGGAAAGTTCTCCCATCTCCACAGAGGAACTCTGGAGCTCTATCAGAGGGACAATCGGGTTCTTGGTCACCTCCCTGACCAAGGCCCTTCTCCCCCGATTGCTCAGTTTGGCCGGAAGGCCAGCTCTAGGAAGAGACTTGGTGGTAACAAACTTCTTCCATTTAAGAATGATGGAGGCCATTGCTTCAGACATGTTTTGGTACCCTTCCCCAGATGTGTGCCTCGACACAATCCTGTCTCGGACCTCTACAGACAATTCCTTCGACCTCATGGCTTTGTTTTTGCTCTAACATGCACTGTGGGACCTTATATAGACAGGTGTGTGCCTTTCCAAATCATGTCCAATCAATTGAATTTACGACAGGTGGACTCCAATCAAGTTGTAGAAAAAGCTCAAGGATGATCAATGGAAACAGGATGCACCTGAGCTCAGTTTCGAGTCTCATAGTAGAGGGTATGAATACTTAGAAAAATAAGGTATTTCTGCTTTTTAATAAATTTGATACAATTTCTAGAAACCTTGTTTTCGCTTTGTCTTAATGGGCTATTGTGTGTAGATTGATTAGGATATTTTATTTATTTAATCCATTTAATAATAAGGCTGTAATGTAAGAAAATGTGGAAAAAGGGAAGGGGTCTGAATACTTTGCACTAATAAAAGTCACCTTGTCCTAGAGAGAATTAAACGGTTATCAAAATGTCACATCAGGGTAAGCTTACACAAAACACAGCCCTTATTTTAAGTGTTTCTAAAATCCCTTATGGGAAAAATGAATGGTGGAAAAAACATTGGAATCATTTCCTTGTTTGACTGCTAGGTTTTATAGGTATTATGACTCATAGTGTGGTACTCTGTTGCAGTAAAAGTCACAAATCGCTGGAGGACATCTTTAATAACACAAGATAGCCTATTGGTCTCCACTATAACATACAAGTGTCAAGTGTGTCCGAAATGCAGCTGTAGGTTACACCTAAACTATGGCCTACTGTAGACTATCAAAACTAATAACACACATAGGCCTATAATATTACATGTAAAGACAATATGAAATTGTGAATAGTGAGGTAGCCTACTGAATGCAGCTCAATGACGCATGAAGAAAGATTTTAACCCCCCAAAGAAACACGCAAAAAACGTAGCCACCGATTTTTTTTTAGATCTATATATTATCAAAAAAGATAACATCTTAAGGTGGCTAGAGAACCTAAGGTTGCCAACTAACTGTCTAAAAAATTGCTCAATCCAGTTAATGAACAACAGAGACAAAATGCAATATTAACGTTTTGGGATGGCCTCCTCTCTGAGGGAAGAATTGATGGCAGGTAGCTATGTCACATTAATGGATGGTGTGAAAACCGATAATGTTTGTGTTTCCCTGGCTGAGTTGATTAGCTGATTTGAGCTGATGGTCCATCATTGACTGCTGACTGAACAGCTTCTTGAACTGCTGATTTCACCCTTCCCACTCCTGGAATTTGCGCTAACCCTGTCTCTTTAATCATATGACAATGATTTGGTCATTATCATTCAAGAATGTGATCACAGTGATTGGATGAAGAAACATTTGGATAAAATCCAAACGACTTCACAACAATTGTACATTTTAAAATCACTTCATTACATGTACAGTTTAGCATTCTTTTCCGTTGTGTCTAAAGCACTATGTCAATAAACATAGCCTACCCTGATAGCAGTGGAGGCTGCTGAGGGGAGGACGGCACATAATAATGGCCGGAACAAAGTAAATGGAATGGCATCATCCATAATTAAGGTGCCACCACCCTTCTGTGCCTGATAGCACTATTGTGTGTTACCACCTTATTAACAGGCATATAGCCTACAGCGTGCAGCAGAATGCATTGATCAGTTGTTTGACAGGTGTAGGCCTAGGCTACTGTAGAATTATAAACCGTCCTCCAGTGTAGATGTTCACCCACATTTTATAGTTAGTCTATGTATGATTTGTCAATATATGCACGGTCGTTGGTGTGGATGCCCCTTAGGTGAGACTTCCCATTGCAAAGCTGTTATGCGCCAGTTACACTTTCAGTTTGATTCCCGGCATTTGAAGTCCTCCTTGTTCTGCATTGAAAGCCTGTATTGTGTGGCTTTAATATGTATATTTTCATCTTGTAAACTGTCAATATGTTTATGCATTTGAGCCTATGGAGACTATTCATTTTACTTCTTGAAAACTTTGAAATAAATGCAATTAACTTATTAGGTTTAAATATCTAAATGAAGAAGAAGAAAAAAATATGATCAAATGGTGGAACGCCACTCAAGTTTTGAGAGAGCGTGCAATTGGCATGCTGACTGCATTAATGTCCATCAGAGCTGTTGCCAGATAACTTAATGTTAATTTTTCTGCCATAAGTCTCCTCCACGTGTAACCACGCCTGCCCAGGACCTCCACATCTGGCTTCTTCACCTGTGGGATCGTCTGAGACCAGCTACCTGGACAGCTGATGAAATTGAGGAGTATTTCTGTCTGTAATAAAGCCCTTCTGTGGGGAAAATATCATTCTGATTGGCTGGGCCTGGCTCCACAGTGGGTGGGCTTGCTGCCAAGTGTCACGCCCTGGCCTTAGTTATCTTTGTTTTCTTTATTATTTTGGTTAGGTCAGGGTGTGACATGGGGGATTTATGTGTTTGGTCTAGGGGTTTTGTATGTTTATGGGGCTGTTTCATTTCTAGGTAGTTTTGTATGTCTATGGTTGCCTAGATTGGTTCTCAATTAGAGGCAGCTGTCTGTCGTTGTCTCTGATTGGGAACCATATTTAGGCAGCCATGTTCTTTGGGTATTTTGTGGGTGATTGTCTTCTGTCATTGCACCAGATAGGACTGTTTTGGTTTTCACATTTGTTGTTTTGTATTTTGTAGTGTTCTCGTTAAAGATATTGAACACTAACCACGCTGCATTTTGGTCCTCCTCTCCTTCAGCGGAAGAAAGCCGTTACACCAAGTGGGTGGGCCAGTGCCCTGCCAGGCCCACTCATGGCTGCGCCCCTGCCCAGTCAAGTGAAATCCATAAATTAAGGCCAAATACATTTATTTCAATTGACTGATTTCCTTCTAGGAACTATTACTCAGTAAGATCATTAAAATTGTTTCATGTTGCGTTTACATTTTTGTTCATTATAGTTCTGTGAGAAATACAGGTGTGCTTCTCACCACAGCAACGGCCACAGAAAACCAAATGATGTCGCTCAAACAGGAGGGGGAACCAACAACGAGTCACTGACAACAACCAAAATGAAATGGGGGGTTTTAAGAGGGGTTCTAAAAGACACTCATGGTGGTGTCCACTGAAAGTTGACTAGCAACAGGAACCCAAAAGACACCCACCATGAGCGCCCACTAAATTTGCCCAAGAAAAGGCAGGAAGCAAGACAGGAAGCAAACCAAAAAGGTGGAGCAAAACAAAATCAGGGAAATCAGATAAAGGATTGTTTGCATTCAAATCTAAAAACGGAGAGCCAACTAAAGGTGTTAACCCTCCGCATCTATCAAGGCAACATGAACATTGGGACAGCCACTATTAAATAGCACCTGGGCCAGCACAGGTGAAACACCTTCCCACTAATGAGCTGACAACCAGCACAGGTGTAACACATACTGACTAATGAGGTGACACTAATCGGTTCGTGCTGACGTGCTAAAGTCAAACCTCCAAACATAAATAGAAAAGTCAAAGCCTGTAACAATATGAACGATCACTAGGCACAAACACAATGTTGCACAAACCTAAGCCCTGGCTGGCCCAACCCAAATTAAATCTCAGAATATCAGGCGAGGGCTAAAAATTGATATTTTCACATTACGTTTGGGCGGGAGGATTAACGAGGAGGCAACTTAATTAACTGATCGCTTTTATTCAAATTTTTACATTGCAGAATGAGAAATGTATTTGTTATGCCATGAGAGGTACCGGATCCTGCAACATCGGGTCCGGCACGCAACAGTCCAAAACTGAGAGGTGCTGGATACTGTTCCGGGCAGGATCCAGCTCAAATAAAGCACTGTATGTATGTCCTGGACAATGTTGATTGTAATTCCTATAAAAAGAGAAAAGGCTATATAGAAATGCCCCTTGCCTCAAGTATCTTGTTTTGTTCTGTCAGTGCTTAAAGTTGTCAAGTTTTCAATGTTCGTTCAATGTTCAAAGCATACTGAATACACCTGACTTGTGATATTTATTGATTTATTCCATCCTGGTCATAGGCCTAAGCCTCCCAGGAGTCCTCAGAATTGACCAATTAACAGCTGCTTTGACAAAAGACACCAAAAACATCTCCCGGGGGAACATGCCCCCGGTCCCCCCTATAGCTTGAGGTTTTAATAATTCAACCCCTGGCTAGAGGGAATATCCAGCATATTACTTATAACAGTAATTTCCTTTCAAATCAGTGAACACTTTTTTTATAAGGAAGGAGAGATAATTGGAACATAGCCTGTATTTGACCTGAAAACAATAGCGTAACAGCGTACGAACTATAGTTTTAGTTAATGTTTCCTGTGCGACCATAATAAGTGGGTTTACCCCTGTTCATACGTGTTCAGATGAAAACATGTCCCAGAGCTCATGTGTAGTCTGTGCTGTGTTGTTAATGTGCCAATTCCTGGTCGTATTCCCCTGCTCAGATATTGCACGCATCAACAAATGATTGCGTGACGCCACAGTCGGGCACCAGATTGCTATAACATATGATGTGGTTAGCTGAGACTTAAAATACCTAACCAGGCGTTAGATCTGTAATGCGTCGGCAAAATCGGAGCAGGGAAACCAACTTTTGCAACCAGTTTGGGACCACGCTATTTAGAAATGTTTGTGGAGTGGTCCAGTGTTCTGAGAGGGGTAATTTGTTTAGCTGTATCAGACTATCACTGTTTGTTTATTAGAATTTTACAATTAAATGGATTCTTTAAATGTATGCCACTGCAGTAATGTCCTTTGTTTTACATGTATTCCATGTATTTGGAGCGTGTCAGAAACAATATAGCCAAGCAGGCTCAAACCTCATAGCTAAGCTAGCTTGTGCTGAAGGTCGATCCGATGTGCTATTGGCAGCACGGTAAACTCATGTTCAACCAACCTTTACTTGGCTATACATCCTTCATTCTCAATGTAGATGGCACCAGTGTCTTGTAAACAAACACCTGTTTCCCGTTGCAGGTGGAACTCCAACAACCAGAGAATATACAGGAAAATACTAAATCCACTCTTTGCACAGAGCGAGGAGCTCTGAAATACAGTAAATGCATCGTAACTCTGATGGACAGTCAAGTTCTATTCTATTTTACAATAAAATAGAACTACAGTTAAAATAATAACAAGATAATTAAGTATGTTGGTTTGAACACATAAACAGGCCCCATGCAGTTTCCCCCAATTTCATAGTCCTGGTACAGTTTGCATGGCATTCTGATCTATGCAATAAAAGTCAGATGTTGTGATTTGATTCAACCTTTGTGGGGAATACATAAAAATGCTCTTATGCTAATCAGCCATCTCAGAGTTAGATTTGCTTGGTGATGTAGTCCTCCTTATATAAACATTCTAATGGACATGCTTCTCTCTTTAATACCCTCCACTTTTTTTACCAAATATAATGTAAAATACATATTTCTAAGACGACTTTGTCCTATTATGTAGCTGGTTTGAACGTCAGTAGAAATCAACCAGTAACATCATTTATAACCAGCAGATGGCGCCATGCACACGCAAACCAATAGTCAAAAGGAGACGAGCGCTCACTGCAGGTGGAGACTTCGTTATGGTTTGTCCACATCATCCCACAATACCACACAGGGCAGTGTTATAGTAAGATGGAATGCTACAGAAAAGCGTAGACTATCTTCTAAGAATATAGAAAAAGACAACAGATCATGTCAACTATCTGCAATATGCAAGATACATTTTTTTATCATGCATTACGTTTTGGTTAACATGATGAATTGCATTATTTTCTTCAGAATAAAATGAATACCTCTGTTAAAAAATAGGTTAGTTATTTTGTTGGACACATAAACCAGGGGTTGATAAAGTTGTCTTGATGTGGCCATTTGATGTAATAGATAGCCGATCAATTGATAGGCTAATTTCCAAATATTGAATTTCAGTTACCTAATGGATGGCGTAGCTCATGCAATAAGCATGTCTAGATCTTGTCTACATGGACGGTACAACAGAACACAATATCCCATACAACCCTTTTGACCTTTGGTTATTGGTCCTTGTCCCCAAACAGGGACATAACTGCATTTGATTTGTGGGAGCACATTCTAGTTGAAGCTGTCAAAGACAGAGAATCAGATTTGGTCCTTTATGTCCTTGGGCATGTTCTGGTGAGGGGCAGGCACATACAGGGTTAAAGGCTTGTCATATAAATCAGGTGGAATCACTTCAGAGGTGAAAACATGCATGATTCTGACTTCTCCGGGAGGCACAGTTTAAAACACAGGAGCCCACGTCCATTGTTCTAAAGAAATACTCAAATGTTCCAATGTCACATCTCTCACTGAAACAATACTGTGCTCCATATTACATTGCATCGGGGTCATAATCAGACAGTCAGCATAGAATGGGGGATTACTTTCCACATCAGTGAGCTGGAAATTGTCTCCCTGAGTAAGATTAATAATAAATTGATCAATTATGACTGTGACACAATATACTGTAGATGCATCATCATGGAGGCATTGTTGGGACGGACTCCAACACACACAAACCCGCTGCAGAATCACTTGTGTTCCAGTCTGTTTCATTCCATTGTTTCAGTTGTATTCAGCATCACGATGAGAGAGAGACCTGTCCTCTTTTAGATCGTACTCAGAACGACGGTTATCGGAGTGGGTGTGGAGATCAAAGGTTGACAAAATACCAAAATAGATCAAAATAGATCAAAACAATTATACATTTTAAGGACATATTAGTGTCCTTGATAAGCACAAAAGAGCCATGTCTCTCATAAAACCATGGTATGACCTATACATACTGTTGATGTTTTGATGAATAGTGATGTACACAAGATGTATCATATTGGTTCGTTCACCTGTTCAAAATGGGGTTTTATGTCAAATGTAATTTTCTGTGTTTATCCAACGACGGCACTTCATGTTCTCTTTATTTATCGAGCCATTTGAATCACCCCCATAAAGCTTTTAAAAGCTTTTCTAATCATCCATAATTTATCAGTGTTTTCACTTATGCACTACTTTTCTCACTCTCATTATTACTTAAAGGGTTGGCTGTTAAGGCTTGAATATGTCCAGCCCCATTTTTCCATTTCATTGTACTGTAAAAAAGAAAGATCTGTTTGCTGCACTGTAAAAATATGAATGACTATGTTCAACGGCCATGAGAAAAAGGTCATTCCTTAGTATATTGTTTTATCATGTTGAAGGCTCTTACAGTATTTTTCTATTTTCTCCTCATTGGTGATTTAGCAGGTAATCCAAAGTGATGTACAATGAGTCATTTAGCCTAGTTATGCAGTTGCCGAACCTCAATTAGTTGGTACAATTTAAAATAAAGAAAGAATCCAATTCTATACTTTGAAATAAATAACCACCAATGTATCAACCAACATTCTGTGGAACGTATTGACTGACATGGCTAGAAGTAATGTAATGTCAATGTACTTTTATACCCCAACCTTGACAGATACAATGTTCAGACATGAGCATCAGCCATGCAGCCATGCATTTAGTGGTCTTTCATTGCTAATGGAAACGGCAAACTTTCTGAAACTGGTTCTTGTCTCCCACACCATAGCTCTCTGTGTGAGTTTATATTAATTGTCTCTTTGAGGGGACTCTCCCTCCCGAACCCATTTCTCTCAAAACACCTTTTTTTCCCTCAGTATGAGCTCTTAGACCACATCGGAAACCTATGGTGGTATAGAGAAATGATTTCCTCCATGACAGACTAAGAGACAGCAAGCCCTCTCTCTCTCTCAGCATATCCATGTATAAGTGGACAGGTTCTTGCATGTTTATTTTCTCTGGAAATTAAAACAAATGAATGCTACCTACTCACATTCATAATGCTTCGAATGTATGACGGGGAACATATTTCACGTAAAAAGTGTTGTTTTGTGTTCAGATGAAGCTGGCAAAGAATTTGTAGAACATGTTTTTGTTTGATATGCACTGAGTTGGTAAGAAATGGCACGACTTTGGTCGACTTTTTACAATATACTCTACACTGATTTGTCATGCCAAATGATATGGCTTAGTTACTGTATGCCTGTACATATATTTATGCTTATACAGCACTTACGCTTACACAACCATCACGTTAGCTACTAGATAAAATAACCGCATTGTGAGAAATAATCACATCACTTAATGAATTCAAAGCTTTTGTTCACTTACAAGGGCAAAACCACGTTTACAAACCAAGTTTTATTAAGGCCTAAAAGCATGTGAAACAACATGATCAACATGAACACTTTGGTCTGTGGTTTCAGCCCCAATCCCATTTAATGGGCTTCAATGGCAATTACTGCTCTTTGGAGTCAGGTAACCTCTACAAGATGATTTCACAAAATGACTCATCACTATCTAATTTTAGAACCCATTTGGCTCTTGATTGGCCTTGAAATAAACAATTAAATAAAATCTAACACAAAACGTCAAGGCCGGAGGACAGAGGCAGGCCGCTCTGCCACAAATTACCCCTTTCATACGTGGCATAGTTACGAAATGCAGGGAAAACATACACAGTAGAACTGGCGTATTAACTTTGTCATGGCTAGTGTTGTCATGGCTAGTGTTGTCATGGCTAGTGTTGTCATGGCTAGTGTTGTCATGGCTAGTATTGTCATGGCTAGTATTGTCATGGCTAGTATTGTCATGGCTAGTGTTTACAACATGAGGAAATGCCAGGTAGACACAAACTTCACGAGTTTCCTGAAGACCTATTTCTTGAAAGTCGTAAAAGTTTGATCTTCAAGCTAGAGATGCCATGGTCTGGTTTTCCGGACACTGATGAAACCTTCCTAACTCTTCCATTGAATTTGTGTCTGGAAACCAGCCTCATAACATTTAGTTACTAATGCATGTGGCAGTGAAACTGATTCAAATATACAAAGCTCTACCCCTTAATTTCTCATCATTGGAAAGAGGTGGATTGTTGTCTGTTGCAAGAAATTGAAACCAGCTAGCTAGTTTCGCAACAGCTTGTTTGACCTTTACCAGTAGAATGGGGTGGGTTTGTGTCAGACAGGGAACTCAGAACAGATTAACACAGCATTTCCCAGAGCCCTGCCTTCACAATCAATGAATGTTACCTAGCCGATGATATTTGTGGCTGGCCGCAAATTCAGACATTACGAGCTTCTTGACTTTCCATGACAACAGGGAGGTTATACCAACTGTCATGTTTCATATTGATTTCAATAGAGGAATCGGGATGATGGCAGTGCCTCTTATAATCGAAAACAAAATCACTGTTGTAGAGTTCAAGATTGAGTCAAACTTCTTTCTTTACCAAAATGTCATTATAGTGACATTATACAGTGCCTTCGGGAAAGTATTCAGACCCCTTGACTTTTTCCACATTTTGTTACGTTACAGCCTTATTGTAAAATTGATTTAAAAAAATGAAAAATCCTCAGCAATTTACACACAATGCCCCATAATGACAAAGCAAAAACAGGTTTTTAGAAATGTTTGCAAATTTATTTAAAAAAACATAAATACCTTTTTAAATAAGTATTCAGACCATTTGCTATGAGACTCGAAATTGAGCTCAGGTGATCTCCATCATTCTTAAATGGAACTAGCTTGGAACCACCAAGACTCTTCCTAGAGCTGGCCGCCCGGCCAAACTGAGCAATCGGGGGAGAAGGGCCTTGGTCAGGGAGGTGACCAAGAACCTGACGGTCAATCTGACAGAGCTCTAGAGTTCCTCTGTGGAGATGGGATTAACTTCCAGAAGGACAACCATCTCTCTAGCACTCCACCAATCAGGCCTTTATGGTAGAGTGGCCAGACGGAAGCAACTCCTCAGTAAAAGGCACAAGACAGCCCTCTTGGAGATTGCCAAAAGGCACCTAGAGGACTCTCAGACCATGATTAACAAGATTCTCTGGTCTGATGAAACCAAGATTGAACTCTTTGGCCTGAATGCGTCTGGAGGAAACATGGCACCATCCCTTCGGTGAAGCATGGTGGTGGCAGCATCATGCTGTGGGGATGTTTTTCAGCGGGAGGTACAGGGACACTAGTCAGGATCGAGGGAAAGATAAATGGAGCAAAGTACAGAGAGATCCTTGATGAAAACATTCCCCAGAGTGCCCAAGACCTCAGACAAGGTTCACCTTTCAACAGGACAACGACCCTAAGCACACAGCCAAGACAAAGCAGGAGTGGCTTTGGGACAAGTCTCTGAATGTCCCTGAGTGGCCCGGCCAGAACCCAAACTTGAACCCGATATAACATCTCTGGAGAGACCTGAAAATAGCTGTGCAGTGATGCTCCCCATCAAACCTGACAGAGCTTGAGAGGATCTGCAGAGAAGAATGGGAGAAACTCCCCAAATACAGGTGTGCCAAGTTTGTAGCGTCATACCCAAGAAGACTTGAGGCTGTAATCGCTGTAATTGCTGCCAAGGGTGCTTCAAGAAAGTACTGAGTAAAGGGTCTGAATACTTATGTAAATGTGACATTTCAGTTTAAAATATATATATTTTTTAATGATAAATTAACTAAAATGTCAAAAATCCAGTTTTTGCTTTGTCATTAAGGGGTATTGTGTGTAGATTGATGGGGGGGGGGGTAATTTAATTCATCTTAGAAAAAGGCTGTAACGTAACAGAATGTGGAAAAAGCCAAGTAGTCTGAATACTTTCCGAAGGCACTGTTTGTCACTGTTCTAATGACACCATGTTCTAAACGTTGTGCGAGTGTTTTGGGGAGTGGGTCAGTATTCTTAGCATGATTAATGTTGCTAATCAGTTGAATCCACGAACAAATCTTAACCAATGACCTCAACTGTTCTACTGCATTCTGCACATGCCATATGTTGACAAGCAACCTCAAAGTGTGTGCCTCTTGTAATTCTGCTTTCAGACCATTCGATTGGTTGATTTTTAAATATACTATATGCCATTATCCAAACACTTTTATCCAAAGTGTCTTACAGTAGTGCATGCACAGCCTACATTTTCATACTGGTGACCCCAACGGAAATCTAACCCACAACCCTGGTGTCGCAAGTGCCATGCTCTGCCAACTGAGCCACAGCGCACTCCATTTTTTCCAAAGACTATATAAATACAGTATAAGCTTGGTTTTTTGAAAGCTTCTTTCAATGTCTTCCTATGCAAGTTTTCACAAATCACCTAAAGAAGAAAAGGAGGTTGATAGAATTGTCATGTGGCCTACATATATAATTACCCTCAGGTATGAGGCTGGATGACAGGATTGAGAGAGAAATCAACCATGAACGACATGCACCAACTAATTAGACAAGGATGTGAAAATAACTCCTCCTAGTTAGCAGGTCACTGGTTGGAGTTGCACTGGAAGGGCATGACTTATAAACTACATAGCAGTTCATAAGCAAATCATCGACATTTATGTATGTAAATAGACGTTTGTCTCCAAAGGGAAATGATTGTACAACACAGTAAGGGAAAGGGGATACCTAGTCAGTTACACAACTGGATGCATTCAAACTAAATGTGTCTTTCGCATTTAACCCAATCCTCTGAATCGGAGACATACACAAAAGGTTCAATAAAAACATCCACACAGCAAATATACAGTGAAAAAACATGAACAAGCATACTACTGTACATATGTTACATTATGTAATATAATACATGTAGCATTATGTCAGGTAAACCAGATGATTGCACATCTCTAATGGTGTGTTGATGTAGCTAGTGTCTTTTATAAAGAGTGTGTTTGTGTCTCTCTATGTCACTTATTTCTATGACTTCTAGAATGAGCTAACAATGTCAGAGATCAGGATTGTCCTTTTAATTAACAACCGATTATGAGTGGCCTGGAACGACCTCTTGACCTCGAATCAAAGAACAGATGATGAATTATTTCTAGAACTATCTTCAGTATCTAAAAATAGAGATGATAAATTACACAGAATTACTTCAAGAACTAGCCAACTCTTCTAACAACATTGGAGAGATTATGTTACAGCATTGGGTTCTCCTCTATAGCTACCTTTTAGCTGCTAGCGGTGCTAACCCTGATAAAAACAGGAAATGGGAACCACAGAAACTGGTAGACACATTCTCCTTCATTTTTCGGGGGGAGATGCAGTCTTTGAAGTGTTTTGTCCTGTGCACATTTTATGATTCTCTGTAGCAGTGTTTTCAAATTCCTCGCCATCTGTGCGAACGTGATATTCTCTTTAGTACAATGAACTGGAAAAGCAGGCTGTGTTTGATATAATCCCCAAATCCATCCAACTCTCACATCCTATCATGCAAATGGGGTACAGTTTGAAGAGAATCCGACTCCAACCATATGCCTGAGCCATGTAAGATACAACAATTTATTATGCATGCATTGCACCAAGCTTATGGTAATAAGGTATTAAATTAGTGCTGGACATTATTGGTTCCTCTACATAATTTCTGCTCATGAGATTTTCATACAAGTCACATAAGGCAAAAAGCAAGCAGATTGTAACTCAGATGAGTTGTGCTGCAATGCTTCTCTGGTAATATTTGATAATTTAGATGACTGTTTGGGAGTTTATGATAGAATATCTCCTAGACACAAACTCTGAAGTGGACGCACATTCAATTACTCTACTGTTGGCTCAGATAAATTGATCCCCCAATGTAGCAACCACTCAATTTACCCAAATAAAATGAGTGTTCTTGTATTAAAACTCCTCTGTTCAAGAAAGGAAATCACTTTAGCTCCAGGTACATTAACTTTATTCCACAACATAGGACTGATTCACAGATATGAATTGAGGAAAACATATTGGGGTGAATATAATAACAGAGGTTGTCCGGAACATAAGGACATATTTCAAATTCAATTTAAACCACACTATACAGTTCCATACAACATGATAAGCATACAGATAGATATGCATCTTTCAAAATGTATGTAATAAATCTAGCAATAGATTTACAGTGCAAATGCTTGGCTGTGAAGCTAGTTTCATTGAAAGCCTGCATGGGACTCGTGCTCCATACTAGTTTCATTGAAAGCCGGCATGGGACTCGTGCTCCATACTAGTTTCATTGAAAGCCGGCATGGGACTCGTGCTCCATGCTAGTTTCATTGAAAGCCGGCATGGGACTCATGCTCCAATCTAGTTTGATTGAAAGCCGGCATTGGACTCGTGCTCCAATCTAGTTTGATTGAAAGCCGGCATTGGACTCGTGCTCCATGCTAGTTTAATTGAAAGCCGGCATTGGACTCATGCTCCAATCTAGTTTGATTGAAAGCCGGCATTGGACTCATGCTCCAATCTAGTTTGATTGAAAGCCGGCATTGGACTCGTGCTCCATGCTAGTTTAATTGAAAGCTTGCATAAGACTCATGCGCCATGGCCCATTTTCTTCAATATTTCAATGACAAAGTCACAATGACAACACCCGGAAATCCTCTAATCCACCTATTGTGATCATAGCCAAGCAAACATGCTCAATATAAAACGAACTTCCTGAGCAGATTGTGTTTATGATGTGGAAAGATTTTTTTATTTTATGTTTTCCTCGCTCTCCCTTTACCCATTGGTGTGGGTCCCTTGGGCCAAGTGAAAGCTTGTAATCGCAGAGGTCTTCTGTACATTTTGCCCCAAGGGGAGGGGGAGAGTGGGTGGAGGAGATAGAGAGTTGGAAATAGAGCGAGGGAGGAAAGGAGAGAGAGACAGACAGAGAAAGAATAAGATGGAGAGAGAAAGAGAGAGGGAGAGGAAAGCAAAGAGAGAGTTTCAAAGCAATCAGAGGCCTCAACAACAAGACCCTAATAATGGCATTGCAATCAGTGAGCTCCAAAACAAAGCAATCCCATACTTACTCTGGACAAGCATCAGGTCATCCATACAGCTGTAGGTCCAATAATAAATGCACAGGGATTCATTTAGGTATTTCAGCTAGAACTCAATCTCTAGTGTTACAGTAGCTTACAGTATCCAATGTGAAAGAACAGCTACAGTGTCTTCCACTGATTGTGCGCCACCCAAATGGCAACCTATTCCGTATATAGTGCACAACTTTTGACTAGGGCCATTAGGGAAGTAGTGCACTACGTAGGGAATAGGGTGCCATTTGGATTTGGGACGCGGCCATTGTCTCTCCCGTGTTGTGTATAAGGCTCTTTCAGCCACCACATCAAGCATCCTATTACCACCATTATGAACATACAACACAGTGCACCACAGATAGGAACAGTAGTGTAATGCTATTACACACATATACTCCCACTACAAGTCCTATTAGCCAGACTGCCATTAACTGCACTGCTGTTGCTATTGTTGTTTATCCTCTGATGTCGCAACCGTGCACTGTATGCTCACACACAGCCATAAATCCTTTACAGGATTAGCGTGTATAAATCATATAATCTGTGTAGACTAGAGTCATCAATCAGTAGGGGAATGTTTGTTGCAACTGACGCTTTTTGGGGTGACAGACGAGGCAGGGGTTTCTTAAAGGGTGACTGTGGTGCTGGAAATGGGGAGGTGGGGCTGTATGTGTGTGCGTGTGCCTGTGTGTGTTTGTGTGTGTGTGTACTGTATGTGTGTCTGTCTTCAGGGAGCGGGGCATTGTGCGGGTGATGTAGCACAGTGACACTCATTATTTCCATGGCTGCCCAGGATGATTGAACACGCCACATATTAACTGTCTTTTCTTCCTAATCCCATTGTATTTGGGAAGGGAGGGATTAAATCCTAACATTAATAAATGTTTTTTTCATGACTAATTAATGTTTTCACCTTGCCAAGAATCATTTTCTTCCTCCGCTAATTCTAATTGGTCCAATTAATCATGCAAAATGTAATTAGCATAGTCCGTTGTGAAGTAAAGCCACTTATAGCCCTCGGGATTCGAGGGCTTTGTTTCCAGATACACATTTTTTTTTGTCAAGGGTGGTAGTTGCTTGATGCCGAGGCGCATCGCGCATAATACTAATGACTCTGTTCTATTGTGACGGTTTGTGGGGGAATGACAGCTGCATTCACAATTCACACACTACCATAGGCAGATGTATACTGAAGTATCAATGAAGAGGATGGGCTGCTTAGCACAATCCACACACTGGAAGCCTTCAGAGAGTATAGAGTAGGAGAGCGAGACACAGGGAAAAATGAAAAAGATTGCGCCCCAGTTCACATGGATTTCCTATGGCTCCCATGGCAATCTCTATGCATAGCCCCTAACTTCCGGTAAATAATATCATTGTCTGAGGCCTAGTTGTAATGGCTAGTTAGCTAGTGAATTTGGCAGTGGAGCATGTCATATGGCCCGAACCCATTTCACGGGCCATCTATGGGGTTCTGATAGCAGGGACTGAGTTCACGGCACCTTTGCACCTCTGTTGTTGTGCGTTCATGAACATTTCACAGGTTTTCATGTGCCAATGCAGCGATGCCAAAACGGGCTGCAGGGAGGAAGTGATGGAACCACAATGCCATGTGAGCTAACGCTGACACCAAATGTCGGAGGAAGTCTCAGACATTTAGGTACTTGTAAAGGAAAAGAAAGAAAGAAAATGAAGTTACCCAGGTGGTCACAGGGGCTAAATGTCAAAGTGCAGAAGCAACAGTTAAGATAGTTGAATGTCAAACATATCACATTTTCCAGGTTTGGACGGTTTGGTTAGCTTAGCACTGAATATATATTGTTTTTGCAAGCACCATCAATTCTCACAGTCAAGTGTAAACACCAGTTTAACATGTTAAGGTCAAAATAACCATTTGACCTCTTAAATGATTTAGGACATAGGCAGTGCCATGACAAACAAATAAATCACGTTCTAATAACATTGACATTGTAAAAGAATGCATTTAGATACCGGCCCATAGAAGGTCATTGCATTGCATTAAAACATACAGTGCCTTCAGAAAGTATTCACACCCCACAACTTTTTCCACATTTTGTTGTGTTACAGCCTGAATTTTAATGAATTTTAAACATTTATGAAATTTAGATTATTTTTTTTGTCACTGGCCTACACACAATACCCTATAATGTCAAAGCAGAATTAGGTTATAAAAATAAAAAAAAGAAGGGTTTGTTAAAAATGAAAAGCTCAAATGTCTTGAGTCAATTAGTATTCAACCCCTTTGTTATGACAAGGCTAAATAAAGTCAGGAGTAAAAATGTGCTTAACAAGTCACGTGAGAGTTCAGGTGGGCCTTGGCGCTCCAGCAAACAAAGGAAATGAGTTGGAGCACTCAACAACAAAAAAAGGAATTTCATTTTGCTCACTTTAATCCATTGTACAAGACGGTAACAGGTGACTGACATCTTCCTCAGAGTGACCTGAGCATTGCACTTAGCTCATATTTATAGCCAAATTATAATGTTTCAAGGTCAATGGCAAGTGATATCACAAAATAATACTATAAATAGTGTGTCTCGTTAATCAATAGGCCATGTCAAAATACACAGAGGTGATATGTGGCTCTCTATGAATCCGGAGACATAGGCCCAAAACATCAAGCTAACAATCCTTTGGATCCACAGTGTCTAAGGAGTACTGCCAGAATGCCTCTCTTTGTTTAAGTTTACGTAAGGTGACACCTCCTCTTGATGAAATGTTGACATGTTCTACAAAGTGTAAGGAGGAAGGTTATCCATGGTTGACTACGATGCAGTGGCGCGCAATAGCATGGTCCGTATTTTTATTACGACTAGCAGCCTTATGTTCAGCGATGTTTCAATGCATTTGAGCATGTATATTACATGTGTGGTGCTACAATTAATGAAGCGTTGGATTTTCTATTCTTTACCTGTTCTTAGGTGGTAAAAAAAACTTTAGTATTGGTCGTATTGCCACAATGTACACTGTGGCCAGCCAAAAGAAGTGTCACTCTTCTTGGGCATGTTGCGCGCAACTGAATAGGCAGATTTCGCTCACGGTGAAAACAACTTCGAGGGGCAATGTTCTAAACGTTCGTATATTTGCATCACTTTTGAAGATGTTCCAGTGTTTCAATACAATGGATTTGACGCGACCGGCACATACGTTGTATTCCGTGGAAAAACACAAACGCGAGGGCGTTTTGTCCTGGTTTCTATTAGTGCCAGTGAGTAGGCTTTAACGTTCAGTCTCTCTAGCATGGGTATAGGTGCGCACATCATTAGCTTTGCGCTCGAAATCTATGTCTGTACTACAGTTACGTTTGAGTCTTAGGAATGTTCCGCTTAAGGTGTACGGAGTGGTTACTGAATGCGCATAAAAGTATATTTCGGAAAATAGTAGACTCCAACTTGTTTTCTTTATTTTTGTGGATTGTAAGATCCAAGACGTCTATTTTGTCCCGACTATGTATCTTTTCCAAAGAGCGACATTCTGGAAATATCTTTTTATTCTGGACATCATGAAGGTGTCCTCCCAGTGTCCCACACATAAATTCGCATAGTTAGGAGCGAATGCAGCTCCCAACGCGTCACCCCAAATCTATTGGTAGGAACTGCCCTCATATTGGAAGTCGTTTGATGTGAGGGCATTGACAGTGTGAGACAGAATAAAGTTAGACGGAGGTAAGATACCCTCCCGTCTAGTGTTGAGAGAGCGAGAGAACGCCCGTAGGCCTGCGTCATTCGGGATATAGAGAGTCTGAACGGCAAGTGTAACCAATATTCTTTCAGTGTCGCATTAATAGTTATTGATGATCTTAAGCACATCCCTGGTATCTCCTAAAAAAGGCTGGCAATGCTAGAACACATTTGGAGATAAAGAAAGCAACATACTGAGATAGGGGTTTAATAGGGCTACTGTTACCTGACACTATGGGACGTAGTGCGCTTTGTAGCCATATAACATATCCAGAGAGGCATTCTGGCACTACTCCTCAGACACTGTGGATCCGTTAGGGTTAAACAATGTTATAATATTGATTTTTTGGGGGGGTCTCTGTGTCTCCGGATTCACAGACACCAAAATATCACCTGCACTCGTTGAAAAAAAAGGTGCTAAGTAGAACTAAAAAGCGTTAATAGGCTGTTCCCATAGGATAACCATTTGAAGAACTCCTTTAGGTTCCAGGTAGAACCCTTTTGGTTCCAGGTGAAACCATTTTGGGTTCCATGTAGAACCCTTTCCACAGAGGGTTCTACCTGGAACCAAAAATTGTTATCCTATGGGGACAGCCAGAGAACCCTTTTGGAACCCATTTTTCTAAGAGTGTATGCATATTTTGACAGGGCCTATTGATTAATGAGAACACTATTTCTCATATTATTTTGTGCTATAATTTGCCATTGACCTTGAAACATATTAGCATTATTATTTGTTTACATTGTTTTGTCTCAATCGGCCACTAGGCTATAAATAGGAGCTAAGTGCAATGATCAGGAAAACATCAGTTTGACTTCGAAACGACCTGTTCGCATTCCTGTACAATGGATTAAAGTGATCAAAAATAAATCAATCTCTTGTCTTTTTTGTTGTTGAGTGCTCCAACTCCTTTTTATCTTGAATTACACATACAATTATCTGTAAGGTCTCTTAGTCGAGCAATGAATTTCAAACATAGATTTCATCACAAAGACCAGGAGGTTTTCTCCTCGCATAGAAGTGCACCTATTGGTAGATGGATCAAAATAAAAAAGCAGACATTGAATATCACTTTGAGCGTGGTGAAGTTATTAATCACACTTTGGATGGTGTATCAATACACCTAGTCACTATAAAGATACAGGCGTCCTTCCTAACTTCACCATGAGGCCAATGGTGACTTTAAAACAGTTACAGAGTTTAAAATAGCTGTGATATGGTAAAACTGAGGATGGATCAACAAAATTGTAGTTACTCCACAATCCTAACCGTAATTGACAGAGTGAAAAGAAGGAAAATGTATGGCAAGACCTGAAAATGGTTGCCTAGTAATGATCAACAACCAATATCACAGAGTTTGAAGGATTTTGAAATAAAAAAATGGGCTAATGTTGCATAATCCAGTTGCGGAAAGCTCTTGGAGATTTATCCAGAAAGACAGACAGCTGTAATCATTGCCAAAGGTAATTCTAACATGTATTATTGGCTCAGGGGGTTGAATACTTATCCAATCAAGATATAGTACTGTTTTATTTTTCATAGAATTCCAACATTTGTATTTTAAAAAATTCGCCCCATGCTGCCACATTACACAACTTTTAGACAATACATTACACAACTTTTAGACAATACATTACACAACTTTTAGACAATACATTACACAACTTTTAGACAATACATTACACAACTTTTAGACAATACATTACACAACTTTTAGACAATACATTACACAACTTTTAGACAATACATTACACACATTATGCTATCCAACAATGACTATAATGACTATAGGACACTATAGTCAGAATAATGCTAACAATAATGCCGATTGTCACCTGACAAGACATATAGGGATTGTTTCCCAGACACAGATTACGCCTAGTCCTGGACTAAAAACATATTTTGAAAGATATTCCCCATTGAGCATGCTTTTCAGTCTAAGACTAGGCTTAATCTGTGTCTGGGAAACCGCCCCACATTGTTGACATATGGTTAGTTTATAACTGTTTTACAAACTTTCAAAGAGCTCTGACGAAGGCCAAGAGGCAGACACGTAAGCCTGAATAAAAATAAGTGAAACTAGCAAGAGTATTGTGCAGGTTTCTCTTTTCTTGACAAATTGTTACTTAAAATCTACTACTTTCAGAAAGGTATAATCAACTTGAGACTAGATGAGCGAAGCTGGTAAAAATATCTATATCTACATGTAGGATTGCAGAAAAATCATGTTTATAGGATTCTGAATTTTCAGCTTATTCCCTTCTGATTCCATAAATCTTCCAACCAGGATTTCTGGAAAACCTGGGAATTTAGTGAAAGTTACTGGAAACTTGCAGCCATATCATGACATCTAATATTGTGTCTCAAGAGACAATCATGGTAAAAGATGACCCTGTGAGTGTAAGTGAGTAAATGCTATAAATCACATGTTAATTTTTTCATGTGTTGTTAAATTCAAATTCATAATCTAACTACAGATAATTGGATCCTTTCACAATTTCCCATGACACCGGCGCGTCGAACAAAAATGACCTTAACAAAGCAACAGCATTGATGCCTCTCTCTGCCACAACGCAACAATTGGAGAGAAAAAAAAGGCACTTCTATTTTTAAACTGTAACATTGTCAATTTAATTGCAGGCAAACTAAATATTTGATATTAAGCAAATTAGATCTGTGGCTAAAAACATTAATGTAAAAGGAATGTTATCTGCAAGTCAATGCCATTAGCAGCTCCAGTCAGAGTTTCCTCAGGGGCTGTAATTAACTCTAGTCAAGCGCAGCTAAACATTTCTGACATTTTTCCTAGTCCAGAATTAACTGTCACAGCAGAGAGAGAAAGTAACCATCTTGTCACATTGAGTTTATTTAAGGATTGTGGAACGCTCTGTCTGCTCTGTTTCTCCCATCCACGGATCTCATTGCAGTAATGTTTCATGATGAGCGAGATGATGGAAAATGTGAAAATGAGAGAGTCGACCTGCTGGCGTGTTGTAAAGGGAGGCAAGGCTAGGGAGTTCATTTGTGGAGCTATACATTGCTGTGTTGATGTAAGGCAGTAATGAATATACACTAAAGGTATTGCACTTAATGTGGTTCCATTTCAAAATGGGCCAGATATATCTGCTTAGAAATATGTCAACATGTCCTTTTTAGCAATAGTAGGTAGTTATGTCACTTTAGGTGACATATTAGTTATATCATATAACTTATGTCACTATAATGACATACTATATGGTATTGCGCTTTATGTGGTTAAATTCCAACATAGCCACCTTTTATGTCTAGTGTTGAAGGTCATATCAACAACTGCATGCTCTCCCACATAGGCCTACTGTACAGTACATGCATTAAACATACAAGCTGGTGTAAAGCCAATCCAGTGGCATGAATTCATAAGTCAGACACACAGATGTCTTCCCTGGACCATCTGGGTGAAGCAGGAGGCTCACCTTTGATTGGTTTAGCCGAGCGCGAGAGGAATGAGCTGGCATACATGAATGGAAAGGCCCAATTGGCATAAATGTCTGGTGACAACAACATGGAACTAGGAGCTCCGTTTTCCACTAAAGAAACATGGGTTCGTAACTACACAGATGGAGTTAATGTTGACATACAATATTTCAGGAAACAGAGAAACATGACAGGTTACGTCATGGAGCAGGTGATCAGCAAAATGTCAATTGTTATATACTGTACTGTACAGCATTTTGCAACATAAAAAAAATAAAAAATAAAAACTTAAATCTATGAATTCAAAATCTGAGAACGGTAATAATATAGGCAATCATTTCTGGTGAAATAACACAGATATGTAAAATTGGTGGGAAAAAATAGTGTTCAATTACAGTAGTTACAAGTGCTGTACTTATAGAGAAGCTACTATGGTATAACTCAATGGCTAGTGTTGCCGATTAGCACATTATAATGTCAATCAAAAATCTTTCTGACAAACACTATAAGCAAACCGGGAACCAAAGAATACACTTACACACCTGAATTCCCATGCACTCCAACTGCCTTTTAATTGTAGCAGAAAGAAGACCTTTCATGGCATATCCCTCCTACGCATAATTTAAACAAATGACTCAAATCAATGGCCCAGAATAATTTCCGTTTGGTTTCATTTATTGAGAAATACAACTTTACACTTCTTCAATCATCTTGAAAAACGATTTGAGAACATTTTGGGCGATCGTGCAAGTCAAGCCACAAGGTCCGACTCATGCTTTTGACGTAAGGTTTGACTAGCACCGAAATAGCCAAAATGGACTAGACAGGATGTACCTCCAGTTGACATTAAACACAGGACGTTAGGCATTTCCAATCTGCTGCCGACTATTATCTAGTCTGTAATTATGGAACATATATTATTCCCTGTATTAACGGCAGAATGAAAGAACGACAATTATGGTCCTTTTACTCCGGCTCTAACTACTTACACTGTGGCACTGATGATTCCATAAAAGTGCGGGATTAAATTACCCAGGGAAAGCACTCACTTTTTATTTGACAGCCCCTGACGCATCCCTCAGTGCTGAATTGCCCTACCACCAGCAAATCCTTCTGAGATGTCTGTAGTGTGGATAGTAAAGACACTTGGTCCAGATGAGGGCCTGCTGGTCTTTTAGCCCTAGATGATTTTAGGGCCCTGGTCTGTTACTTTAGTGGTCGTTTGCTGTCCAACCATCTTGGCTCATTTTGATATAGGTGCAATGACATGTGGATGTCGGTTTCTGTTGCTTTTCGATGGTACAATGCCGTTTGAGAGAATCAAATGTAACCTTTCATTGTGTTCATTGCTTTTATTCAGTCACAGCACATGGAAATACATGTTTACATAAGTCATATGTCAGCCCAGATGGCATAACTACAGTGGTTAAATGTCAATATTTGACATATTTTAATGAGACTACTGTATATGTTGGCACAATATACAGGAATACAGTATCAGAATTGACAAGCAAATTCAAGCCTGCATCCTACGCTATTTTGTATGAGATGTTGGTACTCTACAACTTGTTTTACATACTCATACATAATCTCACAACTTGTTTGAACATTGGACTTCTTCTCTGAACCACGTTACTTTGCTGTAAAATCCCACTAGTAACTTCTTAACTCAAATCTTCTCAACTTACTGCTCGCTTAATAAAGGCCTACATGAATAACCATGGTCCTCCCACACATTCAAATAACACAGAAAATTCCCTTGTTTCTACATCGGTGGCCACACATACTGTAGGTGAAACTGAGAGGCAGTCTAAACTAACTGTGTGGCAAATGGGCCATGGCTGTGTATGTTCAGTGAAAATGAAACCGTTCAAACCACATTTAAGCCAATGGAGAGTAAGAGACCAAATGACTCTTATGCAACACTTTGACTGCCATTGCTACTATTTTCTTTCTTTCATTCATCGTGCGGTGAAAAGTCAGTGGACACTTGATTGCAAGAAGAGAATTCTGGGAAGATGGGGCCAAACTAACAAGCCACTCTGACAAGGTGGAGAGAAAAAAATACCCAACTGTCAATCATATCACTCCACTGGCAATTAATGGTAAATCCTGTGGTGAAAGATGTGGCTGCAGACAGAGTTTCTCCTATTCCCTACATAGTGCACTACTTTTTAACAGAGCCCTGTGGGCTCTGATCAGAAGTAGTTCACTATGTAGGAAATAGGGTGCCATTTGAGATGAAGCCAGATAGGGTTGTAAAGGGGAGTTCCTTGTGACAACCTCTGAATTGAGACAGTCCTCCTTCGGTGCATATTTGGCTGAAACGGTAAAAAGTAACTTAAAACAAGCCTAACCAACAAACCTAACAACAGGTAAGTGAACACTACACCAACTAACCTAACTTAACCAACCATACCAACCTAACCAAAGGTCCAAGTGACATTCATGTAATTGTAAACAAAAACAATGTCTTTTTTTCTAAAGGCAGTTTATCGTTTCAGCACGTAATTTCTATATGCTGTACATTACAACTAGTGTATATATACCAGTGGAAATCTGATGTTCATTGAAATCCGACCTCTGATTTTATTCTCCCGAATTATAAAATGGTGGGCTTGAGCCCTGACTGCTGTTCGACAAAACATGTATTTTTACTGTTCTAATTATATCTCTGACCAGTTTATAATAGCAATAAGGCCGCTCGTTTTTTTTTGTATATGGCCAATATTCAGTACTACGGCTAAGGGCTGTATCCAGGCACTCTGCGTTGTGTCGTGCGTAAGAACAGCCATTAGCCGTGGTATATTGGCCATATACCACACCCCCTCGTGCCTTATTGCTTAATTATAGTATTCATTTGTTACCCCGACTTTTTCTTTATTCTAATATGTGAGGCACTGTGTTGTATCAATTCTATTCACTCGGTGTGGCTAGAAACAAATCAAAATTAAACAAGGACAATGCAAGCTCCTTTTGAACCAGACTCTGTTTCGGCCTTAAATAAGTCCAATAATCTCCATGACAACAGTTGTACTGGTAACATGGAAACATATTCATGTAATACCATGGCAACATTTTCCAATTGAATTAAGCTGCACCTGTGCACATTATAGAAGAGAGAGATAAAAGATTATTTTTTTAAAGAGATTGTTGCTGTCTGGACAGCTGTGTCTGAGTCGGTTTGATATTATGTTTATTTCCTCTAAATTGGCAATATAGCTGTCTTTTCTCCAAAACAGAGAAATGCAAGAGGACTCAATGTTCTCTCAGTGTTTTGCTTTCTGCTCTCGCTAGTACTGTCTTTTCAGTATCAATTGATTGATGTTGACCTAAGTG
The DNA here is from genome assembly GCF_002021735.2 of Oncorhynchus kisutch. Classification (NCBI taxonomy): domain Eukaryota; kingdom Metazoa; phylum Chordata; class Actinopteri; order Salmoniformes; family Salmonidae; genus Oncorhynchus; species Oncorhynchus kisutch. The sequence continues at coordinate 52,587,545 of NC_034174.2, forward strand.
GATTAGCATTGAAACTATTACTTCATTTAGACACTGCTATTCATTTAACTTACCATTTGTGCAACATTTGCACTACAAATGATGATCTGACTAACTAGCATTTTGAGTTAGAGGTGCTATGAGAGTAATAGAGGGAGGGGGATAGATCTAGAGAGAGACAGAAACGTCTTGTTTCTCTCCACAAACAAATCATACACTTAGTGGGATTATTCTGTACTCTGTATTATTCATACTAGGAATGATCTCATTCTCACGCTGTTACATTCCAGATGTGTGATTGTAAAACCCCAGGTCTCCTCGTATTGATTCAAAATCAGAAGAAAAAAAATCTAGCTGCTTGAAGAAACCATAATCATATGAAGAGGAATGCATGGTCCTCACTTACAGTAATACCAACCGATATAAATCAACAGACTCACCCATGTCTACTAACCATGAAACTAAACATTGTTTTCTACATGTTTCTCAGGAATAATTCATTAATGGCAATGGTAAAGCAAAATGGTGTCGTAGTGAGGCTTTGCCGAACTGTCCCGTTGAATAATTGCAAAATGTTACACCAGCACTGTCAATACATTTTCTAAGAAAATAACAACTGTACTGCTATGAATATTTATGATTAATACAGCTATTGGTGATGAATATTTAATGCAACCTTATTCAGGGGGCTGCTTACAGGAACTGTACAGTATGGAACCGAATGACTGAATGCATTCCGTCAGTTCACACTGTTGTTTGAGCTAAGAATTATCCATGTCATTCTTTGATGCTTTTCAAACGCAATTTAGGGATGAAAAATGTCCATCTTTATTGAATTATCACCCAGTTAAGTATACCATCAGGGGGTTTCCTTTTGTGGGTTAGTGAAATTACTCTATAACATATTGCAAGTAAATGTATAATATATGATGCATATGTAGGCCTATATTTACATATCAAATTAGGTGTATATTTAAATACTAATGCTGTGATATGAATCATGCTGACTGGTGACTTTGGAGTATTCGGGTGGGGGTGGGGGGATTCTAGCTGGCGAGCATGCTGGGGGATTCTCATCACTTCTAACTATGCAGATTATGACAGTTATTGTACCTACCTTTTTAGGCACAGGACCATTACTGTACAGTATATTGTATAGGGCCAGCTTCTGTATAAGAGTAAGGTATACATAGAGAGAGTACACATAAATATTTATATTCTTAAAGCAGTAAATATATCTCACAGCATTAATCGTATTACATGTCTGTAGTTTGAGACATAAATGGATCTGTGAGAGAGCGAATTCTTTTGGCGCAGCAGTCAGTTTGTAGATACGTACGGCTTGCAGGAAATGTGCACGGACGGCATAAAATGTTGATCAGCTAATTGATAACTTTAATGAGATCCAAGAATGGGGATTACTCTGGGAATGGGGAACCATTACATCGGCTGGTATTTTCAGTGGAGCTAGTGTTTGCTAACCCAATGCTTCAAGGACCTGTAGCCTGCTATAGCAATAATGCTACCTACAAATAGGTATTTTTGAATCATGTACAGCTTTTACCTAATACCATTCCCTTACAATTCATGAGAACTTCACCAGAATATAACAGTGATAACTGATTGTGATGAAGAGCAAGATAAACACTGAGTGCACAAAACATGAGGAACACTGGCTCTTTTCATGACAAAGACTGACCAGGTGAATCCAGGTGAAAGCTATGATCCCTTATTGATGTCACTTGTTAAATTCACTTCAATCATCGTAGATGAAGGGAGGAGACAGTTTAAAGAAGGATTTTTAAGCCTTGAGATAATTGAGACATGGATTGTGATGTGCTATTCAGAGGGTGAATAGGCAAGACAAAAGATTTTGTGCTTTTGAACAGGGTTTAGCAGTAGGTGCCAGGCGCACCGGTTTGAATGTATCAAGAACTGTAACGCTTCTGGGTTTTTGACGCTCAACAGTTTCCTGTGTGTATCAAGATATACTCAGTGTATACAGTGCCTTGCGAAAGTATTCGGCCCCCTTGAACTTTGCGACCTTTTGCCACATTTCAGGCTTCAAACATAAAGATATAAAACTGTATTTTTTTGTGAAGAATCAACAACAAGTGGGACACAATCATGAAGTGGAACCACATTTATTGGATATTTCAAACTTTTTTAACAAATCAAAAACTGAAAAATTGGGCGTGCAAAATTATTCAGCCCCTTTACTTTCAGTGCAGCAAACTCTCTCCAGAAGTTCAGTTCAGTGAGGATCACAGTGCAGGTGCATTTATACGGAGTTGATTACACACAGGTGGATTGTATTTATCATCATTAGTCATTTAGGTCAACATTGGATCATTCAGAGATCCTCACTGAACTTCTGGAGAGAGTTTGCTGCACTGAAAGTAAAGGGGCTGAATAATTTTGCACGCCCAATTTTTCAGTTTTTGATTTGTTAAAAAAGTTTGAAATATCCAATAAATGTGGTTCCACTTCATGATTGTGTCCCACTTGTTGTTGATTCTTCACAAAAAATACAGTTTTATATCTTTATGTTTGAAGCCTGAAATGTGGCAAAAGGTCACAAAGTTCAAGGGGGCCGAATACTTTCGCAAGGCACTGTATATACACTGAGTATACCAAACATTATGAACAACTTCCTAATATTGAGTTGCAACCCCACCCTTTTTTGGGGGCCCTCGGAACAACCTCACTTCATCGGGGCACAGTTGTGTCAAGTTGGCTGGATGTCCTTTGGGTGATGGACCATTCTTGATACACACAGGAAGCTGTTGAGAGTGAAAAACACTGCAGTATTGCAGTTCTTGACACAAACTGGTGCGCCTGGCACCTACAACCATGAATGGCACACATACACAATCCATGTCTCAATTGTCTCAAGACTTAAAAATCCTTCTTTAACCTGCTTCCTCCCCTTCATCTACACTGATTTAAGTGGATTTAACAAATCCAAATCAAATCAAATAGTATTTGTCACCAATACGGGATCATAGCATTCACCTGGTCAGTCTATGTCAGGGAAAGAGCAGGTGTTATTAATGTTTTGTATAATCAGTAGAGAGAGAGAGAGAGAGAGAGAGAACGAGAACGAGAACAAGTAGTGGATGAACTGAGTGAAGAAGAATCAGAATGCCCTGTGTTCAATTTGAGACAAACTTCTATTTTTGATCTCTAAAAGGGGGGGTGATGTAGTGATGGTGGCTGATCTAGTAATATAATCATATGAGATAAAAGCAAAAGCCTGTAATGCGTAGTGACACAAGGCTTACATCAAGAGCAGAGGATAGAAATGGGAAAAATGTTCTTCTGATAAAAAAGCAATGTTTCTGTTAAAATATTAATCAGTCCATGAAAGGCTTTACACATACACTGGCCATTCTGAATTTATAAGCAGGCAGAGTTATACATAATAGTGAAGAATAACACTTCCTAGTACCCCCCCCCCCCCCCCTCCCCTCCTTGCTGGCAGCCCTGTACTGTACTACATTCCAAATGGCACCCTATTCCCTATATAGAGCACTACCTTTGACCAGATCCCTATGGACCCTGGTCAAAAGTAGTGCATGAAAGAGGGATTAGGATGGATGGCATTTGAGACCCTGATCTGATGTTCACTGTGTTGTGTTGGAGTAGTACTGCTGTGTGTGGGGTTGTGACTTATTTTTCACTTTTCCCTAACTTCCTGTGAGTCATCAGTGCGAGAGGAAATACTTTACAGCTGTACCTTCTTTTTATGTGAAAACAGCAGCTTAATGCGTGTCGAGAACAAAAGCAGGAATCTGGTACAATGTTTTGCTTCACTTGTAAATTCCTTTGCACCTACTTAATTTGCTTTGCTATTCAATGGCAAAGTGCAGTTAGGTGGAGTTGCATAACCTTCGCTTATTTAAGTCTGTCGTGAGCGTAGAGTGGGTTATATAACGTTTCAAGATGGTGTAAATCTGTAGAACCCTTTTTCATGTATCTAAAATTCAAGATACTTATTTTGTGCGCACAGAATTGCTCTCAGAGAATAAGTATTCTTGATTATCACGCATGAGATTAGTTCTACCAAAGTGGGGGATGTTAGACGAATCTTTTAGCATAATTAATGGAACACAGCCTAAACTGCAAAGGAAGTCTGTGGTACTGCGAAAGGCAGTGGGGAAAAACAATCGTGAAATTTGAATTGTGCCCTCATCTCAAGTGACTAATAGCTGTCATGTTATCTCAAAATGGAAGAGTTTGTTTGACAGAAGCTCAATGTCCCCCAGACCATTTTATCATCCAAAATACAAGGGCATATGGCAGGTGGTGTTATGGCAGGGGTCCCCATAACGCAAGGCTCTCCAACCCTGTTCCTGGAGAGCTACACTCCTGTATCCCATAACCCAAGGCTCTCCAACCCTGTTCCTGGAGAGCTACCGTCCTGTAGGTTTTCACTCCAACCCTGATCTAGTGCACCTGATTCTAATAATTAGCTGGTTGATGAACTGAATCAAGTTAGTTACAACTGGGGTTAGAGCAAAAACCTACAGGAGTGTAGCTCTCCAGGAACAGGGTTGGAGAGCCTTGTGTTATGGGGTACAGGAGTGTAGCTCTCCAGGAACAGGGTTGGAGAGCCTTGGGTTATGGGATACAGGAGTGTAGCTCTCCAGGAACAGGGTTGGAGAGCCTTGCGTTATGGGGTACAGGAGTGTAGCTCTCCAGGAACAGGGTTGGAGAGCCTTGTGTTATGGGGTACAGGAGTGTAGCTCTCCAGGAACAGGGTTGGAGAGCCTTGTGTTATGGGGTACAGGAGTGTAGCTCTCCAGGAACAGGGTTGGAGAGCCTTGTGTTATGGGGTACAGGAGTTAGTCAAATGTAGTTTCCAAACATTGCCACTTTCCTGGGGAGTTAACTACAGTATATGATAGAGTGAAGATAAACCTGTCATTCTGAATACTTCTGGATGAGTGGTTGGACTGTTGCCGGGTCCTTACATAACCTAAATGGCATTGCTCAAACTCTAAAACTCCAAGGGGGATGGTAATAGAGACCATTTTCCTGTCTATTGTGTTGAAAGATGAGGATTCTTTCTTTAGACTAAAATACTAAAATACTGAAGAGTACATGTACAGTTTGTATGATATTGATTTGTTGGTCCATTCTTTTTTTTTTTATCCACATTTTTGCTAACAGCAAGACATTGGGACATAATGTAGTAGGTACGTTTGCCCTCTAGGAGAATTGATCTTCATTCAAGAGTATGAGCATTGGTCCACATTTCTCAAAGCAGCAATGTGTATACCTAGTATTATTCCAGCGGTCAAAACTAGTTGCAATGATATCATTCTGATGTCTTTTATATCATGTCATGATAAGGTTGCAAAGACGTGATTGTGATGTATTTTATAATGTAACGGTAAGGTACCACACTGCCTATATAAGGCATATTGTGAATTTAAAAAATTGCAACAACAAAAACCCCCCCATCTCTATTGGGTTGTAATCTGACCAGGTAACAACCTAAATATGACATATTTCCCATTCCATTTTAATAATGAAAAATACATATTCGAACTATTTTACAACCAGAATCATTAATACAATGTGCTAAATTTTGACCGTTGGGATTGGGATTTGGTGAACCATGTCTTAGAAGTTCTCTCCGTACTCAACAAACACCTTTCACTTGAATTCCAATTGCATGTTCAGTAGGCAATGAGAGGCAGGCACCAGCAGTAAGCAACACATCAACAGGGCTGTCAAAGGCAGTCACCAGCTGATCCATCACAAAAGCCACTGACCATCTCTGTCTTACCTGCTTGACAGACATTTTAGGTAAAACGAGTAGAAGAATGCAACACCCCTTATCTCTCACCCACTGATGTAATAGCATTTTTAGTCTTACTGATTTTGAAAGAATTGTCTAACCGGCTATTGTCTCAAACATTTAAAAACAGGAAAAAACTCACTGAGTGTTGTGGCGATATGGTTCCATAAAAGATATCCTATGGCTACCCAATACATGGTGGTGTGATACCTCTTCAACTTCCATATGGATTCAAGTCCCTTTTCAAAACCCTTTAAGCTTCCATCGTTGGCAAAAGACCTACATATATTTTCAAGGTTAGGCAAGACAAGGTTAGACAAGACAAAGACTTATTGCATTTTCTACCCAGTGCTTATTGTTGCTATAGGAGCAATCATTCTGAGTGACTCACAACTCTTCTGATCCCATGCTGAGCTCCACATTTAGGTTATTAGCTTTAGCGAGGTGTCTAGTGCCAGGCGGACCTAGTGCTACTAGTGCCTTGCCAGCCCCACTTTGTGTTCTTACCTCAGCCGAGCTCTTTTCATAACAGCACACAAGGACACTAGACGATTGCACTGAGACGATCCCACAGGCCTGTGCACGCTGGCTGCTGTCATTAACCTCAACGATATAGAGTGTATCAAACAGGGAAGGTCAGAGTTCACATGCTCTGGAAAGCATTTGGCTCATTCAAATATCAGGCTGTGGATGATTGATACCAAGAGGGAGAAATATTTGTAAAATTCATAATCTTGTAAAATCGTAGAGCGGAATTCCAGAGGGGGTATGACAGGAATTTCATTCGTGGTGTCTCAAGGTCTTTGCAAACATGTCATTTCTCGATGGGTTTTCCCTCTTTTCATACAGGTTCCATACATTTTAATAAACCTGATGGATTTAGATTTGACTTTTGCTATGCTGTATGGTTTTGGAAAGTAATGTTTTTCAGATATTCTCAAGCAGGAATGAGATTAAATAGCTGGCCTTTTGGAAGTTCAAATTTAATTTCCAAGCAATCCAATTGAAAATATCAATGTTTAACTCAATTCGTGCCAGTCCGCAATCTATTTCCCCTGTAACACAATTACAGATATTACTGTCGATTTTCAAAGATTTCCAAGCATGTTGAAGAATTGTTTGAATTATTGTGCCTCCCAGTTAAGGACTCCTTTAGAAAATTATAATTATTTCAACAAATCTTATCTCTTAAACATCATAAAACTGAATTGAATATTGTAAATATAATTCATTCCCATAGTGTATGTTGGACAATATCACAAATAGCACTGCATAAAAAGAAGAACAACTGCAACCAGAGAATACATTTGTAATGCGATTGCACAGACAACACTGTAAAAAGTATGAACACTACACCCCAACTTGACACTCACTTTGAATTGGTGAAATCCAATGATCATAATATAACTACAAAAACATAGCAATAGCAAAAATCATTCAAAACCCATCCAAGTCCATCAAGTAGCTCTAACCTAGGTGCAACACGCCTACTAAATGTACCCGATTCTCCAAGATGGCCGACATCTTGCACAGCAAAGCATCTCCAAGGCTCTCATTGAAAAGCAATGCATTCGAGAGGAGCTGAAGGGTTTCCAACATCCTCCACCTCCACCATTTTCTCTGGATACCTCCTGGATTATTTGTCTGTGCTTGTGTCCCAAATGGCACCCTCTTCCCTATATAGTGCATATAGCCCTATGGGCCCTGGTCAAAGGTAGTGCACCATATAGGGAAGAGGGTGCCATTTGGGACGTAGCCTGTGTCTCTGCTTTACTCTTGCACCACCCCCACCAGCTGACCTTTCATACTTAATATAACATGTTTCGTAAAGGTCACTATTGTTTTGGTTTCTTTCCACTGGTTTTGATGTGCAATTGGAAATGCCTGGAGAATCCCCAATATATAAATATTTCCATGTCGCTGTCAAAAACATGGAAAGGGCAAATAATCATGGTGAAATTCAACGTTTGTTTTTAAGCTTATGGATTTGATTAGCTTATAACTTGAAAACAATGTACTTTGCTGTACGGGGTTGATCATGTAATTGCTATATACTGTATTATTTACAGTATGTTGTAACAGATCGCATACAGTTTCAGTTAAAGATGTTCAGAAATGAAGGACAACATGTTACTAGCCTTCTACAATAGCAATGGCTGGCAGGTACATACGTACGTTATAATATACTCTGCCATCAGAAAGTATTCATACGCCTTGACTTATTCCACATTTTGTTGTGATACAGCCTGCATTCAAAATGGATTCAATATTATTTTTTTTCTAACCCATCTATACACATTACCCCATAATGACAAAGTGAAAACATGTTTTTAGACAATGAAAAACAAAATACAGAACTTTCCAAATTAAATTAGTATTCACACCCCTGAGTCAATACTTTGTAGAAGCACCTTTGGCAGCAATTACAGCTATGAGTATTTCTGGGTAAGTCTCTAAGAGCTTTCAACACCTTGATTGTGAAACATTTGCCTAGTATTCTTTTCAAAATTCTTTAACCCCTGTCAAATTGGTTGTTGATCATTGCTAGACAACCATTTTCAGTTCTTGCTATAGATTTTCAAGTAGATTTAAGTCAAAACTGTAACTCGGCCACTCAGGATCATTCACTGTCTTCGTGGTAAGCAATTCCAATGTAGATTTGGCCTTGTGTTTTAGGTTATTGTCCTGCTGAAAGATTAACTCATTTCCCAGTATCTGGTGGAAAGCAGACTGAGCCAGGTTTTCCTGTAGGATTTTGCCTGTGCTTAGCTCCAATTCCATTTATCTTTACAAGCATACCCATAACATGATGTAGCCACCACTATGCTTGAGAATATGGAGAGTGGTACTCAGTTATGTGTTGTATTGGATCTTCCCCAAACAAAGGACACAAAGTTAACTGCTTTGCCACAATACTATTTTACTACCTTTTTGCAAACAGGATGCATGCTTTGGAACATTTTTATTCTGTACAGGCTTTCTTCTTTTTACTCTGTCATTTATGTTAGTATTGTGGAGTAACTACAATGTTGCTGACCCGTCCTCGATTTCTCCTATCACAGCCATTAAACTCTGTAACTGTTTTAAAGTCACCATTGGCCTCATGGTGAAAACCGCTGAGCGGTTTCCTTCCTCTCCGGCAACTGATCTAGGAAGGACACCTGTATCTTTGTCGTGACTGGGTGTATTGATTCACCATCCAAAGTGTAATTACACTGAACAAAAATATAAATGAAACATGAAACAATTTCAAAGATTTTACTGAGTTACAGTTCATATAAGGAAATCAGTCAATTGAAAAATTAATTAGGCCATAATTTATGGATTACACATGACTGGGAATACAGATATGCATCTGCTGCATTGGAGGCTGCTGGTGGATGGACAGCTCATAATAATGTCTGGAATGAAATGAATGGAATGGTATCAAATATGTGGTTTCCATGTGGTTGATATCATTCCATTGACTCCATTCCAGGCATTACATTGAGCCGTCCTCCCCTCAGCAACCTCCACTGATCTGTTTGTCACAAATACTGTAGGTGCATGGATCAGAAAACGAGTCAGTATCTGGTGTGAACACACACAGCGCGACACATCTCCTTCGCATAGAGTTGATGAGGCTGTTGAATGTGGCCTGCGGAATGTTGCCCCACTCCTCTTCAATGGCTATTCGAAGTTACCTGATATTGGCGGGAACTGGAACACGCTGTCGTACACATTGATCCAGAGCATCCCAAACATGCTCAATGGGTGACATGTCTCTGGTGAGTATGCAGGTCATGGAAGAACTACAACATTTTCAGCTTCCAGGAATTGCCCACTGAAGTCGGTTACGATGCCAAACTGCAGTCAGGTCAAATGAGCTTCCCTAAAACGGTTTCTGACAGTTTGTGCAAAAATTATTTGGTTGTGCAAACCCACAGCTGTCCGGGTGGCTGGTCTCAGACGACCCCGCAGGTGAAGAAGCCAGATGTGGAGGTCCTGGGCTGGCGTGGTTACACGTGGTCTGCGGTTGTGAAGCTGGTTCGAATGTACTGCCAAATTCTCTAAAATTACATTGGAGGTGGCTTACGGTAGAGAAATGAGAATTAAATTATTTGGCAACAGCTCTGGTGGACATTCCTGCAGTCAGCATGCCAATTGCACACTCTCTCAAAACTTGAGACATCTGTGGCATTGTGCTGTGTGACAAAACTGCACATTTTAGAGTGGCCTTTTATTCTCCCCAACGCAAGGTGCACCTGTGTAATGATCTTGCTGTTTGATCAACTTCTTGATATGCCACACCTGTCAGGTGGATGGATTATCTTGGCAAAGGAGAAATACTCACTAACAGGGATGTAAACAAATTTGTGCACAAACTGTGAGAGAAATAAGCTTTTTGTGCATATGCAACATTTCTGGGATCTTTTTCAGCTCATGAAACATGAAACCAACACTTGACATGTTTTTTTGTTCAGTATAATAACTTCACCATGCTCAAAGGGATATTCAAGTAATACTGAAAAAATACTGCCACCAAATCTCGCTTATGGCCCCCAAAAGGCTAGGGCCGGCCCTGGCCCTGATTTGTACATATATTTCCTCCCTGTCAAAATGTGCAACCATCCATCGATTTGGGATTCTTTTAGACTCCCTGACTGTCTAGCTTAAATTTCAGTGATTATTAGCGGGCTGGACAGAGTCAAGAAAATGAATAAATGTACAGTAGGTCCATTATAATTTCTACACAGTCTCGATTTGGTTTGAGTCATTTTAAAGTATATTAAGTTTGTCGCCCCCCCCCCCCTCCCCCCCTCACTACAGGCAAGATTGGGCCCCCTTGCAATTTATCAATCTCAATGAGTGGCTACGACCAGCACACTGTGAACCTCCTACCTAGTCTCTTTGTAAAATTAACAAACATTAGCAATACATATGCTGTGTGTCATTATAGTGACACAAACACTCCTACCTACAGTAATAACATGTTTATGTTTATAGGCCTGAGGATAACGATATTTACAATTAATATATTTAAATGATTTCTTAGTTACTGAAGATTTCCATAAATTTCCATTCTTTCTTTCATTCCCACTGTCATCATCTCTTTCTCTCATTTGGTGTTGTTTTAAGGCATGGGATGTAAAAGTCTTCAGTTAAGCTTCAAATGTCACCCAGTCCCAATGAGATGGAAGTCATTAATCAATTAGGGAATTCCTTAAAGGATATGAAAAAGATTAAGCTCTCTCTGTCTCTCTCTCTCTCTCTCTCTCTCTCGCTACATGAAATCCCACAGACTTTTAAATCCATTCAAAGGGCATTTCCCCCATTTTCTTATCTTCCTTCTCCTCCTTTCATTTCCCACTCCCTCTCTCACTCATCTTCTCCCATCCCCCTCTTCCTGCTCCATGTGCAACACTAGCGGAACACCCTGGGAATGACTGGACGATGATGATGGGTTTATTCAAGAGGGTCGAAGATGAGGGGGCTTGTAAAGACAGGGAGTTTAAAAAAATACATATCTTGAATCTTGGGGCTAAACAACCTAAACAACTAGTTTCACAAGAGCTGAGATCAAGGCATTTTGTGGAATTCAAGATTTAAAAAAAAACCTGCTGATTATGGCTATTTCAATTCTTAAAGTCAAATGCCAAGTTCATGAGTTTTAAAAAGAAAATGTTGTAGTTACTTATGGGAAAGTTGTGGGAAAGTTATGCCCCATCCATTATTCACACCTATGGATAGTACGCGTACTATGCTGTCAACTGTGCTACAGTAGTATGCAGTGTGTGGTCCATCGACACACAAGAAAGTGTGGACGATTATGAAGCCTATATTTGAATTTCCTACCCACAAATGAATGGAATATTGTCTGCAGTGGGTTTTGTGCTTTAGAAATGCAACTGCAAGCTAATTACCAGTTTGAGAGAGGTCACCCAAAGGGTGGAGGGGAACTTGAATGAATGGCAGTTGTTTCAATGGACGATTGTCTCAGGAACAAGAGACAACATATTCTCATTATTGAAGGTCAGTGGCTAGAAAAGGTTAGCAAAGGTTCACCACTGAACAGAGCTTTGTGGCACTCTGCTACAGCCTCAATTTATTCAGACATGCTTTGATATGACCCCATGCTTTGGCAGAAAAGTGCAAATTCTGCGAAACATGGCTCCATGGTTGTTGGTATGCTGGAACTATCCTCAATTTCATTTCAGTTGGTGCAGAGAATAAATAAAAAAACATGGCTCAGGAAGAAGCTATGAGTATTAAATCAAATGTGTTTCAAGTTCAAAGCTCTCACTTAATTAAAACAAGTAACTGTAAGTAGTTTATTTGAATTATTACTTACTAACTCTGTTCTGTTCGAGTTTTAGTTCATTTACTTGTCCAGTGTTTCCATCGTAACCCCAAAGGGTGCACGTTTTGATTTTTACCCTAACACTAAACAGCTGATTCAAATTATCCAAGCTTGATGATTAGTTGATTATTTGAATCAGCTGTGTAATGCTAGGGCAAAAACCAAAACGTGTACCCCTTGGGGTCCTGACGAACGCGTTTGGGAAACCCTGCACTAGTCGCTGTCGCTTCTTCCTGGAAGAGCAACAACACAACTATGGAAAAAAAAAACGAGCATCTCATAAATAAGCAAATAAAAGCAATATCTACCGGCTCAGCAGCTCTTTGCTATGGATTCATTAGCATATCCAGTATGTAGAGTAGGATCCCCCCTCTTGAGAAAGCCTTGAGAAACAAAGACTGCGACCTCAATGTAAGAGTGGTCATATGTAAAGCAGCTTCCTGCTCCAACTTAATACTTGAAATGTATGAAGATGCTCAGAGCATAATGCAGTAATCCCATTAGCTTCTTGCGCTCCCATTATAGATATTGGTTAACACTTGCATAGTACACACAGACCTGGTCAATGGACATAGACAATATTTTTAACATAATGTACTGATTATTATACGTAATGTTTGATTGTACAGATTTGAGCCAGTTTCCTACAGCAGGAAAATAATAGTGCAGCAACAGAAAATGTGAATTATTATATGGATTATAATTCATGGAAATGGAAAATCAACAAAAGATTAATCAAATTGATCATATATTCTATTTAGACACTTTTATCAGAAGCAACTTACAGTCATGTGCGCATACATTTTACATTTAGGTGGTCCCAGGAATTGAACCTGGCGCTACAAGTACCATGCTCTACTAAATGAACTACAAAGGATGACAAATTTAGATCCTACACCTGTACTTTTTTCATTTAAACCTGCCTGGTATATGAATGATTATCATTTGTTGTATAAGGTATACAATAATCTTCATAAAGTCGCAGACTTTGTTCATAGTCATTGTAATCAGATTCAGAGACTGAGATGAGGTGCTGAAGAATGAATCTGAAAATTACTTGAACAAAGAGATGAGCCCCATGTAGATGGGCTAGCAGCACAAACCTATTCATTCACTCTCATTGATTCCAGCTGCTAGCTATAGTTGCAGCTGCTCTAATGGCAGGTTGACGTTTATAGTCCCGAATCTTGCCGTGGAGGCAGAACTGAGTGATTTCTGCTAAATGGACCAGCTGCAAAGTCAAAATTGGCTATAAGTCTATTGTAAAAAATTCATGAAAAAAACATGTGCTTTTTTGTCTTAATTTAAGGTTAGGGTTAGGCATTATTGTTAGCAATGTAGTTAAGGTTAGGTTTAATATCTGATTGTATTACTTTGTGGCTGTACCAGATAATGACCTAATGACCACTCTGCAGAGCTGCCTTCAGAACAAGATTCCTGCGCTCTGATGGGGCGCTACATCAATGTAGCGTGGAGTTAATGCTATGGTGAAATTCTGAAAGTCTCTTGATTGACACTGCCCATTCAGATAGAAGAGTTAAAGGGTTAGTCCAGTGATTTAGCATATTTTGATACTTGTTTCCGTACGTTGAAAGGAATCTACTGTTACCAAATGGTGCAAAGAATGCTAATGTCGCTTATTGTTGGCTGTGTGGATTCCAGGCACTCCTTGTTCATAGACTTCTTTCAAGGTAAGGAAACAAATATCTCTAGCAAATATACAAAATAGCTGAACTATCCATTTAACTCTCCTATCTGAGTGGGTGGTCCCGGGAATCGAACCCACTACCCTTGCATTATACAAGGGACGTACGTCTGGTATAATAGTAGAATGTAAAAAGACAAGGGGTTCGAAATACTGTATTGGTGAAATGTTAAGTCTCTTGACTGTCAATCAAGAGCCTTTTAACATTTCACCAATACACTATTTCAACCCCCTGATCTTTTTACATTCTACTATTATACCAGGCTTGAACAAAAACTACTTAGGTCAAAGAAGTAAAAAAACGAAACATGCATTAATTATATTTATGCCCTGATTATAACACGTGGGCATGATGTTGAATTGAATCAAAGTCACTCAAAGATATGTAATAGATCCATTTACATCCGTGTCCATTCACTGTGTCATTTTGAAAATCACATTCCCTTCAGTATACAGGATTTACAATTATAACTTCTTTGAATAACAGTGCTGGTTTTGAGCATGGAGAGAAAGTGTGCTTGAATGCCATACATGTACTGTGAATTATAGTGAAATAAGGCTTTCACTGCAGATTCTGATCATTAGTGACTCATTGCCTTGCCTAATGGTGCCTTTGAAGTATTTCCTGTTTACCATTGGGCTGTTTGCTGTATTTCAAACAGCCATTTATGGCAATATACAGCCAAATGTGGGATCACTGTTTAGATAACTAATAGATTATCGCAATGTAAAAGGTAATTGAACAGAACATTCAAAATTAAGTCGGGCCTGTTCGTAAATTAGTTCGGCCTCTGCAAAATAAGTACACCATTATGTTTAGAGATGGAAAATAATGTAAGTATTTATAACCATTTTCTCATACGCTTAAGTTGAGAAGTGCGTAGGTTATTTCTCTTGACCTTCAGTGCTGAAACTGTCAGTGATTGCTCAACTTAAGTCTATAGGAGAATGGTTATAAATACTTAAGATGCAGTAAGACAGGTAAACCCTCTGATATGAGGAAGTAGCCGGTGATGCAACTGCATCTTGACAACTTCAGCTCTAATAACCACCGAGGGTACTGATGGTCTTATCATCATGACATTAAATAACACTTGCATAACGCTGCTTATTTGTTACAGATGAAAGGGTCACACATTAGGTAAACCAACGAGAAAGCTACAGTTTACCTGAATTAGCTACAGTCATCTAAGAGAGATTATTATCAGTTGAATTGTAGTTTCTTAGTTAAATGTTATACCAGGTAAATACCAGCTTAAACCAGGCTGTAAAATGAAGTACTACTCATATGTATAATGTATTACTTTACACTTTATTTATCTGTTTTTGTATTTGTGAACACTTATTAGACTTTGCTTTCTATAACTTAAAGTCATTTTGACTTCTTAATTTTCACAGAATGTGAACGTTTCATCTAAAGTTATTTCAAACTGGACCTGGGAAATATAAAAGAAAGTTATATATGCTCAGGTTCAAATCTATTAAGAGACAGAATCAGAAATTAAATGCTGACATCATCCAAAATACAATGTGCTATCCTTTAACGGGCCATATTTAATTTTCTACTATTTCCTAATGACAGCCTCAGCTCTTATCGAGGCAATAAAAATGGGACTGCGTTTGTTCTGCCGCTAACTGCCACAGTGCTGGTAATTAAAGGAAAATTAAGTTGTGGTAATAATTAGTTTCTGTCGTTGGGGAGGAACCCATCCTCCATCAATTGTTCTTAAATAATACACGTTTTTAGAGTTCAGTGGCCATACGGGATGGGTTCTCTCTCTTCCTCTCCCTCTCCTCTCTTTTTCTCTTTCTCTCTCTCTTCACACAGACTTTCTGACTCTCTCTTTCTCTCTCTCTCTCTCTCTTTCTCTCCCAGGCTAGTAGTGAGGGATGCTGGGGCACTACACATTCCATTGCCTTGAAGCCATTTGGTATCCCTGTGCCAGTTAACCCCTGCGCTGGCCTGAGTCGCTAAAGCTAGCCTCGCCAATGGCTAGAGCTAGCTGCAGCCAATAGTAGGCGAGCTCGGCATGCCCACTGAGCGACCCATCTGTCGCTGGTATTAAACAAGTTCGCACCCCAGGGCCTGTGCCACCACGCTGAGTAATAGCCATACTGATGAAGGCCTGTTCCTAAGGGGGGGGGGGGGGGGGGGGGGGGGGGGGCAGCAACAAGTCACCCACTGTGATGACAATGAGAGTTCACTCCCGTCCACACACACAGATGCAGGCACACAGAAACACACACACTCCTGAATGGAGGCACACAAATGCACATACATACACACACATGCACACAGGGTAGTTTTTTCTTGTTGTTTCTTATTCTTAGAGTGAGGGAGAGCAAGATAAACACTTAGCTGTAAGTGATGTTATTTTTCCTCTCTGGTTGCTTTTTAAGGATGTGAGCATGCAATGTTTTCATCCTGTTTTGTCGGCTGTGTGGATGGGCTAGGTTGGACCAGGGATGTGTGGCACGGTCAGTGCTGAGGTGTTGCAATGCCATTGCTGTATTATCTCCCAGGTCATATCTATCAACACTCCGGAGGATATAGGGACTCTGAGAGAAAAGGACATCTACTGTATTCTCAGTGAAAGCCGCTCGTTGAATTGAATTGCATGGCTATGCAAAGGCTCACTGGGAGATCTGCTGCCCTTTTATGTCTTGCTTTTTTCTACCAATCTACCCAATTTCATATTTTTTTATTTTGTAATTTAGCAGACAATCCTATCCAGAGCGACTTCCCACATATCACAGTTTTTGCAAGTAGACTCTTCAAATAAAATACATATAAACTCAGTAAAAAAAGAAACATCCCTTTTTCAGGACACTGTCTTTCAAAGATAATTCGTAAAAATCCAAAAAACTTCACAGACCTTCATTGTAGAGGGTTTAAACACTGTTTCCCATGCTTGTTCAATGAACCATAAACAATTCATGAACATGCACCTGTGGAATGGTCATCTAAGACACTAACAGCTTACAGACGGTTGGAAATTAAGGTCACAGTTATGAAAACTTAGAACACTAAAGAGACCTTTCTACTGACTCTGAAAAACACCAAAAGAAAGCAAGAAGGCATGAGGACTGCAGATGTGGCCAGGGCAATAAATTGTAATGTCCATACTGTGAGACGTCTAAGACAGAGCTACAGGGAGACAGGACGGACAGCTGATCGTCCTCGCAGTGGCAGACCACCTGTAAAAACACCTGCACAGGATCGGTACATCCGAACATCACACCTGCGGGACAGGGACAGGATAGCAACGACAACTGCCCGAGTTACACCAGGAATGCACAATCACTCCATCAGTGCTCAGACTGTCCACAATAGGCTGAGAGAGGCTGGACTGAGGCCTTGTAGGCCTGTTGTAAGGCAGGTCCTCACCAGACATCACCGGCAACAACGTACAAACCCACCATTGATGTGCGAAACAATTGTGTCCAGAAAACGTTCTATTGAGTAAAGTACCACGTTACGTCAGGCCTTGTTGCAGTTAGAAAGTTGTCAGTGTTATTCAGTTCACAATCGACCTGTCTTTCTCTAAATGTTAGACACCATAACATATGATTTCTCTTCTGTGTCAAACCTAAACTATTTCCATCACGATCAACTGAATTTAGTGCTCATTCGGTGCTTAAATTCACTGTGACCCAAATATGTGCACACTGGTTCATCAAAGAAGGACAGTGAAGAATGGAAAAAAACACGACAAGTCCCCAGATAAACCAGATTCGTCTCCCCTAATCCAACACTTAACACAGCATCATGTTTTGAGTGACATAATGAAGCTACTGAAATTTGTACCTTTATCTTGCTGAATCTAAGTGTTGCTACATTTGTATTGCCACGGTAAATACATAGATATAGAACACCAAATTTACAATGGTCCTAATTTTCTGTATCAAGAGTAGACTCTTGACTCCACAAAGGGAAGGTAGGCTACAATGTAGATCTACAGTGTCTGATCTTTTCCACTAATTGGTATTTTGTACAAAACATCAGATTTGGGCTGCCTGTGTAAACACAGCCATTGATACATAGGTGTAAACACAGCCAATGATATATAGTACTGAGTTAACTGAGAAACCTGTTTGTAGTTCGGGCAATTGGACATTGACATTGACAAACAAACTACAATACACAGAATCTCTACACTTCAGCAGTAGTTAACCATGGTCCATGGAAAGCTACAGGATGAACAAAAAACGGCCTGGCAATAAAGCAGGTGCATGGGCTGGTCTCGCGGGAGAACATTTCATATTTTGGTTAAAAAAAAGAGCCAGAGAAGCGATGCAGAAGCGGCCCATGAGCGTGTTAAGAAATGTCCAACCCGTTTTGTTGTTGTTGCAAAAATACCTGCACTTGTCCCTATTACCATTTAGCGTATTACTAGTCTTAAAAGTAAAGTAAAAAGGAGGTTGGGGTCAATATCTATAACAGTAACTTAGCCTATAGAGAGCCCTATTAATTGGCCGTTGGGTAGGCTATCCGAATCGTCTGGCTATGTCTTCATAGCTACAGCATCTCCATAAACTCTCATTTCTCCGAACCGCAGTGGAACTGGATCGGTTGTCAATCAGCCTGATACTGTATCTCCCCTCCCCCTTCATCTCGCTCTTTCTCCTTTTCTCCCTCTATTCCCTCTGTTATCGGTAGAGGTCGCATGGCATTCGGTATGGAAAGAAGTAGTCGAACTATAACTCGAAGTGAACACATGGATAAACACTCCTACATGACAAAGCAGACAGGGAGTGAGCGCGCGACTGGAAAATAGAAACAGCCGAACGTTTTTGGGAGAACATAGAACTATTTGGGCTATATCTTTTGCATGCAACGTTGATGCTGAGTTGCTGTAAACAATTTCAGTCAACGTTGGTTCATGTTTAGTTGCTGAAACATCTACGTTTTTTTCCGCAAAGTGAACTTTGAGAGTATTTTTCCTGCTGCGAACACAAATATATGTATTTATCGATAGAGCATCATTGCAGAAGCTTGATAGCGTTGAAGTGAGAGCACCAGCGGATGTGAGGAGAGTGTTTTGAGAGAATCAACCCCTTTTTCTTTCAAGCCTTCTGTTTCTTTTTGTTTGGTAAAACAGTAGAGAGAGCGAGAGAGAGAGAAATAGGGAGAGAGAGAGAGAGATAGATATATAGATATATAGAGAGAGAGAGTCACAGGCATTGGCGCTGCTTTCATGCCGTCAGTCTTGCGGACCCTGAGATGGACGTGAGATTTTATCCAGCACCCCCTTCAAGCGTGGGCTCATGTACATTACCAACTGATTCAAGTTGCCTGACCTCTTTGGACTATTATCACTGCAACAAGGTAATTACTGTTAAATACTCATTTGTAAGGCGATACATTTAGATTGGATGTTGCATCTTTTTTTTTCAGTTGCTTTTTTTCAGTTGCGCAAAATGTGTTGCATGCGGCTATACCGAATTTATCAACCATGCATATTGACAAATGTGACTTCATCTGAAATATAGTATCATGATATGCATTGCATACAGCCTTCAAAGAACATTTCATAATTGAGACTAATGCATTTCCTGAAACTTTCCTGCGTCTTTGTAGCCTACTGCTCCGCAGTAACTCTTTGGAAGTTGACATCATCGGAGATGTTACCCCAAAAGGTGTATTGCTATGAGCAAGTTGCGAAACCTTTCACTGTATATATAAATTGTAGGTAAAGGCGCGGTGCTGTAAAGTCCCATGCAGAAATGCGGTGCGTACGGTGCCTATCCTATCCAGCGCAAACGAATAGCTCAATTGTATTTGAATACGGACGTAATTGCTCACAGTTTTCAGGGTTTACTTTCAACTGCTCATAATTCATGCAAAATTACGCCTCAGTTTTTCCCTGCGGAAGAACATTATTTTATTTCATGACCTTTTTTTACACAATAGGTAATAACTGCATTCTCCACATGGTAAACGTAACAATGACTAATTCATACCAAAGCCACTCTGCATAACACATTTACACATAATAAGAAATAATCAGAATAACCATCATGATACAGAATGGGAATTCACTATGTTTAGGGTAGACTAGCCTATATGCATGTCTTATAGCCAATGGTAGGCTACTGGTAACGCAATATGTGAACGCTTTGCCTACTATTATCCTTTTCGCATCTATTTATCCTTTATCTCACATATTCATAGGCTATATGTACATGGATGCATGATATCCATAACAAGTAATCATATTTGATTGAAGCAGAAATGGGAACTCTTCCTAATGAGTTTATTGCCCTTGGGATAAAAACTGCACCTGCTGACAAAGTTTCTCTCAACAGTTACTGGGTGGAGGAAAGCTAAAAAACGAACAAAGCAATTGAAGCCAAACATTTATGAGACATTATTTTTTTATCCCACATTGTAAAATGCATGATTGGTTCGCCATGTGTGCGTTTGCGTCTATCCATATGTTCCATATTACGCATTCGCCTATACCGCATCGAGTTCACATAGGCACATTTTTTTCCACAACATCTTGAACGTATTCCAAACATTCTACCTCTTGTTTTTAGTCTGGATTCGAATTTATCGTGTGTACATTACTTACGTCCGCTTCCTTATATGTTCCCTTTGCAAACAGTTATGCCAGCCTGAGAATTTCTAGCGTCGTACTATAGCCCGATAGGACAATGTTTTGCTCACAGAAAGAACTACTAGTTATAAAATACGATTGAGTATATGTTTATAAATGCCTTAATTTTGTAATTAGATTGTACAATAATGGCACCAGAAGTAGCTCGCCATATTTTGAATTTAAAAAAGCATGAAGCTTATGTAGACAACCGTGGCAATGATATTGTTTCGCAATACTGGTCCAGTTTGTCTATGAGCTCTGTTATTATCAGATTTCCCCAGTCAAACAGAAAGCATTATAAGATCTCAAAACTTAAAAAATATATGCATAAAGCATTAAAATAGTTGATTTGTTAATTTTCCGTTTGGCCCAATGCTCTCCATTTATAGGCTACCGATGTTATATCATGTTTGATATTGAAGCAACTTATAGCACAAGTCTTCTTCATATAAACAACACCACGATAAAGTTTTGTTGATATTGAAGCCAGTGATGGCTCAGAGGCATCTGGATTTTGCTATCCATTATGTCCCGCACCAGTTGACAGTTGATCGAATCTGGCTGCCTGTCAATGCTGTGGTCAATGTAAAAGTTATGTAAACATTTTGTCAGCAGATACAAAGCTACGTGCTCCCAGATAGTGGATGATATGAATTAATTGTGTTTGCCTAGCATAAGGCTGCAAATGATAGCTATTCTTCTTCGCAATATAATGTTGTTTTTTAATCCCTTTGCACTGCCACACACTTGTAGTCCTTTAAGATCAAATGTGGATTGCCTTTCTATGATATGGGCCCCATGATTCAATTAACTCTTGTTTGCACTAATTTTGCTATGTTGGGTAATAGGAGATGGGGTTAGGTTCCATGGAGAGCATCATAAAGCCTTGACATTACTAAATTGACGCGTGTCCACACTGTACATTGTGACACACTATCTGTGCACTGTCACAGTGCACCTTAAGTGGCAAAACGAATATATATATTTTTTATGACAGTTCACATTTGGATCAATCTTTTAAC
The DNA here is from genome assembly GCF_002021735.2 of Oncorhynchus kisutch. Classification (NCBI taxonomy): domain Eukaryota; kingdom Metazoa; phylum Chordata; class Actinopteri; order Salmoniformes; family Salmonidae; genus Oncorhynchus; species Oncorhynchus kisutch. Next base: position 52,609,005 of record NC_034174.2, read on the forward strand.
ACTTATGAAACTGTAGATGTGTGCTGTCTATGAGACTACCATATGGGAGTGAGTTATCACAGGCATTTTAGTAATTGTATAGAATTGACCCTCCTAACTATGACTGATACAATGTCTTACAGTGTTGCAGCTGAACCGGAAGTGGCTATGGAAACCAGGCCATCCTGTATAAACAGCTTGTAGGCTACTTCCTGTGCTAGCTAACATGCTAACGTGCTAAAGTGAGGTGTCTGCATTCCTGCTGGTTTACTATAAACCAGGCCTCAGGTAAAATGGCAGCAATGTACAGATACACGTACAGGTCATAAACACCAAAAAGCCAAAATAGGGTTAATAATGTCAGGAATTTAAAGGATTTGTAAAATGTGTAAACTGAAACTGGATGTTTGGGTTTGTGATTGGTGCATTTCATGGATCTGGATCGACAAGCCATATCAAGGGCTCTGATGGGAGGCACATCGTCTCCTCCACAAATAAATAATGGGCGGTTTCCTGGACACTAGCAAGCTCAATGGGGAATCTCCACTGAAAATGCTTTTTAGTCCAGGATTAGGCCAACATCCCAAATATTTGAGTTTGAGGTGCATTCAATGATGCCATTTCTAAACAGCACAGATGCATGTATGTTTTTAGTGGAACAATGAATCTATTAAGTAGACCTACAGTAAAGGCCTTATCTAGTAACTTGTTAGACCCTATCCTGATCTCAATCTAGAACAACCCAAGCATCCTCTTGAAACCAGACAATAACATTTGAACAATAGTATATTGCACGTTTTAAAAGGGAAAGGGGGATACCTAGTCAGTTGTACAACTGAATGCATTCATCTGAAGTAAAAGAGAAATCTACAACATAGCAGTGTAGAGTCAAAAAGATAGGAGATACTTGCGACTAAATGCGACTATATGTATTCCCATCAATATGTATTCCCAACAACTCTCTGGGCCTATGCCTTTTCAAATCTCTCCAAGTTGCATTGTCTTGCATTGGCAGCGTCTCAGATGGCACCCTATTCCCTATATAGTACACTACTTTTGACTAAGGCCTATAGGGTCCCCCATAAGGCTCTGGTCAAAAGTAGTGCACTATATAGGGAATATGGTGCCATTTGGGATGCACACATTGTCACTGCACTTCGCCGTGAGTCATCCTCACTTTTAGCCCCAGATTCTCTCCTAATCTTTTTGAAGCCTCTCTGTATCTCTCCACCTCTCTCTCTCTCTTCTCCATGAGTGGGTGTATTGTTTGTTCAGTGTAGCTCCATACACTTGGCGCATACCAGCGCTAAAGGGACACTACTTCTTCACAAATGCATGTTTCGTTGAGAGACTATTTGTCAAATGTATTATGACTTGTGCATACCCCGAGGCAGACTCACTTCTGTGAAATGAAGTTGGATAGATTACTGTATCTAGCTAGCTGCTCCAATTTTCCCCAGATCCTCCTCCAACATCAATGTGTCAGAAAGGGGACTCGGATATATAATTAGATGGGTTGGATTGGAAATTCAGTGGCGGCGATGTAGTGTACTGTACATATTTGCACTACGTAAGTACAGTGTGTACAAAAGTATACGGACAAAGGTATTGTGGCTCTGTTAGTCGTAACACTTTCTGGTGGTGTGTGTGTGTGTGTGTGTGTGTGTGTGTGTGTGTGTGTGTGTGTGTGTGTGTGTGTGTGTGTGTGTGTGTCATGCATTTCTAATTGGTGTTATGCCTCGAGGCAAGATCTATGGAGCATATGATTTAATGGGAGTAAGCCTCAGGTGTACAATTTTTCCAGTGTTTCCTCCATACACCATATATAATGTACACTCTGAAGTCCACACAGTAAGAACTGCCCTGATTAAGGCCGACTTCCTCAATCCCAATTAGCCACCACAAGGTACTCAATGCTATTTGAGTATCGTTTAACTACTTTTTACAAATATGGCAGATACAAAACTATACATAACCCCTATTATCGTTTGGGACATTCCAATTTCACCCATATCTACATAATACAATTGTTGATGGAATAGTCCAAAATATGACCACAGTGGGGGGTGGCCTTTCTCATGTTTAATCTCACAGAACGTCTTATTTCTTCCCCTTCTCTTGTAACGTGACCTTAATGGAAATAGAAAATGAATTGTTATTCTAGCATTACCACCTTCTGTACACAGAAAAGTGAATTAAGTGGAAGTAAGCGGCCTTGGGTGTTTTACCGCTCATTCATACATTTTGCTGACTGGCGAATCTGAGCAAGAACTACTATACTCCCTGGAAAAGCGTTAACCCATGTATACTGTAACTGAAGGAATGCCAGGCAGAAGAGCACACACAAAAATCATTCTGTAGCTCCACTGACACTGGTAGTACTCCAACAGGCCACCGTACATCAAAATCAACCAAAACCACCTCAAACTAAAATATTGTAAAATGAAAAAAGTACACATACATTTGGGGGTAGTTCGTACAGTAGGCTACATTCGCTGGATGTACTATATTCGGTTCGTTCATGTTCTGTACTAGTTGAATGGTTGTCACCGCTTCCTGATATTAATCAGGCGTTCCTCCAATGTGCCCGAGCATCTCTTTATTTACGTTGCCGGCAGTGGCAATGTCAAAAGGTTATTTGGGGGGGGGGGGAATCAGGTAGCCTGGAGCAGATTATATCTCTGAGTTAATGATAAGTACAGAGCCATTCTCTGGGGAAGCTGAGCTGAAATTGCCTTCCACACAGTGCCTACACCATTACCTCGGAAAATGATTTCTAGCCAGCCTCCCCTCGTCGTTGTGGTATGACTTATTTATTCAAAACACGACAACAAATAGCGACAAGGAGCAACGGGGAACTGCGATCAGTTTCATCTTTTTTTCTTTTTTTAATGTAATGCATTTTAAACGAGTCAATCATATTTTTGGACGAGAGAAAAGTAGCAGTTACGGAGAAGAGATGGTTACGTCAACGTGCTTCTCATATCTTTCACATCATTTGAACGGGCAAAAAAAGAAGACATCTAAAAAGAACAAACCTGCCTTTATTTCGATGCCGTGCCAGTGTTAACCTAATTGATAGCTGTCCTGCTTTCATATAGGCCTACCTGGCATATTACTAGTCACAGACAGTGGCTGTGACTGTGACTAGGCCATTTACTGTGGAAGGTTGCTGGCTCTATAAACAATAGGAAAGGGATCCAGTAATGCCTGCAGTCAATAAGAATCGGGTCCTAAGGGATTGAGCCTGGACTCCAGTTTAACCTGCCGAAGAAAGAGCCACACAGACACAATGCCAAGGCCTACGGTGCTGCAGCCTGCAATCCCACAGCTCTCCATGCTTTAGCCCTGACTAGAAGCATTAGTGTCATGGCATCACTATTTGAAGCATTGGCAGTTTCCAAAGTTTAATGTAATAAATGTCTCAAAATAGGTAGAATCGTTTTAGTTTATCACCTGCATCCAAATTAGATTCATACCCGTTTGCTTTTGGTAATTGGGTGAAACATATCAGTGTATTGTATACTGTGATTGCTACACAATACTCTTGTTATATCAATAGCTTTAGCCACTTTATATGTACATAAAGTGTACTATTCATTAATCGGGATTAATTACAATTCAAGATGTAACGCATTAAGAAACATTTGCATAGATCATTTAAATCATTTGCATGCATAATCATCACAGCTCTGCTGCACAGTAAGTGAATCATAGTCACATTCTGTAATGACAGAAGAAATTAAAGCTCTACATGGTGATTTGTGTTGGACCCCCCTGCATGCTTGCCCCTCGCAAAGTCATATTAACTCTCATTTTTGTCATTGCTGTTGAAGCACACACAGTGTAGTGCCGACCTCCGGCCCCTTGATCTGAAGTTCTCCTGTTCCTGATGTGGGGGGGGGGGGGTTCCTCCCAAGGTGCACCATGGAGCAAAGATATGCTAGACAGGATGCTAGACACTTTAGTGCATGCAGACAGTATCGTCGGTGGAGAATGAGAGAGAGTGTCGAGGTTGATTTGATTTTAGCTGCCGGTGTTGGGCAGGAGGTATGTTTGTAAATTAATTTGATCAAGCTATTTAGCCTATTGATTTCTTAAGATGAATAAATAAACAAACATGTTTTGTTGTTCCTCAGTAATACTAGCCACCTAGCAATTGTATGAAGTTGGCTTTAGCTAGACAGCTAGCTAATCTCCCAATCTCCCAACCTCATAACTAGCAACCAAGCCATTTCAGGCTACCAATCAAGTTAGAGTAGCTTGTCTAACTATCTTAGCCGGCATGCCAGCTGGCAAGATTGCTAGACTTTAGAAAAGCAAGCAATTACTAAATGTACTGAATAGGACTCACATTCCTTTCAATACTTTACCCAGATTTTAACGGAGATGCAGATAAGCATATTTAGGGTTATGATACAATACCAGTGTGGCAGTTGTACTAAACTCCTAAGGCATAAAAGTTCTTAAGGAATCAATGTGCATCTGTGGCGCAGAAGGGCCAAGCCTAGCCAGCAGGGCCAAGCTTAGACAGCAGGACCAAGCTTAGTCAGCAGGGCCAAGCTTAGTCAGCAGGACCAAGCTTAGTCAGCAGGGCCGAGCTTAGTCAGCAGGGCCAAGCTTAGTCAGAAGGGCCAAGCTTAGTCAGAAGGGCCAAGCTTAGTCAGCAGGGCCAAGCTTAGTCAGAAGGGCCAAGCTTAGTCAGCAGGGCCAAGCTTAGCCAACTCTGCTGCCGCAGTGCACCTCCGCACCACAACCACTGCTTCCATGTCCCCCGCCGTGCCGCCAGGGGCACCGCCAACACTGCAGGTCACCGCAGTGCCACCAGGGGCACCGCCAACGCTGCAGTCCCTCGTAATGCCTCCAGGGGCACAGCCAACACTGCAGCACAGAGTTTCTAAACCCAGAGGCGCAAGATTGTGAGATTTTCGGGAACGCTTGTGAAACAGAGCAAACAGACCAGGCCGAGGTTTTGGGTTTAAGAAGTCAATGAGACAGGTGAAAAATTCTTCCTTAGTTGTTCATTTTCTCTAAATCTAAATCCACAGCCTAGATTCGAGCCAATGTCTTAAGTAGTTGAAAATTGTATTATTCCAACCTTGTGAAAGTGACAAAGGATTTAATTAGCCTTTTCTTAAATAAAAAACACTTTGTTTGGACTGCACTCCTCTTACCTTTTACCTTTGAGTCATTGCCTAGACCCCCTAGACCAGTGGTCACCAACGTTTTCTGAGTCAAGATCACTTTCTGAGTGAAAATGCAAGCCGAGATCTACCGCTCAGGATAAAAAAATTAAAAGTAAGCCTATACATCATTAATCAATTTAAAACAGTTCTGTAGCAATGAGATTTGTGCAGTAGGCTATAGGCCCAATAGATTATGACTGCTTACTGGCTATACTTGAATTGCCCTGCCAATGTTGTTCTTCTCAGACCATTTTGAAAATTGTATTTAAATGTTTTACAATGCCTTCAGAAAGTTTCCAGCTCCTTGACTTTTTCCACATTTTGTTGAATTTAAAAATAATTCAATTTAGATTTTGTCACTGGCCTACATACAATATCTCATAATGTCAAAATGGGATTAGGTTGTTGCAAAAAAAAAACATTATTAATTAAAAATGAAAAGCTGAAATGTCTTGAGTGAGTAATTATTTAACCCCTATGTTATGGCAAGCTTAAATAAGTTCAGGAGTAAACATTTGCCTAAATAAGCCACATAATAAATTGCATGGACTAACTCTGATTTCAATAATAGTGTTTAACAGGATTTTTGAATGACTACCTCATCTCTGTACCCCACATATACAATTATCCGTAAGGTCCCTCAGTCAAGCAGTACATTTTAAACACAGATTCAACCACAAAGACCAGGGAGGTTTTCCAATGCCTTGCAAAGAAGGTCACATATTGGTAGATGGGTAAAAAAAGGACATTGAATATACATTTGAACATGGTGAAGTTATTAATTACACTTTGGATGGTGTATCAATACACCCAGTCACTACAAAGATACAGGCATATTTCCTAACTCAGTTGCCGAAGAGGAAGGAAACCTCTCAGGGATTTCACCATGAAGCCAATGGTGACTTTATTAACCATTACTGTAATGGCTGTGATACAGTAGGATAAAACTGAGGATGGATCAACAACATAGTAGTAACTCCACAATACGAACCTAACTTACAGAGTGAAACGAAGGAAGCCTGTACAAAATAAAAATATTCCAAAACATGGATCCTGTTTGCAACAAGGCACTAAAGTAATACTGCAAAAAATGTGGCAAAGCAATTCAGTTTTTGTCCTGAATACAAAGTGTTATATTTGGGGCAAATCCAATACAACACATTACTGATTAGCACTCTCCATATTTTCAAGACTAGTGGTGGCTGCATCATGTTATCGGTATGCTTGTAATCAGTAAAAAAAAAAAACAGAATGCAGCTAAGCACAGGCAAAATCCAAGAAGAAAACCTGGTTCAGTTTTTGAAAATAATAATATGCAAATGTTGGACAATCCAGGTCTGGAAAGCTCTTAGAGACTTACCCAGAAATACTCACAGCTGTAATCGCTGCCAAAGGTTATTATACAAAGTATTGACTCAGGGGTTTGTGAATACATATGTAAATGAGATATTTCTGTATTTAATTTCCTGAAATGTTGCAAAAATGTCCAAAAACATGTTTTCACTTTGTTATTATGTGGTATTTTTGTGTGTAGATGGGTGAGAACACAACAAACACAACACAACAAAATAAGTCAAGAGGTATGTTGTCTCTACCGAGAAAAGGAGACACAGTCTTCCAGCTGATGTCGAAATTGAAGTCGCACTGCATTATTTCTGCCTCATGCGCCAATTCATTTTGTTACTCCTATGACCAGAGAAAGTTAAATATTCCTCTATTAAAAACGGTGCATGCACAGTGATCTGAGCTATCTGATTGGTCAGCGGTAGGCTTATATGTGCACTTGATTTGCTCTAGGTCTGCCGGGTAGGCGGAGTTCTACCTTCAAACATGAAATGGTTTTCTGCCAAACAGTGCTAAACAAAAAAGAAGCCAATTCAACAGGTAAAGAGGTATGCTTAATATGCTTACTAAAATTGACAGAATTAGGCAGAATTATTATGGCTCTAGATTGCAGGAAAAAGCTGTTTCAGGTGTATGAAAAATGCTAAATGTACGAACTTGCAGAGGGGGATAAGCCTCCTGTCGCCCCCCCCCATCATCCACATGTACTTCGTTCCCCCTCTACATTACGATGGCCCTTGGGGGGAACTTTATTTTTCAGCCACCGTGTCAGTAATGTATCTCAGCGATATGGAAACCAAAATGAGCCTTGCCAACAGATGTGTTCCAGCACAGATAGTGACTTGAAAGACAAACATTTATTGTTTTAGTGCACTTCGTGTGATTCAAACTAGAGGTCTTCACGAATCCACAGTGGGTCCGGATCCAGAATCCTAAATAATGTCTGGGTCGGATCTGATATGATTGTCACCGTTCTAGGGTTTTAACTGGCTTTCCGAAAGGGTCCTTACAGTTTCGAACGCGACTGCTGCAGTAGAGAGAGAGATACATATGATAATTTATGCTGCTCCTCTTGCCTTTCACGAGAGTGGAGCGTGTTGTGTGTCACTTGTTGTTGGCCCATCATAAGTCATATAAGCGGCAATAGGCTACAGTCATTGGGCCTCGCACCATGTGTGGCAAAAGTTAGGAGATATCTAATCGCAGGAGGCTGCTGAGGGGAGGACGGCTCATAATAATGGCCAGAACAGAGTGAGTGGAATGGATGTATTTGATACCATTCCACTTATGGAAGATGAAATTAAAGTGACAGAAAATTAATTAAAAGTTCAAGGAGAAGGATAGGCTACAACAACCAAGAGCCATCAGGTAGGCAGGCTGCTACTTTATATTCTGTTATTTGTAACTGTAGGATGAGAGAGCGCTTGCACTGCAGAATCAGTTAGCATAGCTAGCTAACTAGCTTCTCCTGGTTTGTTGCAGTCCAAGACAGGTACTATGTCATCATATTGGATGATAAATAACCTAGTTATGGCAGATATTAGTCTACTTATAGCTTTGAGTCGGCTTGGTTGGTTGCTGTCTCTCCCTCTCTCCTTCCTGCTCCCCATGTCACTCGCTCAGAGTACAGCCCCTCCCACGCCTGCTAGAGCGGTTCCCCTCTCCCTCATTTCATGCTTCATCAGCTGCTCCGGTTAATAAACCAGGTCTATAAGGATCAGGTCTAGTTGTCCTCGGGTCTGTTCGGAACGGGCCTCTATATTTAAAACAAACATTTATTCATATCGGATCCAGGTGGGAAAGCCCCAATTCCATTTTGGAACGGGTCCAATGTTTTGGACCTGTGAAGACCTCAAACCCAAACTGCATGAAATGCTGATTGATGGATCTGACTAAAAAGAAGAGAGAAAAAAGTGAGTGAATAAGAGGTGAGAATCTGTTCTGTGCGACTTGACTGTTTCCTCACTCACTTGAATTGAGAAGGGGGAAAACCCTGACCGTGTTTCACTGCAAGAGACATTCACAGGTTCAGCCCTTTGCTGTTAGCATACCTAGCTACCATTCGAGAACACAAACCTTTCTCTAACAAGGTTTGAAATCCCTCTCAGTTTTTTGGCAAAATGTTTGCTCGGGCAAATGCAACGTCCATGCAACCTGCATCATAAACATGATGATATCTTAATATTTTGATATCTTTAGTTAAGTTGGTTTTTCAACAACAATCCAAATATAGCCCAGAGTAACATAACAGTGAAAGCATATACTGTGTGTGTGAGGTGTTGACCTATTTCATTGACACTGCCTCGGATTTCTCACCTGTCCTAGAATGCAATTAGCACGCTTTATTCAAGACACAGCCCAATTAACAAAGGAACACATTAGTATATCATACGTGCCAGACTGTGCTTGTCAACACTCCGACACACCACTCAGCGTAACACCTCCGGATTCCAACCTATTTCGCATAATGTTCTAGGACAGGAAGAATACAGTGTCTCGCCTATAGTCTCATAGTTGCATTTTCTGAAAGGTTGAATGGCTGGTGGTTGGTGATTGCTTGCTACAGGCAGGAAATGAAACATTGAAAGAGAGGGAAGAAGGGGGGAAAAACATTTCTTGGAGACTTGACAGGTCATAGTGTGGAAAGTTTGACATGGTCTGGACGTGGCTGATACTGTATCTCTGGTGATTATCGGGACGTTTCAGAGTGACGGAGCTAAAATAGTTATTAGTTCAGTCTGGTGATAAGAAAGCGAGGCCTCCGACAAAGTCTGCATCCCAAATTGCAACCTATTTCCAATATAGTGTACTATGGGCTCTGGTCAAAAGAAAGGCACTATATAGGAAATAGAGTGCCATTTGGGACACAGTCCAATTCCAGGGCCAAACGATGAGGCGAGAATTTGCCGCAAACTCGACAAGTGTTATCTGCTCTTATAAGACCAAGACCCGTCTCCTCTGTGGTAAGATTTTATTAGCAGGTAGGCTACAAGCAACAGCTGATACTGACCAGATTTCTCTCCAAACATTTTCATTATGTTACTGTATACCTGTCTTTGCAAGTGGAGGCCGCAGTTTGTGCTCTTTTTAACGTCTTACCACACTCATCTTACCACACTTACCACACTCACTTCTTCCAATATCAATGTGCATTTTCTTGGAAAGTCCGAGCGATTCCAGTGATCCCAGATTCCATAGGATAAATGTGTAGAAAAGCGATAAACAAACTGTCGGCGGAGTGGAAAAAATGCAGCTGTCGGGTGTATTAAGAGTGGGTCGGCGAGGCTGGGCAAACACGAACAGTTGTCTTAGCTTCCTGTGGCATGTCCTGTGCAAACACACAGTGAAGATGGCTGGCTTGGGGCCGGGCTTTACTAAGTGCCTTTGGGCCTGGCTGAGTACACACACGGACCCTTCCAGAATCCTACCCCTTCTCCCCGTCCCACCCCCTCCTTGCACGGCCATTGGCCACTCCTCAGTATTCAGACACCTTTTTCCACATTTTGTTACATTACAGCCTTATTCTAAAATCGATTAAAATAATTTTCCCCTCTTCAATCTACACACAATACCCCATAATGACAAAGAAAAAAAACAAAACATTTTTGCACATATATTAAATATAAAAACTGAAATAACACATTTACATAAGTATTCAGACCCTTTACTCAGGACTTTGTTGAAGTACCTTTGGCAGCGATTACAGCCTCAAGTCTTCTTGTGTATGACGCTACAAGCTTGGCACACCTGTATTTGGGAAGTTTCTCCCATTCGTCTCTGCAGATCCTCTCAAGATGTTGCAGGTTGGATGGGGAGTGTTGCTGCACAGCAATTGTCAGGTCTCTCCAGAGATGTTCGATCAGGTTCAAGTCCGGGCTCTGGCTGGGCTGCTCAAGGACATTCAAAGACTTGTCCCAAAGCCACTCCTGCGTTGTCTTCGATGTGTGCTTAGGGTCGTTGTCCTGTTGGAAGGTGAACCTTCGACCCAGTCTGAGGTCCTGAGCCCTCTGGAGCAGGCTTTTATCAAGGATCTCTCTGTACTTTGCTCTGTTAATTTTTCCCTCTATCCAAACTAGTCTCCCAGTCCCTGCCGCTGAAAAACATCTCCACAACATGATGCTGCCACCACCATGCTTCACCATAGGGATGGTGCAAGGTTTCCTCCAGACGCATTCAGGCCAAAGAGTTCAATCTTGGTTTCATCAGACCAGAGAATCTTGTTTCTCAAAGTCTGAGAGTCCTTTAGGTGCCTTTTGGCAAACTCCAAGTGGGCTGTCATGTTCATTTTACTGAGGAGTGACTTCTATCTGGCCTCTCTACCATAAAGACCTGATTGGTGGAGTGCTGCAGAGTTGGTTTTCCTTCTGGAAGGTTCTCCCATCTCCACAGAGGAACTCTAGAGCTCTGCTAAAATTGACCATCGGGTTCTTGGTCACCTCTCTTGGTCACCTCTCTGACCAAGGCCCTTCTCCTCAGATTGCTCAGTTTGGCTGGGCGGCCAGCTCTAGGAAGTGTCTTGGTGGTTCCAAATTTTTTCCATTTAAGAATGATGGAGGCCACTGTGTTTTGAGGGACCTTCAATGCTGCAGAAATGTTTTGGTACCCTTCCCCAGATTTGCTCCGACACAATGCTGTCTCAGAGCTCCTAGGACAATTCCTTTGACCTAATGTCTTGGTTTTTGCTCTATATATATATGCTGAATCAAGCTTTTCTGATAAAGGATAGTTCTGTATAAACTATAATCAATAGTACAGTCCGTTGTCATAAAGATTATAAATGCTTCTAAGAGCTCTGTAAGCCTTCTAGTAGTAGTCAGGCATTATATTTATGCCGTAGGTCTTGTGATCTCTATCTCACGTTTCAATTGCTACAGATGTGTTTTTAAATCAGTAAGGAACAATGAGATGTATTGCTAATGTCACTGTGTCGGGGCTCTCTGTGTTTCCCATGCTGTGACTTAAGACATCTCAATAAGCCAGGGGCCACATCGGTTTGGTCCTCTGCCACGTCTCCATGTCTAGTGTATGGTTTTCCTGCCTGTGTATCACTCACACGGCTACTGTTCCTTCAGACATGCTTTAGGTTAAGGCATAACTTGCATATTTTGGTTTGTTGAAATGTTGAGTTGATATTGCTCCTGCTTCTGCTTTTTGTCCCCTACTATTGCTGATTGGAATGTGATGTGTCGGTGTAGCCGAGATGGGAGTGTGTTCAAAATGCAAACAGGGGCATTGCTTTCTCGTCGCCGGTTTCACTTAATCTTTTAAACAAAGGCATTGACATTTGGCTCTGCTTTCTGAGAATTGCACTCTGACAGATTGTATATGCGTGTGGGTAGCTGTTCATAATGCAGGCACTAAAAGTTGGCTGTCAGAACTGGATTTTTGCCCTCTCGAAACACTATGTAAATGTGCTTATTTAAAGGCATCTTTATTGTGTCATCTAGAATCTAGATGGTTAGTAAAAGCGGCTCCTTTTGCTATCTGTAAGCCTACTTTTCCTCAGGACTTCCCCAGAATCAATTACGAAGATTGGCTAAGTCAATTCAGTGTCTTGTTTTCTTTACACCCCGTTGCTCGCCGGAAATAATTACACCCCGTTCAAATACGAGTTGGTGTGAAAACGGCTCGAGGGTCACCGATATTATGCCGGATACTTCAATTGCCTTAGGACCCGATGTTGAGCTGCGCATAGCAGTCCGCTCAACTGCCTGTGAATGTTGTATGCCCTGCGATGCCATAATTGCCTATTTGTAGAAGGGAGGGAATCTGAGGTTACAGTTTGACTTAGCAGTTAAGAATAGTCGGAGGGATTATTAACGCTTTGCAAGGAAGCTCATTTAAACATTCCTTTGATGTTTCATCAGGGAGATCAGATCAATCGGAACTCTTATCCCACTATATGGCTCAGCAACGATGGAAATGATGAATGCACTGGCAGATGAAGCACTGAGAGGAGTATTTTGACGAGTGAATTTAGGTTGTTTTGTATTTGTCAATGGGGGTCAGTGTGAGTGGTGTGAGTGATTACAGTCATTCCTTTCACAGCTCGGCTGTATAAAAACTTGACCTCCTGGCTCCTTAAGCTGTAGTTTCTCCCCACCTGATATCTTCTCTGATAGAACCAAAGGAATCAGATGAGAATAAATTGAAATGTTTGCTTTTTTGGATGTGGCCCCCAACTCTGTACAAACTGCACAGAATGAAATAGCAGTAACATATTGTCAGGTTTTCACTGACACCGGCCTCTCTCAATCAGGTGGTTTTTTGGCAGGCAATGTCTGTTCCCCGGTGCGACACTTTAATACTATGTTAATTGAGTTCAAAGGAAGCTTAATCAGAACATTCTAATGGAGTTACAAATTCGCTAAAACTGCTCTATTGGACTCCAATCGATGACTTGTTCACTTTTTGCTGTTATGCATAACTGTGGGAATGGGTGAATTATTTAAATTGCTCACAAAAAAGTCAAGGACATTATTGACATGAAGAGAAGTACAGCATAGGTTAGTTGGTATGTAGCTGAGCTTGTGTGCATTTGGAATGTCATTAAATGCGCTTGGCCTCATTTCAAATACTACGCTGTTAAAATACTGTAACCTTAAGGGAAAAGGCAGTTGAATATTTGTAATATAGTCTGCATCGTGCACTTTCAATGAGTTTCAAGATGAGTTATCCTCCGCGGCCTCCCCTTTGACCTTTCAGAGGCAACTTTTGAAGCATGGATTTACTGTAATCTATTCTTCATTTTCTTCTTCTATTATTGATGTCTGTTGGAGTTATACACTGTAAATGGAGTTTTGTTTTGCCACGCCATATCGTAAATTGTGAGGCCATGTTGCAAAAATATACCTTTGTTATAATGTTTATATATTGTTGCATGTAAATCCTAGTAAACCATACTAGAATACTCGTAATAATTGTTTTCCAAATCATTTATCCACTCTAGGCCCCCCAACCCCCTGACAAACAAGCCACTGTCGTGGGATTGTTAGCTCATCGCTCTCATTCTGTCTCGCTTCAGCATGTTGGTCTGGCATCAGCAAAATCGTCAGGAAACTTCAAAGTTGCAGAGGAAATGGGGAGGGAGGTTTTGCCTGGCCACTGTGCCCAGTTTAATTAGGCCACATTGTTGACAAAAAAGGCAGATGCTGCTGACAATGCGGCCATCGTCGTCGAGGCAGAGGACAAGTATGTGTAGCCTATGTATCTGATGATGTCTGGTCAAAAAGGGTATGGCATGTCATAGTCTTTTTGACCATACAGCATCAGATACATGGGCTACTTATCCACTGAACAAAAATATGCAACATGCAACAATTTCAAAGATTTTACTGAGTTACAGTTCGTATGAGGAAATCAGTCAATTTAAATAAATTCATGAGGCACTAATCTATGGATTTCACATGATTGGGCATACAGGTACATTAAAAACAGCTTGTAGCGTGAATCAGAATCAGAAAACCAGTCAGTATCTGGTGTGACCACCATTTGCCTCATACAGCAGGACACATCTCCTTCGCATAGAGTTGATCAGGCTGTTGATTGTGGCCTGTGGAATGTCCCGCTCCTCTTCAATGGCTTTGCGTAGTTGCTGGATATTGGTGGGAACTGGAACATGGTGGCGTACACGTCGATCCAGAGCATCCAAACATGCTCAATGGGTGACATGCCTGGTGAGTATGCAGGCCATGAAAGAACTGGGATATTTTCAGATTCCATGAATTGTGTACAGATCTTTGCAACATGGTGCACCTGTGTAATGATCATGCTGTTTAATCAGCTTCTTGATATGCCACACCTGACTGGTGGATGGATTATATTGGCAAAAGAAAAATGCTCACTAATAGGGATGTAAGCAAATTTGTGCACAACATTTGAGAGAAATAAGCTTTTTATGCGTATGGAACATTTCTGGGATCCTTTATTTCAAACTCATGAAACATGGGACCAACACTTTACATGTTGCGTTTCGATCGTTGTTCAGTATTCTAAGACAGATGGGAGTTGTTTCGCTCGCTCGAATGCTATCGCTGGTGAGATCGTTTCAGCCACAGAGCACTGTTTGGATGCTGGAATTGTTTTGGATGAACATGTGAAGGTAACCTACTTTTTAAAATTATTTGTTTTTGACAAGCAGTTGATGAAAACATCATGACTGGTTGTGTTCATGGCACATTAAAAGGTAATACATCTTTATTGACTGGCCTCGGCCTGGGGCCTCCAAATGACTGATTCCGCCCCTGACGCTTTAATATTATTTGAATTGAGTTCAAAGGAAGCTAATCAGAACATTCTATTGGACACTCCGATCGACGACTGGTTAGTTTCTCCTGTTCACTTTTTGCTGCTATGCATAACTGTGGGAGTCAGTGAATTATTTAAATTACTCACAAAAAGTCAAGGGCGTTATTGACATGAAGAGAAGTACAGCATAGGTTAGTTGGTATGTAGCTGAGCTTGTGTGCATTTGGAATGTCATTAAATGGGTTTGGCCACGCGCCACCACGCAACTATTTTCTCCTCATTTCAAATACTACGCTGTTAAAATACTGTACCTTAAGGGAAAAGGCAGTTGAATATTTGTAATACAGCCTGCATTGTGCACTTTCAATGAGTTTCAAGATGAGTTATCCTCCGTGGCCTCCCCTTTGACATTTCAGAGGTATGCAACTTTTGAAGCATGGATTTACTGTAATCAATTTTTTGGGGCATTTTTTTCTATTATTGATGTGTGGTTGAGTTATAAACTGTAAACGGAGTTCTCAGCCTTTTCTTTTGCCATGCCGTATACAGTTACTCTAGCTGTCAGTGCTAGCATACTGCAGTTAGCGCCCTCTGCTAACAAAGTAGTTCATGCAGCATGCTAATAAACGGACCAAAATGACAACTTGAACCACGTAATGTAAAGATAAACTGCATGACAAAAAAGCTAACTCGCTCACTCATGATAACAGTGTGCCTCTATGGCTCAAAAGTATAGCCCACGCTTAACAAGAACACTACGGCCATATCTATAGAATGTCTTGAACTCAACCATGTTCTTAACAAGAAGACTATGGCCAAGAGGGGAGCATAGTGCAGTCCGAAAGGTACAACTATACGGTCGGTATAAACCACGAGCAAGTGCAATATACTGCAGGCCATTAACACCAGTGCAAAACTCATTAACTGCAAGTGTAAGATGGAGCCCTTCCAGAATGAAGATAGACATATTTAAATTGACAGTCGGGATACACAGTATGTGTTTTTAGAAAGGACAATGGCATCGTTTCTTCATTTGATCTGAACTTAAAGCGAACAAAAACATTGCTTCAGATAAATGTCGAAAATATTTCCTTGTGGTTTTGTGGCTATTTTGATCCCAGAGGCCTCTTTACAAGTGTTTCTATCATTTCGAGGCCATGACCAAAATAGCACCTGCAGCACGAGGCACTTTGTGGCGTGAAAATGGCCTCATAATGGCATTAAAAGCAACTGAGAGGCCCCCCGTAGATTCATTTTCACAAACATGTGAGATACAGAGTGTGTTTTTGTTGTTCAGAAGAAGCATGTTAAAATCACCTCGGATCAGCTAATATACAATCTGCAAATGGATCAAGTCTAGCCATTCAATCCAAATCTCCCAGCATGCAGCAATAATAGCTTTTCTTTGTACATGTCCTGTCAAATCAACTTATACTCCTCCAGTGATATTTTAATGTTAGTCACTGAGTTGTCGGCAGAGAAAATATGACTCCTCTATGTTACTGAGTGATTACATCATCAGAGAGTACATGGGATATACATCAGGCAGAGTAATTCCATCATTAAGCTACAGCTCTCTGCAAAACTCATATTGAACCGAACCCAAGGAGTAGGCTACATGAAGGTTGAGGGTGTAACAAATAACTGGTTGACTCTCCTATTTCACAAGTTTTCGGAATATTTTTTTCATCCATGGTGCATCGGAAATTTCCCACACTTTCAATTAACGCAGGGCGTGTTTGCTTATCTTTTTGTAGCCTTTAACCAACACGCTTCTGTTATATCGTTAATTAGAAGAAAACATTTCTTCGGCGCTGCAGCTAACATACAGCTTAATTGGAGAGCCATTCTATGTGTTAGCAAGAGTCATAGGCAAGTCGTAATCCAACATCCATATGGCAAAGCCTGCTAAGTGAATCAAAAGCTGTGTATCAGTGGAACTACACTGTTCCTTGTTGTCCCTCAATGGAACTGTGCTGATTGAGCGAACGGGCAAGCGCCCATGCCAACAAGCCTTTCGGGTATAGCGTGTGTGCCATGACGCTATCATGTCGTTGCCTTCTATGCTGAAGACAACCTCACATCTCAATAAGCATAGGATTTGTTTCAGCAATTTATTTGTATTTTTTTTATCTGCCTCTACAAAAATGCTCACACGAAGACTGAATGCGTGTAGTGTGTAGGGTTGCGATAATGTCAGCGATTTGAACTCAGGCCCTGGAACATACATGAAAGTAGGGGTTTGAATAGCTGAAACAGAAAAGCCCACGAGCTCTAAGCTGAAGTATACAGTAATAGTTATTGCTTTCATATTTTTGAGGAAACCACTAAAGTAGTGGTTGTGATAATTCACTGAGCGAGGAAATGAGGTTGATAACAATTAGCGTTTCAAAGAGGAAACCATTCTGCATTTCTGTTCATTTGATAACTCTGTTTTTAACTTAAAGATAGAGTTATCTTATTATTATTATTTATTTAAAAAAAAAGCTTTGCATGTTGTATTTAGCCATGCCATCTACTCTACTACAGTACATAGTAGAACAAAATATTACGGCCGCAGCTAGCTCCATCTCAGCCATTTTAAAATCAATGGAGACAAACATATCTTCACATAAAACACTCAGTGCTGTGTAGCAAATACAAATAGACACATGAAACACAGTATTGTTGGGTTTACTTAGCAACATGGCTCACTTTCTCTGAAAAGCATTTCTCTGGGCTTCTCTTGGTGGTGGGAAAGTTGAAAGGGAAGTGCTTTAAAGTGCATTTTAATGTAGCTTCTGTGGAGAGAGAGAGAGAGAGAGAGAGAGAGAGAGAGAGAGAGAGAGAGAGAGAGAGAGAGAGAGAGAGAGAGATTGAATGAACTCCTCTCAGAACACAGTGCATTTAGGGGGATTTACTGATGCTGCTCTGTTTGAAGATGTGGTAATGACTGCTGGTATACAGGGGCTGAGAGGGCATTTCCTACTACAGAGTAGCCTACACAAACCAACAGTAGTACTGCTGAATCTGTACTAAGCTTCTCAGAGAAGCTATACAATATCTGTCAACCCCTGGCCTGGTTAATGTCACGGCTCGCATATTGTTTCATCTGATACATCTAGGTTGTTACAGTGCCTTCAGAAAGTACATCACAGCCCTTTGACTTTTTCCACATTTGTTGTGTTACAGCCTGAATTTAAAATGGATTACATTGAGATGTTTTGTCACTGGCGTATATACAATACCCCATAAAGTGAAATTATGTTTTTCAAAATTTTTACAAATGAAAAGCTGAAATGTCTTGAGTCAATAAGTAATCAATCCCTTTGTTATGGCAAGCCTAAAAACGTTCAGGAGTAAAAATGTGCTTAAAAAGCCACATAATAAGTTGCATGGACTCACTCTGTGTGCAATAATAGTGTTTAGCATGATTTTTGAATGACTACCTCATCTCTGTACCCCGCACATACAATTATCTGTAAGGTCCCTCAGTCGAGCAGTGCATTTCCATCACAGAGTCAACCACAAAGAACAGGGAGGTTTTCCAATGCCTCGCAAAGAAGGGCACCTATTGGTAGATGGGTCAAAATAAAAGAAGTAGACATTGAATATCCCTTTGAGCAGGGTGGTTATTAATTACACTTTGGATGATGTATCAAAAACAAACAGTCATTACAAAGATACAGGCATCCTTCCTAACTCAGTTAACAGAGAGGAAGGAAACCGCTCAGGGATTTCACCATGAGGCCAATGCTGACTTTAAACATGGCTGTGATAGAATAAAACTGAGGATGGATCAACAACATTGTAGTTACTCCACAATACTAACCTAATTGACAGAGTGAAAAGAAGGAAGCCTTAAAAATATTCCACAACAGTCATCCTGTTTGCAACAAGGCAGTAAAATAATACTGCAAAAAATGTGGCAAAGCAATTCACTTTTTGTCCTGAATACAAAGTGTTATATTTGGGGCAAATCCAATACAACATATTACTGATTAGCACTCTCCATATCTTCAAGCATAGTGGTGGCTGCATAATGTTATGGGTATGTTTGTAATCTTTAAGGACTGGGAAGTTTTTCAGGATAAAAAATAAATAGAATGGAGCTATGCACAGGCAAAATCCTAGAAGAAAACCTGGTTCAGTCTGTTTTCCACCAGACGCCGGGAGATGAATTGACCTTTCAACAGGACAATAACCTCAAACACAAGGTAAATTCTACACTGGAGTTGCTTACCAAGAAGACAGTGAATGTTCCTGAGTGGCGGAGTTAGTGTTTTGACGTAAATCTACTTGAAAATCTATGTCAAGACTTGGTTGTCTAGCAATGATCAAAAAAACAATTTGACAGAGCTTGAAGAATTTCGAAAAGAATAATGGGCAAATATTGTACAATCCAGGTGTGCAAAGCTCTTAGAGACTTACCTAGAAAGACTCACAGCTGTAATTTCTGCCAAAGGTGACTTACATTTATTGACTCAGGGGTGTGAATACTTGTGTAAATTAGATATTTCTGTACTTAATTTTCAATAAACGTGCAAACATTTCTGAAACACATTTCCACTTTGTCATTATGGTATATTGTGTGTAGATAGATGGGTAATTTCAAAAAAAATATCAGGCTGCAACACAACAAAACGTGGAATAATCAAGGGGTATGAATTCTTTCTGAAGGCACTGTATGTCTAGTTATAATGAAGTGCATAGACACACATGTACTGGCTTGGTCATTCAGATACTTGAGAGTGTGCTTATTTATATTACAGCATGTTGGATGACTGCCATTCATATTCCATTCACCTAGTTCAATGTAACATCGATAGGTTTAGGCTACTACATGATACTCAAATGTGCCCTATACTCACCATGAGGTTGCTACAACCTAGCCTATGAATGAAAGTTTACAACGTAGGTCGAGAGAAACATTTGAGGTGACAGACAGTGACACATGGACAGACAATGACACATTCAATACTGCCTTGCACACTCTTGCCTGCATCTAGCTGATCTAGGGTGTAATCATTAGTCCAACAGTTGCAAATTAGAGTTTCAATTGGACAAATTCAGGTATTTTCATCCCTGTTTCGTTTGCTTCCGTCTATGAAACATTTTTCAACAGAATCGGCAAAATGAATATATACCCCTGATCACGCATAAACACAGGTCACTTTCATTGTAGCCCCTTTGTATTCCTTCTCGCCTCAATGCACCCTCTTCCTCTCACCGTTCCCTTCATTTGTGGACTTCAATGCACAAACACATCAGCTGTATGTGACCAAGCAAAAAAAACTTTCCAAGCCAAACCATGTCATAACCGCTACACACAGCCCACATTGTTGCCTCCATATTAGCTAAAGTAACGTCCTAGTCGAATGCATTAGTAAACCCGCTACAATCATGCAGCAACATTACAGTGTACAGTCAGTAAGCAGTTACACCGGCGGGCCCCGGTGGCAATACATTAATAAAACCAAAAGCTTACCTTGATTTGGAATAGTTCCAGTGTTGTATTGGATAGTCATAGCCAGCTAGCTAACATAGCATCTCTCTGTTTGAGCTGGGTGTTTGAGTAACTAAACTAGCCAGCTGCATTTTCTAGCTAAGTAAGAGAAACTGAAAGTGATAAAAAAAAAAACGAAATCTCTTTCTCTCTCTTGCTTCTCCTTCATTGTTGAAGAAATTAATTTGTTCAAAACTGTTCAACTATTGTCTTTCTCTCTCTTTGAGTCAACTACTCACCACGTTTTATGCACTGCAGTGCTAGCTAGCTGTAGCTTATGCTTTCAGTACTAGTTACATTTTCTGATCCTTTGATTGGGTGGACAACATGTCAGTTCATGATGCAAGAGCTCTGATAGGTTGGAGGACGACCTCCGGAAGTTGCCATAATTACTGTGTAAGTCTATGGAAGGGGGTGAGAACCAAGAGTCTACTAGGTTTGTATTGAAGTCAATGTACCAAGAGGAGGACGGAAGCTAGCTGTCCTCCGGCTACACCATGGTGAGTGCTGTTGAGGCAGTGTGAGGTGAGTGCTGTTAAAACAGTGTGTTTTAAACAATTATTTGATGGCGTGAATATATTTAGTATAGTTTTCTCTAAACAGGATAACTTTTTCAATGTTTTAACATTTTTATTTTTATGAAATTCACTGAAGAGGATGGTCCTACACACACACACACACACACACACACACACACACACACACACTTTTTCTTTCTCTCTCTGTAGTGTACCACTGCTAGTACCTCTGTTTGAGCAAAGACTCCACAGGAACAGAATACACATTGGATGGTACAATATTTGCTTGCTCATGCTTTGGCTTCTTAGGGAGGTTGACAGAGAGGTTGTGCAATCATGAATAGAGAGTAGTCAGAACAGGTGGGCATTGTACCCCTTCACCCTGGCATGGAACGTCTGACATCAGTAAGAGTTAAAGTAGGGTGATCCATGTTTGCACCTTTCTGTCATCTTGATTTGACTCTCAAAGAGTGCCCCATATAGCCTTCCACGACTAGTCTCCTCAGTACTGTACAGAGCATGGGGATTTAGGGTAGCATGCTACAGTATTGCTAGGCTGCACAGTATAGCCTAGCCTTCCATAACTTGCATTCTCAGTACTTTAAAGAGCATGGGGATTTAGCATTGCATGCTAGAGTAGCGCTAGGCTGCACGCTCACAAGTACCAGAGTACAAAGGGGACAACACGGTAAACAGGCTTCATGCATCTTAAGGTGACGGCTGAGCTAATTGAGGATTATCAGTTAATAGCTGTGGGTGGTGGTTTTCTCGGAGAGGAACAAGCCCTCCCGCGCTTCAGAGGCCTCGCTCTCTCTCTATCTTTTTCAATCCTCTTTCTCTCTCTCTCTTCCTTCTTTCTCTCCCTCTCTTTTGCTCTACCTTTCTCTTCTACCTCTCTATTCATTTCGTGTCTCTGTCTCTTTTCTCTCTCTGTCTGTCTCTCTCATCAGGCGATATTGGTTGCAATTGCAGAACTAAGTGGCTGTGACAACATTCGCAGACGCTCCAGCTGCGACAGATTTATTGAGTTATTAAAGTAATCTACTGTGATTAAAAATGCTAATTTTCCCTAAATCATTTGTGAGTTTACATCTTCTTTTTTTATTAGCTGATTTAATTACATGGAAAATGAAACAAGGACCGATGATTCAATCTTCACCAGCAATTGCCTTTCCTTAACAAATATGAATTACTCCAGGATGCTGGAAATACTGAACGGTTTAGTAAAAAATGGAAATGACAGTTTGCACAGCCGGCTGGCTTATGAATTGGTTTAATTAAGCGTTTACAGTTCCATTGAAGTGAAGGTATATACTATATGTTTGTCTGCCGTTTGGGATGCGTTGTTAGTATTGTTTGTCTATCTTTTCTGCAATTCAGCCTCAGGGTAATAATCCAGAAGGGAGACAGTGAAATTAGTGAAATTATTCAGCCTTTGAAATAATTATATTACTAGTTGAGCAACCACTAGATGTGTACTTTTAGCTTCTTCTTTTGCAGAAACATGGATGTTTAAAAAGAAAAACGCTAAATAATAGTTTTTCTTCTCACTGTTAGTGCAAACTGTGTCTTCGTCTATTTTGGATCATTTCCTTTTCCCCAGGGAAAACATTCAGTGTGTATCCTTTGCTAATTTTTGCAGCTCAGAATGCACTCATTTACATAAAACACAATGCTCGTATTTCATTGGACAGATTTGAGCACTGTATACTATAAAACATGCAACACTGAAATTGCAACATTTGGTTTGTGCGTTCGATGGTTGTTTTAGCCGAGTTCCAATAGCCCCCCCCCCCCCCCCCCCCCCCCCCCCCCCCCGAGCACTAAACTCTTTCATTTCCCACTTCTCCTTTGATCTTCATGAAAACCCCATCATTCACGCAAATGACTTCACAAATAAATAAACACGCTTTGCTCAAAGCCCTTCAACTTATCACTCAATCGCCTTTGAACATTTCTGCTGTGCAAGCCTCTCAGGCTACCACAGCACTAGCAAAACCACAGCCCCAAAATCTCAGCCGCAAATTAGAAGACAGCTTTAGAGCGAGAGAGAGAGAAACCCTTGACTCCCTTCCAGAATTTCCCATGGAGCAATCAAATGAAAAAAAAAATCTCCATCGCATTTTTTTCCTGAACATCTAGGATCAGCTCTTTCTCTGTGGGTCAGCATAGGTAAGAATGTGTCTGGGTCTCGCTGTCAAATATGTTTTTCTTTCTATGGAATGGATTCAGTCATACTCTAGTGCCTCAGGCCCTCCAGATGTCCTAGACATAACAGAGCCTTGTCAGCTCAGTGCCTGTGCCCTAAATGGGTCACTCAGTACAGTATCACACTGCTCAGACAATGACCCCGCTGTTCGCCAGATATTAAAACACACCAGGTGGTTCTCTCTCTCAAAGTCATGGACAAATAAATACACGCCACATGTACACGTGCATGCTCGCACACACACACACACACACACACACACACACACACACACACACACACACACACACACACACACACACACACACAGACACACACACACATGCCGCAAACACACAGATGCACACTTGCACAGACAAAGGGGTGCACACAAACATGCATCCATAAACTCAATCGTGCGTATGTGTGTGCAGTGCGCACAAAGGCACAATGCGTGCACTCACTAACACACTCGCTCACAAATTGAAAAGTGAGGTGTGGCAATATTTCAGGTTATAAAATCTGAATTGCTTATTTTAAATGGGCGAGTCAAAACTTCCTTTGACATACAGATATTTCATCAAATAGCTCTGATTTTGCCAACGCCAGCTTTTAAAAAGAGGTTACGGTGGAGTGTCGCGTATTTGTCCAAATGTATTGAATATAATTTTTCAGCAAGACATAAATTGAGGTATCTAAGATGCATAACCACTGAAACACAGCAGCACAAATGCATTTTTCATTGATCTGAAACACACACACATACACACACAGAGAGAAAGAGGAGGAGAAGAAGTTGAGGGATTTCTGATTTATGGTTTGATGACAGCCTTTCCATTTCAGTGAAGCCAGACTGCCTTTATTTGCCTTCGTCTCGTGAACCGCTCTCACATGGCCAAGTGCAGCAGTCTCCATTTCTCTCGTCTATTAATATGAGGCACACGTACACACACATGAATGCACACACACAATCACATGCACACCCGCACACACACACACAGACTCAAAATATGCATGTGCACAGACATGCACACCTGATTGAGAGATAAAGTTGAAGAAGGCTCCCTTAGTCAGCTGTGCATGTCCTCCTTCAGTAGTCTGACAGGCTTTCAATACCATTTACCTCACACCTTTAAGAAGTAGGGATATAGTGTTGACATTCATGAATGCATGAGTGACGGGGCAAAAATAAACAATCTGGTCCCACTGTAAAGGAAAGATAACTTTTAACTTGAAGACTAATATTAATAAAATAAGAATCATTTGCCAGGTTCTTATAGTTGTCCCTTTTTCACAAATGTAAAAATGTGTATTAAAGAGATTCTCCTATACTTATGTATACTTTTTAGCCAGCAAACCAAAGTGGTCCCCCGAAAATTGCGTACTACGTCACATACAGTATGTGCAGATATGTGCACCACGTCATTTCTCTTTCTCTCTCTCTCTCTCTCTGCTGTTTGTGCATCTTGCTAGCTGTCACTCAAATTGCGAGGGTCTGAAGAATTAGAATTGCTAAGGGGCTGGCCCACGTAGGGGAAATTGTAGGGAAAATTACGCTGCAAAGCTTCCAGTAAACAGTTACTTTCAAACTAGGGATTTCCTGGTTAATTGAGGTAAGACAGTAATTACGCTCATAGATGATGAATGTATGAACTACACGTTGACACCTCCAGCCCAAAGAGGAAGGCTTAACAGTACTTACTAGTCGCCAAAGTTCCCGGAGCATGTCTTTAATACTCATGTCTGGTTTAAACATGTCATTTTATTTTGCATATCCCAACTCCCCATCAGGGGGTGGGGTCACTGCCAGGGTCTGCCTTTATCAACGGCAACCCTGGAGCAATTAGGGTTAAGTGCCTTGCTCAAGGGAACAGACAGATTTTTCACCTTGTCAAGCTCTGAGATTCTAAGCTAGCGACCGTTCGGTTTCTGGCCCAAAGTTAGAACCACTAGACTACCTGCCGCTGTGTATTAAACCCCTTCATAAGGCCCACGTTGATGCTTCAGAAGTCATCCATAAGGAAGTGTAATGTAAAAGGATGGTGACAGGGTTTGGTGGGAAGCATGTAGTCCTTATATAGGGGTTATGAAGGCATCCTCGAGCCCGGAAAAGGTATCCCTAGTTTAATATGGCACCAAGAAGGTCATTTTACCATCTCAGCGGCATCACTGTACACCCATCAAACTGACTATAATGGCGTTTATGCTCATGCACTAGAGTAGAATTAGGGGACAACACTTTTATCTTGCCTTTCATCTCATTTCAGTGTTTAGCGTTGGAAATAACCTTCAGTTAGACAATGGACAATATTATCAGTGCACACTCTTAAGTGCATGTGAAATTGGTAGTCCACCGGCATGCAAGCCTTTTCTGTAATGCAAGCCTTTTCTGTAATGCATTACCAGGTGCAAGTAGCTTCCAATTATACGCCACGGTGTTATGAACCAGTATCGATCCACAAGCGCATATAAAAATCATGTGCATGAATTGTGGTAGACTTCTACCATATTATTGATATCATTTGTTTTTTTACAAGGCACTTTCCATTTCTTTGTGACAAAGATTTCTTAAGGCCTTAACGCATGTATTGATTGTCTCCCTGGCATTCGACCATTTTATTTCCGTTTTATCCGTTGTTTTACCAGGTAAGTTGACTGAGAACACGTTCTCATTTGCAGCAACGACCTAGGGAATAGTTACAGGGGAGAGGAGGGGGATGAATGAGCCAATTGTAAACTGGGGATTATTAGGTGACCGTGATGGTTTGAGGGCCAGATTGGGAATTTAACCAGGACACCGGGGTTAACACCCTTACTCTTACGATAAGTGCCATGGGATCTTTAATGACCTCAGAGAGTCAGGACACCCGTTTAACGTCCCATCCGAAAGACATCCCATACTACTGGCCCTCCAACACCACTTCCAGCAGCATCTGGTCTCCCATCCAGGGACTGACCAGGACCAACCATGCTTAGCTTCAGAAGCAAGCCAGCAGTGGTATGCAGGGTGGTATGCTGCTTGGCATTCAAAGACACAATGAAACATTTAACCTGACAAGGACACGCAGAAACATTGAACCTGACAAAGACACACAGAAGCATTCAACCATTCAAAACACTGAAACATTCAACCTGACAAAGACACACTGATAGGTTCAACCTGACAAAGAATCACTGAAACATTCAACCTGACAAAGACACACTGATACGTTCAGCTTGACAAAGAATCACTGAAACATTCAACCTGACAAAGACACACAAACATTCAACCATTCAAAACACTGAAACATTCAACCTGACAAAGACATACTGAAGCACTCAACTTGTCAAAGACACACTGATACGTTCAACCTGACAAAGAATCACTGAAACATTCAACCTGACAAAGACACACGGAAGCATTCAACCTGACAAAGACAACCTGAAACAGATCTTTTTTGACAGCGTTTGAACAAAATGAATTCATCACATTCACAGTTTATCAGATTTGTTATAGCGGGTGTAGCAAAATACTTGTGTTACTAGGTCCTAACAGTGCAGTAAAATACTTGTGTTACTAGGTCCTAACAGTGCAGTAAAATACTTGTGTTACTAGGTCCTAACAGTGCAGCAAAATACTTGTGTTACTAGGTCCTAACAGTGCAGTAAAATACTTGTGTTACTAGGTCCTAACAGTGCAGTAAAATACTTGTGTTACTAGGTCCTAACAGTGTAGCAAAATACTTGTGTTACTAGGTCCTAACAGTGTAGCAAAATACTTGTGTTACTAGGTCCTAACAGTGTAGCAAAATACTTGTGTTACTAGGTCCTAACAGTGCAGCAAAATACTTGTGTTACTAGGTCCTAACAGTGTAGCAAAATACTTGTGTTACTAGGTCCTAACAGTGTAGCAAAATACTTGTGTTACTAGGTCCTAACAGTGCAGCAAAATACTTGTGTTACTAGGTCCTAACAGTGTAGCAAAATACTTGTGTTACTAGGTCCTAACAGTGCAGCAAAATACTTGTGTTACTAGGTCCTAACAGTGCAGCAAAATACTTGTGTTACTAGGTCCTAACAGTGTAGCAAAATACTTGTGTTACTAGGTCCTAACAGTGCAGCAAAATACTTGTGTTACTAGGTCCTAACAGTGTAGCAAAATACTTGTGTTACTAGGTCCTAACAGTGTAGCAAAATACTTGTGTTACTAGGTCCTAACAGTGCAGCAAAATACTTGTGTTACTAGGTCCTAACAGTGCAGCAAAATACTTGTGTTACTAGGTCCTAACAGTGTAGCAAAATACTTGTGTTACTAGGTCCTAACAGTGCAGCAAAATACTTGTGTTACTAGGTCCTAACAGTGTAGCAAAATACTTGTGTTACTAGGTCCTAACAGTGCAGCAAAATACTTGTGTTACTAGGTCCTAACAGTGTAGCAAAATACTTGTGTTACTAGGTCCTAACAGTGTAGCAAAATACTTGTGTTACTAGGTCCTAACAGTGCAGTAAAATACTTGTGTTACTAGGTCCTAACAGTGTAGCAAAATACTTGTGTTACTAGGTCCTAACAGTGCAGTAAAATACTTGTGTTACTAGGTCCTAACAGTGCAGTAAAATACTTGTGTTACTAGGTCCTAACAGTGCAGTAAAATACTTGTGTTACTAGGTCCTAACAGTGCAGTAAAATACTTGTGTTACTAGGTCCTAACAGTGCAGCAAAATACTTGTGTTACTAGGTCCTAACAGTGCAGTAAAATACTTGTGTTACTAGGTCCTAACAGTGTAGCAAAATACTTGTGTTACTAGGTCCTAACAGTGTAGCAAAATACTTGTGTTACTAGGTCCTAACAGTGCAGCAAAATACTTGTGTTACTAGGTCCTAACAGTGCAGCAAAATACTTGTGTTACTAGGTCCTAACAGTGTAGCAAAATACTTGTGTTACTAGGTCCTAACAGTGCAGCAAACTACTTGTGTTACTAGGTCCTAACAGTGTAGCAAAATACTTGTGTTACTAGGTCCTAACAGTGCAGTAAAATACTTGTGTTACTAGGTCCTAACAGTGCAGTAAAATACTTGTGTTACTAGGTCCTAACAGTGCAGTAAAATACTTGTGTTACTAGGTCCTAACAGTGCAGTAAAATACTTGTGTTACTAGGTCCTAACAGTGCAGTAAAATACTTGTGTTACTAGGTCCTAACAGTGCAGTAAAATGTCAAACAAGTACACAAATAATCTAAACAAAAAACAAGAAATAAAGAAATGTCAGAACTAATCCAATCAACAACCCAAATAACACTGTATCAATAATCCAAATGCAATCGATGCACATATACACCAGACATATATACTAAGAATGATATGTACAGCAGAATATATATGTCAAGTGTCCAGTATATAAATATGCGGTGTGTATAAACAATGTAACAAAAATGCAATGTACAGCAATAGATATATTTAGAATGAGCTATGTTGAGAACAACTGTATATACAGTTGAAGTCGGAAGTTTACATACACTTAGGTTGGAGTCATTAAAACTAGTTTTTCAACCACTCCACAAATGTCTTGTTAACAAACTATAGTTTTGGCAAGTCGGTTAGGATATCTACTTTGTCCATGACACAAGTAATTTTTTACAACTATTGTTTACATACAGATTATTTAACTTATAACTCAATGTATCACAATTCCAGTGGGTCAGAGGTTTACATACACTAAGGGGACTGTGCCTTCAAACAGCTGAAAAATTCCCCAAAATGATGTCATGGCTTTATAGAAGCTTCTGATGGAGGTGTACCTGTGGATATATTTCAAGGCCTACCTTCAAACTCAGTGCCTCTTTCCTTGACATCATGGGAAAATCAAAAGAAATCAACCAAGACCTCAGAAAAAAATGGGAGAACTCCACAAGTCTGGTTCCTCCTTGGGAGCAATTTCCAAACGCCTGAAGGTACCACGTTCTTCTGTACAAACAATAGTACACAAGTATAAACACCATGGAACCATGCAGCCGTCATACCGCTCAGGAAGGAGATGCATTCTGTCTCCTAGAGATGAACGTACTTTGGTGCGAAAAGTGCAAATCAATCCCAGAACAACAGCAAAGGACCTTGTGAAGATGCTGGAGAAAACAGGTACAAAAGTATCTATATCCACAGTTAAACGAGTCCTATGTCGACATAATCTGAAAGGTCGCTCAGCAAGGAAGAAGCCCCCGCTCCAAAACTGCCATAAAAAGCCAGACTACGGTTTGCAACTGCACATGGAGAAATGTCCTCTAGTCTGATGAAACAAAAATAGAACTGTTTGGACATAATGACCACCGTTATGTTTGGAGGAAAAAGGGGGAGCCGAAGAACACCATCTCTTTTTTTAAAGTAAAACAAATTAAAAAATTACCCCTTTTTTCTCCCCAATTTCATGGTATCCAACTGTTGTAGTAGCTACTATCTTGTCTCATCGCTACAACTCCCGTACGGGCTCGGGAGAGACAAAGGTTGAAAGTCATGCATCCTCCAATACACAACCCAACCAGCCGTACTGCTTCTTAACACAGCGCGCATCCAACCCGGAAGCCAGCCGCACCAATTTGTCAGAGGGTACACCATGCACCTGGCAACCTTGGTTAGCGCTCACTGCCCCCGGCCCGCCACAGGAGTCGCTGGTGCGCGATGAGATAAGGACATCCCTACCGACCAAGCCCTCCCTAACCCGGACGACGCTATGCCAATTGTGCGTCGCCCAATGGACCTCCCGGTCACGTCCGGCTACGACAGAGCCCGGGCGCGAACCCAGGGACTCTGATGGCACGGCTGGCGCTGCAGTACAGCGTCCTTAACCACTGCGCCGCCCGGGAGGCCGAAGAACACCATCTCAACCGTGAAGCATGGGGGTGGCAGCATCATGTTGTGGGGGTGCTTTGCTGCAGGAGAGATTGGTGCCCTTCACAAAATATATGGCATCATGATGCAGGAAAATTATGTGGATATATTGAAGCAACATCTCAGGACATCAGTCAGGAAGTTAAAGCTTGGTCGCAAATGGGTCTTCCAAATGGACAATGACCCCCAGCATACTTCCAAAGTTGTGGCAAAATGGCTTAAGGACAACAAACTCAAGGTTTTGGAGTGGCGATCACAAAGCCCTGACCTCAATCCTATAGAAAATATGTGGACAGAACTGAAAAAGCGTGTGCGAGCAAGGAGGCCTACAAACCTGACTCAGTTACACCAGCTCTGTCAGGAGGAATAGGCCAAAATTCACCCAACTTATTGTGGGAAGCTTGTGGAAGGCTACCCGAAACGTATGTCAACTTTTGACCCACTGGGAATGTGATGAAAGAAGTAAAAGCTGAAATAAATCATTATCTCTACTATTATTCTGACATTTCACATACTTAAAATAAACTGGTGATCCTAACTGACCTAAGACAGGGAATTTTTACTAGGATTAAATGTCAGGAATTGTGAAAAACGGAGTTTAAATGTATTTGGTTAAGGTGTATGTAAACTTCCGACTTCAATTGTAAATACACAGTGTGAAAAACAGTATAAAAAGAACCAGGAAGTGTCTAGTGTTTAATGTCTCTATTTATAAATGGTACAGCAGTGTGTGTGTGTGTGTGTGTGTGTGTGTGTGTGTGTGTGTGTGTGTGTGTGTGTGTGTGTGTGTGCGTGCGTGCCGGCGTGCATGCGCGCGTGTGTGTGTGTGTTTATGCCTGTGTGTATGAGGCTTGTGAGAGTGTGTGGGAGTATGTGTGCAAAAAAAAGTATTTAAGGTGCAGGACTGAGTACTGGGGAGGTAGATGGCTTATGATGGCTGTTCAACAGTCTGATGGCCTGGTGATAGAAGCTGTTTCCAAGCCTGTACCGTCTGCCAGATGGCATTAGAGTGAACAGTCCGTTGCCCGGGTGGCTGAGGTCCTTAATGATCTTATTGTCCTTCCTTCGACGTAAAGTGCTGTAAATGTCCTGGAGGGCATGCAGTGTGCCCCCAATGGAGCACACTGTGGTGTCGATGTCATGGGGCCATTTCAGGTCCTCAGTGATGTGCACGCCGAGGAACTTGAAGCTTTTGACCCTCCCCACTGTGGCCCCGTGGATGAGGGCGTGCTCTCTGATCTGTCTCCTGTAGTCCACGATCAACTCCTTGGTTTTGTTGAGGTTGAGGGAGAGGATATTGCCCTGGCACCACTCTGCCAGGGCTCCAACCTCCTCCCGGTGGGCTGTCTCGTTGTTGTTGCCTACCCTCACCACTTGGGGTCGGCCCGAACCCGAGTCCAGGAACCAGTTGCACAGGGATGAGTTCAGATCCAGGGCCCTGTGTTTAGTGACAAGCTTCGGGGGCGCTATGGTGTTGAAAGCTGAGCTGTAGTCGATGAACCACATTCTCACGTAGGTATTCCTCTTTTCCAGGTGGGATAGGGTGGTGTGTGGTGCAATGGCGATTGTGTCATCCATGGATCTGTTGGGGAAGAATGCAAGTTGTAGGGGTAAGGCGGGAGGTGATATGGTCCTTGACTAGCCTCTCATGATGACAAAAGTGAGTGCTATGGAGCGGTAGTCATTTAGCTCAGTTCCCATAGCTTGCCTGGAACAGTGGTGGACATCTTAAGCACGTGAGGACAACAGACTGCGATAGGGAGCGATTGAATAAAGTGTATCTGCACCAGGAATGGTCTCAAATGAACACCTAAAGAAATCCAACGCTAAACCCTCCAAAGACCAAAAGGACAAGGAGACGAGTGAGGAATTGGAATATGAACAGTTTGGTCAAAAAAAGAAGTAGTTATGACACGGAACCCTTTGAACCTAACGATGAAGAGAAATGTCAAAGTGAGAATGGCAGGAAACGTGCGAGTGACAAGGAAAAAGCTGCCCTTGGTATTCTAGAGCTGCTAGCGATGTAACAAAAAAAAGGCAGGGGCAAGAAGGCAGGAAACCAGTGGACGGTGGCCTCTAGTAGGAATGTCTTCTGGAGACCAGAGATAAGAGACTTAACTCTCTCCTGTCTGAAACGTTTCCCCGTTAACATCGCGACGTGCCCAGATATCTCACATGTGAAGATAGTCCATGCAGAGAAGACACGGGGGATGGCATCAGTGATTTGCATGTTGGATGTGTAGGTTTTCATCAGGTTGTGTCTTGTTGCAGAGCAGGTGTATAAAAAGGTTATAGTGGCGATCAATGATCTGAAACACATGAAGGTTCAGATAGAAATACATAATGTAGAACATAATTGTAATTACTTCGCCACCATGGCCTATTTATTTCCTTAACTTACCTCATTTGCACTCACTGTATATAGACTTCTTGTTTTCTTTTGTTCTACTGTATTATTGACTGTATGTTTTGTTTATTCCATGTGTAACTCTGTGTTGTTGTATGTGTCGAATTGCTACGCTTTATCTTGGCCAGGTCGCAGTTGCAAATGAGAACTTGTTCTCAACTAGCCTACCTGGTTAAATAAAGGTGAAACTAAATAAATAAATAAAAACAAACATACAGTACCTATCTGACATTAAGACTAAGGAACTAGGTCAGCTCTTTTTGTGACATTTCTATCTCCAACCTTCTGCAACTTTTGCCTACTGAACTTGGTCCTGGTGTATTGATACATTGTATGGTTAAGTCTGAAATGGCACCCTATTCACTATGTAGTGCACTACATTTGAACAGAGCCCTGGGCCCTGGTCAAAAGTAGTCCACTACATGGGAATAGGGGACCATTTCAAACAGATCCTATGTATGTATGTCTACAGAGCTCTCTCTCTCTCCCTCACCTCCTCTTGACATTGAGGTAATGAGTGAGGATGGAAAGCACCGCAGCAGAGGGGTGACGGGCAGTTGTTCTCCAGGTTGAAATAATGGAAGTCGGACAATAAACACAGGGCTTATCAGAGCTGAAGCAGAGCTTCCAACCCGATAGGGGCCATATTACAGAGGCCTTTGCAAAAAATTTGACCCTTTCCAGAGTATTTTGTCCACTCGGTTCCTGAAATAATGGACGTGATAGGGAGGATGCTGGAGCTATCTGAAAGTGTTTTGTCGCCCCGACATTCACTTCTCTATCACAACCATTAAGTACCCTTTTACCGATTTAACCATAAACAACTTTCTCCGATTGCTAGATATTGACATAGGTCTGATGTTACAGTATTATTGCGTACGTTTTTGAATTGGATTATGTGTTGTGGTCTAACAGAAAAGACAAACCAGCACTGATATCAAACACTAGAAAACAGCAAGGAAATTCAAGAGACTCACTTGTTATGGGTTGTGGTTTTTGGTCTGGTTTGCCAGACTTATTCGGGACTAAAAAGCACTTTCAATGAAGACTCTCCAATGATCACGCTCTTAAATCAAGGCTTAATCTGGTTTGCGGAAACCAGCCCTACAAATCCAACCAACAGACTGTGACCTCACACTTTTACCCATAAGCTCTCTGGACAATCTTGGCTTCTCCCTCATTCCGAGTCTTGTAAATGTGCTCCGTAGTCATGATAGACCAGTTCTGTCATTGGGGAAAGCTCCTCTGCTGCGTCGCTATTGCCGTCACCCTATTCTCAAGTGTGCGAGCTAAAAGAAAAGATGATAGGAAGGCTTTCCAGGCTGTGCCAGGCCTTATCTGGCCCTGTGGCATGCCATTACGGGGCTAATAACAGCTGTCCGCAGGCTGCCGAGGACACAGGGAGGCCTGGGCCTGCTAACAGGCCTTGACAGGTCTCATTAGAGTGCTGGCACCGCACAGCCAAACTCTTGACACTTATTCACTCCCTTACTTCAAGCGGAGAAGAGAAGTCGTGTGGTCTTGTTCCCTTTCTCTCCTCCCCTCCAATGTTGCCAATTCTTTCTTTTAGATTTTCGTGTTCTCCCTTTTTCTTTGTTCTTTCCCCCCCTCTCTCGTTCTCTCTGTCTACAACTCTTTTTCATGTTCTCTTTCTCTATCATTCTCTACCTTTGTTGTATATTCTCTCTTTCTTAATTTTTGTTAGAACCTCTTGTTCTAATATTTGTTATCATTATTACTATTTCCACATCTCCATGTATCTCTCCCTCTCTCAGTGCTCTCCTCTTTGCTCCGAATTGTGAATTTGGTTGCAGGGGACATGTTCACCCCTGAATTCTTTGCCCTAATTCACACGCAGAGGAATACAGTTGTTTACCGAGACAGGAGACATGGGCGGGACAGGAGACACGGGGTGTATATATGTTCATATTCCAACAGATATTTCTCATTCCAAATGTGAAATGAAGTGAAACTGGGTGGGTTTATACATTTAGTCAAATCAGTTGCTCATGTTTGCTTGGACATGTGTAGCATCCTTGTCTACATCCTTAATGGCAGGGTAGTAAAATGTTGACAATGGAAGACATGGTTGTTGATAAATGAATAGGAAAGAGCCCTTGTTCTCGCATACTAATTTGAATGCCATAAACTGCTTTTTTTTAATATGCCAACGTGTGCTTTACAAAACACATACTTATGTTGATTTCTCTATTTATCCGATGCATCAAAGCAACACACATTACATTTAGACTATTAATATACTTTCAGCCATAGTAACGAAGTGTGTCCGCAGGAAGCAAGCACACAATATGAAATTATAATGTGTGTGTGTGTGTGTGTGTGTGTCCCGCCACAGTGGTGGCTTTTCGCTGCTATAGGGACTTCCCCCCAAGCTAGACTAACAGACACCTAAGCAAACATTCGCCTAGTCGGTTAATTTAGCCCTTAGTCACTGCTCAACCAATCTCTGCACGGCAGCCCAGAGAGTGAACAAACACGGGGGAACCAATGTCGAAGGTTAGGACATGGAACGATAACAATGGAGGGTGGGGGAGAGGAGAACTTGCGCTACACCCAATGGTGTAGTGTTACGACATGACACAAGCCTATCTTTTCAGCACTTAATGTATGATCTTTTTTTCTCATGAGCTACAGTTCAAAATATGCATTGTGCCTATACATGATATCTGATGCGTTCTAAATCCTATATTACACGATCAGATTTTCCTTTAAAACCCAGCAGCGCTACAAAACTAATTCATTGGCTATCGTGGCCATTCAGCCGTTCTTTTTCTAGGCAATGTAGTGCCGGCAAAGCTCTAGGCACAGCTGCAGGGTATTGTTACCTGTAACGTAAGCAGTCACATGTTATATTATTTACTCAGATCTGGACTTAATGTAACACGTGTCTCAACATAATATTCTTCCCAGATTAGCCAGAAAGGAGTCTGCATGCTCGGGGCTCGGCCAAGGAGTGGAACGCAAGGACCGGACTGGCTTATGGAGGAACTCTATCCCACACATGCATGCGAGCGTGCACGTAAACATGCACACACACAGGCATGCATACATAAACACAAGAACACGTGCACGCTCGCACACCACACACCCTCTCAGATACATCCATATTTACACAGACATACAGTACATACACATACACTGTACACACAGGCACTGTACACACAGGCATACACACTCACAGGCACACACACATGTGCATACGTATACAGTACCAGTCAAAGGTTTGGTCCCACTTACTCATTCAA
This sequence comes from Oncorhynchus kisutch, assembly GCF_002021735.2. NCBI lineage: Eukaryota > Metazoa > Chordata > Actinopteri > Salmoniformes > Salmonidae > Oncorhynchus > Oncorhynchus kisutch. The sequence continues at coordinate 52,644,484 of NC_034174.2, forward strand.
GGGTTTTTCTTTCTTTTTACTATTTTCTACATTGTAGAATAATAGTGAAGACATCAAAACTATTAAATAACACATATGGAATCATGTAGTAACCAAAAAACTGTTAAACAAATCAAAATATATTCTTCAAAGTAGCCACCCTTTGCCTTGATGACAGCTTTGAACACTCTTGGCATTCTCTCAACCAGCTTCATGGGCTAGTCACCTGGAATGGTGTGCCTTGTTAAAAGTTCATTTGTGATATTTCTTTCCTTCTTAATGCATTTGAGCCAATCAGTTGTGCTGTGACAAGGTAGGGGTGGTATACAGAAGATAGGGCTATTTGGTAAAAGACCAAGTCCATATTATGGCAAGAACAGCTCAAATAAGAAAAGATAAATGACAGTCCATCATTACTTTAAGACATGAAGGTCAGTCAATCAGGAACATTTCAAGTTTCTTCAAGTGCAGTTGCAAAAACCATCAACCGCCACAGGAAAGGAAGACCCAGAATTACCTCTGCTGCAGAGGATACGTTCATTAGTTACCAGCCTCAGAAATTGCAGCCCAAATAAATGCTTCAAAGAGTTCTAGTACCAGACACAGCTCAACATCAACTGTTCAGAGGAGACTGTGTGAATCAGACCTTCATGGGCGAATTGCTGCAAAGAAACCACTACTAAAGGACACTAATAATGAGAAGAGACTTGCTTGGGCCAAGAAACATGAGCAATGGACATTAGACCGGTGGAAATCTGTCCTTTGGTCTGATGAGTCCAAATTGGAGATTTTTGGTCCCAACCGCTGTGTCTTTGTGAGACGCAGAGTAGAACGGATGATCTCCGCATGTGTGGTTCCCACCGTGAAGCATGGAGGAGGTGTGATGATGTAGGATGATTTATCTAGAATTCAAGGCACACTTAACCAGCATGGCTACCACAGCATTCTGCAGCGATACGCCATTCCATCTGGTTGGTGCTTAGTGGGACTATCATTTGTTTTTCAACAGGACAATGACCTGAAACACCTCCAGGCTGTGTAAGGGCTATTTGACCAAGAAGGAGAGTGATGGAGTGCTGCATCAGATGACCTGGCCTCCACAATCACCCGAACTCAACCCAATTGAGATGATTTGGGATGAGTTGGACCGCAGAGTGAAGGAAATGGAACCAACAAGTGCTCAGCATATGTGGGAACTCCATCAAGAATGTTAGAAAATAATTCTAGGTGAAGCTGGTTGAGAGAATGCCAAGAGTGTGCAAAGCTATCATCAAGGCAAAGGGTGGCACTTTGAAGAATCTAAAATGTCAAATATATTTGGATTTGTTTAACAGTTTTTTGGTTACTCCATGATTCCGCATGTGTTATTTAATAGTTTTGATGTCTTCACTATTATTCTACAATGTAGAAAATAGTAAAAATAAAGAAAGACCTTTGAATAAGTAGGTGTGTCCAAACTTTTGACTGGTGCTGTACATACAGAAAAAACATATTTGGGGCCTCCCGGGTGGCGCAGTGGTTAAGGGCGCTGTACTGCAGTGCCAGCTGTGCCACCAGAGACCCTGGGTTCGCGCCCAGTTGACCTAGCGTCGTCCGGGTTAGGGAGGGCTTGGCCGGTAGGGATCTCCTTGTCTCATCGCTCACCAGCGACTCCTGTGGTGGGCTGGGCGCAGTGCATGCTAATCAATGTTGCCAGGTGCTGGCTTCCGGGTTGGGATGCGCGCTGTGTTAAGAAGCAGTGCGGCTTGGTTGTGTTGTGTATCGGAGGACGCAAGACTTTCAACCTTCGTCTCTCCCGAGCCCATACGGGAGTTGTAGCGATGAGACAAGATAGTAGCTACTCAAACAATTGGATACCACGAAATTGGGGATAAAACATTTTTTAAAACGTCTTTGGCTTGGATTCAGGAACAATAGATTTAATCCTCCACACTCCACTTCCATCACGAATGGCAACTGCAGTCCATTCCTATAGGAATACAGCTATCCTAAAGACGCCATTGATTTGATACCACAAAGATACCATACTGTACAGTCCTGAGCCCATGCACTCACTCTCATGTCAGTCCCATTGCATAAACAGCATATTGCGTAATATCACTCTCATTTTCCCGCAGCGGTCTGAAATGTTGAGCCTACGAAAGCCTGAATAATTTTTCAGTGGTTTCGTACAATGTGTGTCCCAAAAGGGAACCTTTTCCTTATATAGTGCACTACTTTTGACCATGGCCTTGGTCAAAAGTTGTGCACTATAAAGGAAACAAGGTGCCATTTGGGACACATCCATACACAGTAGTCTCTCTCACCGGTCCCTGTCTGTACAGTATGCAGTTCAAACATGGAGATATGTGGCTACAGGGACTGAGCTATGCCTGCCCTCCTGGCCTAGGCTTACATAATGATATTACTCACTGGCTAAGCATGTAGCTGCCAGATTCTTCAGCAGGCTGACTAGGCCTGTAATGCTGCTATTTAAAAAGGTTGTGAATTGCTACCAAGAGAATGCCTCCCAGGTACCGCAGAACACTGTGATTTAGACACAGATTGTCCGGTTTAGCTACCAGTTTGTCTTTTGAGGGACAAATGTGCTTCCAGCAGTGGATTTTTTTCTTTTTCGAAAGCATAGGTGGTCTCGCTTGATTTTCTCTGTCAATATTTACCCAGTAAGAAAAAAAGAGAGTGCAGAAAAGTATGGTTTACAGGACCGGATTACAAAACAAGCATGCAGGGCACGTACCCTGGGGCCCCGACGTGTCCCCCCCCCCCCCCCCCCCCCCCCCCCCAAAGAAAGATAGCATATGAACATGTCAGTTGTGGGCCACCAGGAGGTCAGGCAAAATGTGTAAAATAGCATGAGATAAGCTACAAAACTGCACATTCTTCTGTCTGCCTCATGGCAAATGTGTAGAATTGCAGAAAGTTAACTATACAGTATATCGGGGGTGGGGGCCCCCTGGAGGTAGGTGCCCCGGGGCCACAGCTGTGCTAGTCCGGCCCTGATGGTAAAAGTTGCTTATAAGAACATCATATGTTTTTCATGACATGGCGAGGCTCAGTCTGGTAGGTGTGTGTGTGTATATGTGTGTGCCTGTGTGTATCCGTGTGTGTGTGTGTGTGTGTGTGTGTGTAAGTCTATCACCTGTCAACATTCTATTAAAACCTTGAGTGAACGCCCCTCTTCCTCCTCCTTTCCTCTACCCACGGTCTGTTTACGTGTCTCGCATAGTTTTCACTTTTTGTTGATCTTCCAGTCAACAGTGAGGTGGATTTATAATGTTGTACCACAACAGTGTGGATACTGCAACAGTAAATACAGGGTATGAGATCAGCGCTTTGTATAATATAAATGAGGGTTGTGACCTGTGTGGCTGACTGACACTTGGGTAGTGTTCAGTAGGAAGGAAAAGTTTTGAAACAATTTAAAACCGGGTGGTACTATACCTTGACTTGTCTAATAGGGAACTCTTTTTTTTTTTTTTTTTTTTCAGTTTCTAAAACTTTTCAAAAATGTTGTAAGATGGTTTGCTAGGGTGTGCCCTACTGAACATGACTCGGAGAAGCATGGTGCCCTCAGCTATAGATATAGGCTGCAGTGAGCTAAATATCCTTTTAGTTGAATATTTAGAGCTTAGGTGCTCTGTGAATCATATTGTCACAAACATGTGTATAGGTGGCAGGGAAGTCAGGCGCAGGAGAATAAACTCAGTAAATTGAGTAATTTAATAAAACAAAACATAACTCCAAAACCATAAATACAAATGAAACAAATTGGTTACGAGGACCGAAACTGAAACAAGAAACAATCTCTGACAAAGACATGATGGGAAATAGAGGGTTAAATACACAACAGGTAATGAATGGGAGTGAAACCAGGTGTGTAGGAAGACAAGACAAAACCAATGGAAAATGAAAAATGGATCAATGATGGCTAGAAAGAAGACCGGTGACGTCGCCTGCCGAGCACCACCCGAACAAGGAGAGGCATCGGCAGAAGTCGTGACACATATGCAACTGGCATAGTGTCTACAAAATCCCATTGAAATTGTAACATTTTGTGAACGAATTATGACTATATCCAGAGATCATATACTTTTTTGATTAGGCTTCCATCAGGAATTCATCTTTGACTTATCTCAGCCAACGCATATGTCAATAGAAGAGCTCATACAGATTACTAATGTAATACATGACCCTACTACTTATAAGGGTACGAGGGTTCACGATGAAGTTTGAGGGCTTCTGCCTGTGCTGCTTTCTGACTGGCAGACTTGCTCCACGGACCATGGAAGCAATTTTTTTGTTGTATCTTCACTCCGACAGAATTCATAAGTCAGCGAAGACAAAGTGTGAGGTTCAACCCTTCACGTTGCTTATTTTTAGTGCAGTTCGCTCAGAACAGACAGCCGTTCTGTATTTCAGTGTAAATACAAATAAAAAAGATTGTTAAGAGAGACAAGTCCAAGAGAGTAGACTACTATCAAACACAAAAGCAAAATCGAACTCCCAAAAATTACAATATTACATAGACGTTTGGTTGTACACTGAGTATACAAAACATTAAGGACACCTGCTCTTTCCATGACATAGACTGACCAGATGAATCTAGTTGAAAGCTATGATCCCTTATTGATGTCACCTTTTAAATCCACCTCATTCCGTGTAGATGAAGGAGACAGTTTAAAGAAGGATTTTTAAACAGGGTATGGGAGTAGGTCCCAGGCACACTGGTTTGTGTCGAGAACTACAATGCTGTTGGGTTTTTCGCGCTCAACAGTTTCCCGTGTGTATCAAGAATGGTCCACCGCCCAAAGGACATCCAGCCAACTTGACACAACTGTGATGAATTGAGTCTGTTCTGAGGGCAAAGAGGTAGGGGGGGGGGGGGGAAACTCAATATTAAGAAAGTGTTCCTAATGTTTGGTGTACTCAGTGTATAAGATCAATCACTGGATATGTGCCTTCAGTGTCAACCTCCAAAAGCCATGTACTCGACCGTGTATTACTTTCTGCCGTTGTGTGAGTCGAGGCGAGGATCTTTCTATACCTCTCGTCAAGGCCAATAAAGTACACGCAAGGCTATACCACTCACATGCTTACGTAGCTCAGCACTCTGTCTATCGCGAACGCTATAGATAAGTGCATAATAAAGGGGTCCAGAAAGCAATGGAAGTTGTCTCTTGTCACTTGCACTCAAATCCTCAATCTTTGTACGGTGCCGTCTGACTGCTGTCTTACTCTGTGAGCAGACTGCATAGTTAGGATACAGTACACAGTGACAGGGGAATGTCTACGGAGCTTTGAACTGGCTACACGACAATGATTCGCTAAGAAAACAGATGGTTGCGAGTAGATTTAGGTTTGGGTGAAAACAGGGGAGGCTCTTTTGTGAGGGAGGAACATGCAAACGGTAGATTACTGGAATGCAGTTGTTGTAATGAAAGCCAGTAGAATAATCCCATAACAGACTGGGAAAAGCAAACCGTGGAAATGGAGATGTTTGAGTGTTGAATTTGTCGAAAGAAAATGGAAAAGTTTGGCTTTTAGCCTTATTTTGCGAGAGAAAGATTTGTGTTTTGTTGGGAGACAATTATTGAAAGTGCTACATTTTGTCACGGGATAACTGTCAAAAATTCAACGTAATCGCTTCAACAGAAAGTGTTTCAGAGTTTGTTCAGGAATGTCCTTGCTAAGGTTATGTGCTTGGCATACGTGCATATGCAATTACTGTACATATTGTAGTTTCAAACACATAAAGTTGACTTCTCTCCCTTTTCAGGGTAGTTAATATGCTGACAAAAGGTTGGGTTGATTTCATTTTCCAAGAGTATTGTAATGGTGCTTTGAATTAATTAACATAATTAACCTAATAACCTCCATAGTCTAACATAGTCCAATTGTGATTATTTTGCTCAGTGGACAATATATCTGACAGGCCGGTGTGAGTTGCTGATCTCAGCTATATCCTCTGTTCCGTGTCTGTGTATCTAGCTGACACAACACACACACGCACACGCACACACAAACATATGTACGCACGCACGCACACACACACACACACACACAAACACACTTGCGCATGCACCATGCTAAAGCAAGTAATGCAAAGACCCACAGCAATACATTGTGCAGTATCTCTGCTACAGAAGTAGGGTCATATGGACAACAGACACCAAAGGCATAACAACACACGCACGTACACACACACAATATGCAAACAAACACTCAAATGTACTTCTCTTGCACTTTCAAAGAGCACATATTCACTTAATCAGAACTGTTTAGACCACAACAAAAACCTGAGATGTAATTTGGCTTCCGACCAAAGCCTATTTTTTATTCGTATTTTTCGTGCTGGGAACGTAGTGTCCCCTCTGAGCTGTTGAATGCATAACAACACACACACACACACACACACACACACACACACACACACACACACACACACACACACACACACACACACACACACACACACACACACACACACACACACACACACACACACACACTTACACACACACACACACACACGCATGCACACACACACACTCACACACACACACACACACACGCACGCACGCACGCATGCATGCACACACACACACACACACACTGTACGGTACTTTGGTGGTTCATTACCGAGATGTTCTTTTGCCTCTATTGACCGCGGAGGAATTGGAAATGAAGTATGTCATTGTTAAAGGTCCAGTGCAGTCATACATGTGATTTTCCTGTTTTTTTATATATATATATTTCCACACTGTGAGGTTGGAATAATACTGTGAAATTGTGAAAATGATGATAATGTCCTTTCAGTGTAAGGGAAAGAGACAGGTTAAAGAAGGATCTTTAAGCCTTGAGACAATTGAGACATGGATTTTGTATGTGTGCCATTCAGAGGTTGAATTGGCTAGACAAAATATTGAAGTGCCTTTGAACGGGGTATGGTAGTAGGTGCCTGGGTTCCTCCACACTCGACAGTTTCAAGAATGGTCCACCACCCAAAGGACATATTGCTAACTTGACACCACTGTGGGAAGCGTTGGAGTCAACATGGGCCAGCATCCCTGTGGAACGCTTTCGACACCTTGTAGGGTACAAGTCAATATTAGGAAGGTGTTCTTAATGTTTGGGACACTCAGTGTAAAGTATAGTAGTCAACCAGAAAGTGCATGCTTTGAGGAAGTGGCATGAGTTACAGTAACAACGACTTGATAATGAATGTGATATTTACAGTAATCACAAGCACACCCACGTTTCTCAGGTAATAGATGGTGGCTTTTTTGGTTACAGGAGTAGGTGTAGTCAAGTCAGATCACTAGATCAGAACATGAGTCTATAGAGGCTTTCTATGGACTGAGGCATGTCCTAACATGGACACAGTAGGACTGTACAGTAAGACTGTGAATCCCCTGTAAGAAGATACCGTTGACAGGTACAACAGGGGGAGACAGACTCAGGGGCAGAAACAGCAGCATTGGAGTGTAGGTGTTCACGTCAGTGGCTACTCCCTCTTCACCCCCCCCCCCCCCCCCCCCCCCCATTCTCTCGAGTGTTTTGCGTTATCCTAATTAGAAATTCCCCCTTCGACCAACTGAAATTGAATTGCCGTCATTTGCATAATGATAGCTCACTGGGCCCGCGGCCAATTCTCCATGAGATGAAATATAGCAATCACTTAGAGAGTGTGTGTGTGTGTGTGAGAGAGAGAGAGAACGAGAGAGAGAGAGAGAGAGAGAGAGAGAGAGAGTTATTTTTATTATTGTATTATTGCTCGGAGGTACAGTATGTCCTCAATATGACAGGAGCTGGACAATGTAAGGACGGATCTGGATTCTTCTGGCATTTAAGATGTAGGCTTCTCTATACTTTCAACACATGCACATTTGTCTCTGTATTTTTACTATGTTTCATATGAATCTCTGGCTGCGTCCCAAATGGAACACTATTCCCTATACTGTAGTGCACTTTTTAAATGTATCTCACTATGCAATTGACAGTGCCCGTACAGTATTCTTCACTATAGACCATCACAGTTGTGTTACTAGCATTTATGTGCCACTCTCTTGGTTATTGTCCTTAACGAGCATTCTCAATCTCCTATGTGATCCTAAAAATGCACACAATTCAACACAAACCCATGAATTCCAAATCATTCATTCAGCACGTTCTCAATAAATCCCACTCTGGACTGATGATGTCGTCTGTCTGGGGGCCTTGGCTATGACTTAACAACCTGCCAGCTATCAGGTGTTCGAGACAGCCATTTTCTCCTCGGGGGACACTCACTGTCATTGGCCTCTGTTAAGTGCACAGCCCCCCTCCCAATAAACACAATGCTATATATAGCTAGTGTTTACATTATTGGGACTTAGACTAATTCATCACAGTCCTCTTAACCTCTAGTGACACACCATCCCGTGAACGGGACCGTTGTCATCATCTGACACTAATTAGCATAACGCAACGGACATAAATCTTCCTAGAAAATATTCCTATTCATGAAAATCACAAGTGAAATATATTGGAACACAGCTTAGCCTTTTGTTAATCACCCTGTCATCTCAGATTTTTAAAATATTCTTTACAGCCAAAGCTAGACAAGCATTTGTGTAAGTTTATCGATAGCCTAGACTAGCATTATGCCTTGCTAGCAGCAGGCAACCTTGTCACGGAAATCAGAAAAGCAATCAAATTAAATTGTTTACCTTTGATGAACTTCGGATGTTTTCACTCACAAGACTCCTAGGTAGATAGCCAAAGTTCATTTTTTCCCAAAATATTATTTTTGTAGGCAAAATAGCTCCGTTTGCTCTTCACGTTTGGCTGAGAAATCGACCGGAAATTGCGGTCACGACAACCCCGAAGAATATTCCAAATTAGCTCCATAATATCGACGGAAACATGGCAAACGTTGTTTAGAATCAATCCTCAAGGTGTTTTTCAAATATCTATTCGATAATATATCCACCGGGACAATTGGTTTCTCAGTAGAGGCGATTGGAATAATGGCTACCTCTGTACTTTACGCGAGATTTTCTCTCCGGGAGCATCATGTGACCACTTGCGCAATGTAGACCCCTACTGGTATTCTTCAACATAAATGCGTAAAACTACGTCACAATGCTGTAGACACCTTGGGGAATACGTAGAAAGCGTAAGCTGGTTCATAGCACATTCACAGCTCAATGGGGACTCATTGGCACGCAGCGCTTTCAAAACCTGGGGCACTTCCGGATTGGATTTTTCTCAGGCTTTCGCCTGCAACATCCGTTCTTTTATACTCACAGACAATATCTTTACAGTTTTGGAAACGTTAGATTGTTTTCTATCCAAAGCTGTCAATTATATGCATATCCTAGCATCTTGTCCTGACAAAATATCCCATTTAAAACGGGAACGTTTTTTTCCCAAAAATGAAAATACTGCCCCTAGAGTCTCAACAGTTTTTAAGGCCTGTTTAAGAGGCTGGTGTTGAAGAGAGATTGAGCCGATGTCCGGTATCATGGCTGGTTAGCACTTACTGTAGCTTAGCCTGTTGGGTTTATGGATGTTGTGTGTTTGTGTGCTGCCCCAATGTGTACACATTTCTTTGTTGGCTAGTACACATTTCTTTGTTGCCTACACACTCTCTAAGTTAGCATTTAGCTCTGCATTTTGGGTTTTGTGTTGTGTATTGCCCCATCCTGACACATTTCTTTGTTGCTATCTTTTACCTGTGCGTGTTGGTACTATGGGTGTTGCGTGTTTGTGTGTTGCCTCACGCTATAGCATTTCTTTGTTGGCTAGAGGTTTGCATATAGCTGTGCATTTTGGATTTGTGAGTGTTGTGTGTTGCCCCATGCTCACTCTTAATTCTTCGTTGGCTAGCATTTAGCATTTAGCTCTTCATTTTGTGTATATCGGTGCTGTGTGTGGGCCTATGCTCATTCGATTCTTTGTTGGCTATTTAGTCATGTCAGGAAAGGAAACGTTAAAAAAAGTTTCATTGTTATGAGCAATTGTGTTGCTTTTTTTAATGTAAACTATAGGAATTACACATCGGGTTGCATCCCCCAAGCTGTGTCTGACAAGTTACTCTGCCTTACTCTGCCGAACCCTAAAAGGGTTCTTTGGCGGTCCCCAAAGGAGAACCCTTTGAATAACCATTTTTGGTTCCAGGTAGAAAACCCTTTTGGGTTCCAGGTAGAACACTTTCCACGGAGTGTTACCTGGAACCCAAAAGGGTTCTCAATGGAACCAAAAAAGGGATCTATCAGGAACCAAAAAGGGTTCTTCTATAGGGACAGCCAGTTGGATCATCACTGATGTATGTTTCTTATTGTTGTCAGACTATTTACTGTAGCAGTGTTTCACCTAGGATTTCTACACCGTTTCAAACCTCGTTTCCTGCAATTGTACACATTTTGCCATGGCTTATGCCGTGTTCTTATGCTATCTGAGTGACTCAAACATTATAACAAAATCAATGGGGGCCCCATGTCTTGACACTCTGGGAATTTTAGATTGTCCTTGACTGTCTACTTTTTATTTTTGGATTGTTAGTAAAACATATATAGCTCCAAATTATATCTGGTTTTAGTCATTTAAGATTACACTGAAAACGTTTTACCATCCCAAAAATTATTGGGGAAAAAAGAGAGAGAATCTGCTCATGGGATGTCCCGCTGCCCTCGGTGGTTGCAGCGTGAAGCCCATTGAGGCGAACACTCCACTGGCAGGCAGGGCCTTGTTGTGAGTCATTAGATTCCCAAGTACCCAGGCTCCAGAGCTGCAGTGCCAACCCTCCTGCAGCGTGTGTTTTCCCACACAAACATTGGGGAAGGGAGAGAGTCTCCAAACTGCGTGGGGACTGGGGATATACTTACTCTCACTACACATGAGTCTTAAATGGCACCTTATTCCCTATTAGTGCACTACTTAAAACAACTATTCAAAGTAGTTAACAATATAGGAAATACTTTTTGGAACACAATCAAGGATGCTGTATGGGGCAAATTCAACATGGCTGCCAATGCCAAAACTTAGATAGGGGTGTATGTGAAGACATCAATACGGAGTGGATGCTTGTGCTTGATGACAATCTACCCAGATCCTAATTCTGCTGACCTCTTGCATCTGTGTGATGCAGATGTATTGTAGGTTGCATGCCTCAAGCCATGCAATAACCGTGATCATTCAAGAGATGGGTTTATTGAGTGAAAACATGTTCAAAGTATATATATTTTTTCTCTCTCTTTCTCTCTCTCTCTGTCTCTCTCTCTCTCTCTCTCTCTCTCTCTCTCGCTCTACAGAGCAGATACGGTGTATCAGGCGACCATAGCGTTCGACTCTACAGCTCCCTGCCCATGCGCCCTAACCCCGACGGGAAGAGACTGCCCTCTGCTGGGGTGAGAGAACGCTCCCCTTATCCCCCACCTTACCCCTCCACCCCCCTTACTCCCCTCCCCACACCTCACCCCTATTAGGGACACAGTTAGTACACAATTATACCCTACAGTAGTGACATCCATAAGAAGCCAGTGATGTGGCACCACGAGACTGATTGGGTGGTTTTGTGGTCTTCAACTGGTAGCATCTTGTGTTTTTGTATGTGTGACTGACAAAAACACATTCCCCACAAGATATTGTACTGTGCTAAACACTCTATACACTCTGCCTATGGAGATGTGCTTCAGGACTCATATGCACTAACTGTCTCAGAATAGGAAGGCTAATCTAGGATGGGTTCAGTCTTTTACATCACAATCAATAAGAGTGGGGACTTGATCCCAGTTCAGCCACTACCTTCTCAGATCAGCTCTAGACCACTTGAACTCTGTTTGTCCCTCTGTAACCATCAGTAGCTCAACTCATACACTGAGGAAATCCACCCAAAACCACGGTGAATTCTGGCCGATTCGAGGACAAGGAGTGAATGGGAGTCTAGTGGGCGCTAGCTCAAAAACCCAACATTAGCACGAATTTCGTCAAAAAGAAGTACAGCATCAGAAATATTTTCCAAGATATGAGATAATTAACTTGCTATCTGTATTATTGTATAGCTTAGGAATCATGACATTACGTACTTTCGAGGAAAATAGGCATGTTTCTCGACATATACACTGACTTTGAGAAGGGATTGCGTGACGATTAGCTTAGCAACTGTGTGGCGCAGCATGAGAACGTGAACGCGATTGGTCTACAGTCTGCTGGGTGTGGGCGTTATACATTCCTTCATTCATTGGATTCCTGTTTTCTTTCTATATATCTCTGGCATCTGCACCATGCAATGCACCCAGGTTTAAAGAGGCAGACAAATAGGAAAAATGTGCTAGATCCTCCATTAAATTACAAATGTATCGAGCTAGGAATATCGCAGAAATGTGATCAATGGCTCCTTTGAGAGAAGACATCCTCCTGAGTCGTGACATCGTCCAATATTGAAGTCTGACATGTGTGGTAGAGGTTTTCCCAATCGAAAAGTCGTATTGCTATTAATTTCCAGTATAGTGAGAGCGACTTTATCACAGTGCTACGTAATACCGGTTGTATTTCTGCCTGCTTGAACGCCAATAGCTCAGATACATGTGAAAACATGAAATGACCCAGTGAATCAATAGAACATCGCTCAGAGAAGCAAAAAAAAACAATATAACATTCAAAATGAGTGAACCTTTCCTTTAACTGCAGTACAGGGGGTTAGCCAGTGCCTACATGACCATAACACCATCTTACCACAGAACCAAGGGGAATCACACCCCCTTCTTTTGCATTGACTGTAGTGCAGTCAATATAGGCTATCTTTGTGCACATCTATCTTTGTACACATCTATCTTTGTGGTATCTATCTTTGCGCATATCTATCTTCTATATCTTAATAGATCATTAGCAATGCAGTCCTCGCTTTATAGCTACAGTTGCAGGTGAACTGTGATTGAGAAATATAGATAACCTTTGGTGGTAGCCTCCTCGCCTCAATATAACCCCAATGTAACAATAATTTCACACTCGATTTAACTACCGATTCAATTACATGAATCCAATAACAGTTTTGTGAATGAGTATGAGGGGTTGGGGGGTTGAGGGCAAGAACTGACAGGTCGTTGAGAGGTGATACTGAGTTTATTGCACAGAGCCTAATGGTGCATTGCAATATCTTCATTTGACATTGAATTCACCTTTGTTGACAATTCAATTGAATATTCACCAACTTTTTATGTTGATTAGATGTTGATTTGATGTTATGTCAGGTTTTTGCCCGTGGTGGGGTTGACTTTGATGAAATGACAGCAAGTCAACCTTTTTGTTTACGAAACCTGGATAGAAGCCTAAGTCTGGAAGAAAAAAAAATCTAATTATTTAAAAAAACCTGACTAGCAATTTCATTATTTTATCCATTTATGTACCGAAGGAGAAACATTTAAGAACAATGCATAAGAGAGATTTTAATTTCAAATGTCTTTTCTTCCACACTAAATCAAGCTTTTCTTTCTGAATTATCTCGCTGCTCAGCTTCAAGGCTCAATGTTGAACAGTGCAATATTGTTGGTGGGATCCTTTTTTAATTACAATAAAGATTGTATTGATGTTTCCGACCACATGTCCTAAATAATTTATCAACTGGAAGACTGCTAACAAAGTGTTTCTAAGAAAGCCATCCGGTTTCAGGGCCAAGAATCATACGTTATCTAAAGTGAATATTGTAAATGGTCCTCTGTGGAGAACCCACGTACAAATCATCCTAATGACCTACTTGTCAGGGGGGCTGGAGGTAGTAAAGATATAGATCCACTTCCATTTGACGCTCTGTCGCTAGAATTAATATGTACAGGCTAAATCTGAACATCGAAATTGTTTATAAAAGGGGGAGGGAGCGAGGGAAACAGGAATCGTTTCCTAAACATTCAACTAGCCTGGATTTCAACAGCCGATGCGCTTGTACATCTGATGATAGTGTCGTGTGTTATCTAAAACCATTCCACGAAACATCATAGTATACTTTTATTCACATGTCGAGTTATTCAAATGAAAAAGCCACACCAAAAAAAAAAAACACAAAACGGCATGCCATGTTTTGTCTTTTTATTTTATTTTGTCTGTTACTCCTGTCTTTGAAGTATTGCTACCAAACTGTAACTGCATGGAGAGTGCAACCACTTAACAGTGTGAAGGAAACCAGACGTTTTTCCATTGTACTTATCAGGTGTTGTGGTGAGAACAGTACTTTCAGGGTGCAGTAAGTTTGCAGCCCCGTTCATTTCCCCTCCTTGCTCTCTATCTCTCCATCTCTCTCTCTCTACCAGGGGTTCAGTTAATTGTGGGTTCTGCGCTGCTTCCGCCCTCCCCCTCAGCCCCCTTTTTAGCCAAAATAACCTCACTCAACTCAACTCGTGCTCTTCACCTTTCTCCTTCCTGTCAAGGTGCACAGAGCCCCCACCTCCCTCCTCCACCCACCCCCACCCCCCATTCTTTCAATGTCTTTCTATCGTTCCTAAATCTGGCGTTCTTGTTATTTTTTTACCACCAGCAGGAGGGCATGACCTTAAGGTTGGGTTGTGTTGCTAACCTCGCGCTTGCTTACATGAGAGGTGACGCTTGAATGGTGGTGGTGTTGACCTTAACCTAATGAAGACCTATTGTTGCCCTCACTAATGACACAACTACTACTGCAGTGTCAGCTATCATTTGCCCAAGTTGTTGGTTGGGTTCACTTTGTAAGGCAGTTGAACTAAGCTCATGAGCATTTATTATAGTCCTGGCTATGCATTTAGTGGCTACTTTATTAGGTACACGACAGTGAGTAAGTTTACATACACAGTAGAGGTTGACCGATTAATCGGAATGGACGATTAATTAGGGCCGAGTTCAAGTTTTCATAACAATCGGAAATCGGTAATTTTGGGCACCGATTTGCCCCCAAATGTTTTTATTTATTTTTATACCTTTATTTAACTAGGCAAGTCAGTTAAGAACGCATTCTTATTTTCAATGACGGCCTAGGAACGTGGGTTAACTGTCTTGTTCAGGTGCAGAACGACAGATTTTCACCTTCTCAGCTCGGGGGATCCAATCTTGCAACCTTACAGTTAACAAGTCCAACGCAATAACGACCTGCCTCTCTCTCGTTGCACTCCACAAGGAGACTGCCTGTTACGCGAATGCAGTAAGCCAAGGTAAGTTGCTAGCTAGCATTAAACTTGTGTTATAAAAAAACAATCAATCATAATCACTAGTTAACTACACATGGTTGATGATATTACTAGATATTATCTAGCGTGTCCTGCGTTGCATATAATCTGACTGAGCATACAAGCATACAAGTATCTAAGTATCTGACTGAGCGGTGGTAGGCAGAAGCAGGCACGTAAACATTCATTCAAACAGCACTTTTGTGCGTTTTGACAGCAGCTCTTCGTTGTGCGTCAAGCACTGCGCTGTTTATGACTTCAAACTTATCAACTCCCGAGATGAGGCTTGTGTAACCGAAGTGAAATGGCTAGCTAGTTAGCGCGGGCTAATTGTCGTTGTGTTGCTGGTTTGAGCCCAGGGAGGAGCGAGGAGAGGGACGGAAGCTATACTGTTACACTGGCAATACTAAAGTGCCTATAAGAACATCCAATAGTCAAAGGTTAATGAAATACAAATGGTATAGAGGGAAATAGTCCTATAATTCCTACAATAACTATAACCTAAAACTTCTTACCTGGGAATATTGAAGACTCATGTTAAAAGGAACCACCAGCTTTCATATGTTCTCATGTTCTGAGCAAGGAACTGAAACGTTAGCTTTCTTACATAGCACATATTGCACTTTTACTTTCTTCTCCAACACTTTGTTTTTGCATTATTTAAACTAAATTGAACATGTTTCATGATTTACTTGAGGCTAAATTGATTTTATTGATGTATTATATTAAGTTCAAATAAGTGTTCATTCAGTATTGTTGTAATTGTCATTATTGCAAATACATTCCTAAAAAAAACGGCCGATTAATCAGCATCGGCTTTTTTGGTCCTCCAATAATCGGTATCGGCTTTGAAAAAAATCATAATCGGTCGACCTCTAATACACAGTAATATTTTGATATTAAACTGATTATGGAATGTAGGCAGATTATGCAACAGTCGTGTAAACACCTTACTCTGTTTATCTTAATCGGCTTAAGGTCCAAATCGAAGTAAGCATACGCAGATTAAACACCTGGTTTTCTGAGCGATCTTTCGAATTATTAGGACATGGAAACACCTTAATCGGCATTTCAGCTGTGTATTTGATCTGTGCATGTGCTAGCTCCAGCCGAGGGAAGGGAGTAAAAATACTTAAGTAAAAATCCTTTAAAGTATTACTTCATTCGTTTTTGGGGGTATCTGTACATTACTATTTATATTTTTATATTTATATATTTTTCCATTACTCCATACATTTTCCCTGACACCCAAAAGTGCTCGTTACATGTTGAATGCTTAGCAGGACAGGAAAATGGTCCAATTCATGCACTTATCAAGAGAACATCCCAGGTCATCCCTACTGCTTCTGATCTGGTGGACTCAATAAACACAAATACTTGGCTAGTCGTACATTTTAAAAACAAGAAAATTGTGCCGTCTGGTTTGCTTAATATAAGGAATTTGAAGTGATTTATATTTTTTTAACTTTTGATACTTAAAACCAAATACTTTTAGACATTTACTCAAGTAGTATTTTATTGGGTGACTTTCACTTTTACATTTTCTAATAGGGTACAGTATCTTTACTTTTACCATGACAAGTATGACAATTGGGTACTTTTTTCCATCACTGCCTACTTTGCATGTCCAAACTCAAAATCAAATATTCTTCCCAAAAATAACATGGTAGCTGTGGTAGGACGTTTATTTTGATTGACGATTTCTGCATTTACTAACAGTCCTGTGAGTGAAAACAGCACGTTGATGAGAGGTCAAAGGAGAATAGCAAGAATCGTGCAAGCTACAGTACCTTGCAAAAAGTAATCACCCCGTTGGCATTTTTTCCCATTTTGTTGCATAACAACCTTTAATTTAAATTGATTTGATTTGGATTTCGTGTTGTGGACATACACAACATAGTCTGAATTGGTGAAGTGAAATAAAAAATAAATAAAAAATGGAAAAGTGGTGTATGCATATGTATTCACCCCCTTTGCTATGAAGCCCCTAAATTAGATCTGGTGCAACAAATTACCTTCAGAAGTCACATATTTAGTTAAATAAAGTCCACCTGTGTGCAATCTAAGTGTCACATGATCTGTCACATGATCCCAGTATATATACAAATATTCTGAAAGTTCCCAGAGTTTGCAACACCACTAAGCACGGCGTACCACCATGCAAGCAGCACCATGAAGTCTAAGGAGCTCTCCAAACAGGTCAGGGACAAAGTTGTGAAGAAGTACAGAAGTACATTTTAAAAAATGGAAAGAATATGGCACCACAACAAACGTGCCAAGAGAGGGCCGCCTACCAAAGCTCACAGATCAGAGAGGCAACAAAGAGACCAAAGATAACCCTGAAGGAGCTGCAAACAAACAGCGGAGATTGGAGTATCTGTCCATAGGACCACATTAAGCCGTTTCCTCCACAGAGCTGGGCTATACGGAAGAGTGCTCAGAAAAAATAAGCAAACATCTTTGGTGTTCGCCAAAAGGCATGTGGGAGACTCTGGTCAGATGAGACAAAAATGTAGCTTTTTGGCCATCAAGGAAAATGCTATGTCTGGTGCAAACCCAACACCCCTCATCACCCCGAGAACAACATCCCCACAGTGAAGCATGGTGGTGGCAGCATCATGCTGTGGGGATGTTTTTCATCGGCAGGGACTGGGAAACTGGTCAGAATAGAAGGACTGATGGATGGCGCCAAATACAGGGAAATACTTGAGGGAAACCTGTTTCAGTCTTCCAGAGATTTGAGACTGGGACAGAGGTTCACCTTCCAGCAGAAAAATGACCCTAAGCATACTGCTAAAGCAACACTCAAGTGGTTTAAGGGGAAACATTTAAATGTCTTGGAATGGCCTGGTCAAAGCCCAGACGTCAATCCAATTGAGAATCTGTGGTATGACGTGAAGATTGCTGTACACCAGCGGAACCCATCCAACTTAAAGGAGCTGGAGCAATTTTGCCTTGAAGAATGGGCAAAAATCCCAGTGGCTAGATATATAGCTTATAGAGACATACCCAAAGAGACTTGCAACTGTAATTTCGGCAAAAGGAAGCTCTACAAAGGATTGACTTGGGGAGGTGGGAGAATAGTTATGCACACTCAAGTTTTCTGTTTTTTCTTGTATTTTTTCTTGTTTGTTTCACAATAAAAAATATTTTGCATCTTCAAAGTGGTAGGCATGTTGTGTAAATCAGATGATTCAACCCCCCCCCCCCCAAAAATCAGGCAACAAAGTAGCAAAAACAGTGGTTTGCAGAGTGACATATTGGAATGGACGACCACACCGGGTTCCACTCCTATCAGCTAAAAACAAGAACAAGCAGCTCCAGTGGGCATGCGATGACCAACACTGGACATTGAGGAGTGGAAATACATTGCCTGGCGAATCTCAGTTCCAGCGAATCTCAGTTCCTGTTGCGTCATCCTGATGGCAGAGTCAGGATTTTGGCGTAGTCTAATGTTAATCGTACTAAACTCAGCAAAAAAATAAATGTCCCTTTTTCAGGACACTGTCTTTCAAAGATAATTAATTAAAATCCAAATAACTTTCCCATGCTTGTTCAATGAACCGTAAACAAATAATGAACATGCACCTGTGGAATGGTCATTAAGACACTAACAGCTTACAGACGGTAGGCAATTAAGATCACAGTTATGAAAACTTAGGACACTAAAGAGGCCTTTTTACTGACTCTGAAAAACACCAAAAGAAAGATGTTCAGGGTCCCTGCTCATCAGCATGAACATGCCTTAGGCATGCTGCAAGGAGGCATGAGGACTGCAGATGTGGCCAGGGCAATAAATTGCAATGTCCGTACTGGGAGACGCCTAAGACAGTGCTACAGGGAGACAGGACGGACAGCTGATCCAAACATCACACCTGTGGGACAGGTACAGGATGGCAACAACAACTGCCCCAGGTACACCAGGAACGCACAATCCCCCCATCAGTGCTCAGACTGTCCGCAATAGGCTGAGAGATGCTGGAGTGAGGGCTTGTAGGCCTATTGTAAGGCAGGTCCTCACCAGACATCACCTGCAACAACGTCGCCTATGGGCACGAACCCACTGTCGCTGGACCAGACAGGACTGGCACAAAGTGCTCTTCAGCAACGAGTCTCGGTTTTGTCTCAGCAGGGGGGATGGTCAGATTTGTGTTTATCGCCAAAGGAATGAGCATTACACTGAGGCCTGTACTCTGGAGTGGGATTGATTTGGAGGTGGAGGGTCCGTCGTGGTCTAGTGTGTCACAGCATCATCGGACTGAGCTTGTTGTCATTGCAGGCAATCTCAACTCTGTGCGTTACAGGGAAGACATCCTCCTCCCTCATGTGGTACCCTTCCTGCAGGCTCATCCTGACATGAAGCTCCAGCATGACAATGCCACCAGCCATACTGCTCGTTCTGTGTGTGATTTCCTGAAAGACAAGAATGTCAGTGTTCTGTCATAGCCAGTGAAGAGCCAAGATCTCAATCCCATTGAGCACGTCTGGGACCTGTTGAATCGGAGGGTGAGGGCTAGGGCCATTCCCCCCAGAAATGTCCGGGAACTTGCAGGTTCCTTGGTGGGAAAGTGGGGTAACATCTCACAGCAAGAACTGGCAAATATGGTGCAGTCCATGAGGAGGAGATGTACTTCAGTACTTAATGCAGCTAGTGGCCACACCAGATACTGACTGTTACTTTTGATTTTGACCCCCCCTTTGTTCAGGGACACATTATTCCATTTCTGTTAGTCACATGTCTGTGGAACTTGTTCAGTTTATGTCTCAGTTGTTAAATCTTGTTATGTTCATACAATGTTAAGTTTGCTGAAAATAAACGCAGTTGACAGTGCTCTAGATAAAGCACGTTCAAGTGCAGGCATGCAATTACTCTCACTGCCACCTGCAGCTACATTGTGCCAAAAGTCCAAGGTTACAAATTGTACCTTTAATGGGGTTGAACAACATGTATCCACAGTATGTCTCAAAGAATGTCAAATGAATGAGGCATCACAGGGATTGTGGAATAAGTCACAGTTATGGATGAGTGAGAAAAGAAACAGCAACACAGAATTCTTAATGGGAAAGTTAAGTATTTTAAAACTTAGATGGTTCTTTACCCTGAAAGTAGCTACTGCTGGCTTAAATTAGTTGAAGATTATAGTGTCAGTTTAAAGAAAACCATACCATGGATTACTGTTTCTCATGGCTCATAGACTACTTTCAGGGTGAGGAACCATTTAACATCAAGTTGTTAAATATACTGAACTTCCTCTTTCACGCTCGTAGAACAGCACACAGTGCTGACCACAACAGTGCTAGTCAGTCTGAGTGGCCAACAATCCTTATCTAATGGTAGCAGAGACAACACTGTTGGTAGCAGAGACAACACTCCACAGCATGTGGTTGTGTCCCAAACGGCACCCTATTCTCTATTCCGTGCACTACTTTTGAGCAGGGCCTATAGAGATCTGGTCTTAAAGTAGTGCACTAAAGAAGGAATTTGATGCCATTTGGGACAATGGAAATGCCTCTGCCTCAATACACGAAAACACAGTAGCTCAGTGTGCAACATACATGGCCATTGTTTCCCTGCTCCGGGTAGTGTTAAAATCACCACTGTCTGGTGGGAGTCTTACTACTGTTTTGGTGTTGTTGTTTTAGCTTCTCTAACTCTGACAGGTTCAAGGGATCATTGTCTTCAACTGGGATGACAGGTTGTTTTCAGGATAAAAAATAAATACATCTCTCCTCTCGTTCTTTCTTTTCCTGGTTGATTTGGAGAACTTCCATAGTCAATTATGTAGAGAGTGAGAGATGGAGTGTGCTCCAACTGCCATATTTTGGTGTGCCATATTAATATTGCATGAGCACTATTCTGTACAGAATATCTAAGAGACCGCCTATTAGAGCCAGCAGAGGAAGAATACGATATGGTGTGTGTGTGTGTGTGCATGTGTGTTTGTTTCTGTGCACACTGGTGATCCTAGGAGGTTGTCGTTATAATTAATATTATCCAGATTTATTTTGGTGTCATAAATAAGAATGAATCATTTTTGTTTGTTTTTGTTTAATATCGCTGTGTTTGTTTATCTCAATGTAGTTCAGATGGCACATCCATCTTTGTTTCCAACGCAGCATGAGTGCAACTCTATGGTAATTGGCATAGAATGGAAAATGTCACTAAACAAACAGACAAACAAAATCATATGCAAACAGATACTATCCGTAAATAGGTGAACAGAGTGATGTTTTTTTTCTTCTCTCTCTCCATGCGAATCGGCAGAACCAAACAATCTGGTTTAGGATCATGAAAATAATTACGCTCTACCGTAATAATAGTGATATATAAAGGATTTGTCACGGCGTCACTATATTTGCTGTTTGGATTAAGATCAATGGTATACAGTGTATACAGTTGCGGTCAACACTACAGTCCTCCTTGGTTAAGACAATTCCTACGGGTTCTCTTGGGGTTAAAGACATGTCCTCCGACTTTTCTTGGGGTTTGGCATGGATGTGGGGGTCGTAGTGGCTGTTTGGGTGGTAATACTGAACTGGCTTCAGTAGTTTAGCAATAGCATAGCGTCACAGACCTGGGTTCAAATACTATTTAAAATAATTGTATATACTTTATCTGTACTTGATTACAATTGCGTGGCTTAATGGACCAATTACATAAACCCAAAACTGCAAACCCCACCCATCCGCCACTCCAGGCAGGCTAGAGCAAAGGCTTACAGTATTTGAAATACTTGTAACACTATTCGAGCCCAGGTCTGCATCACACAGAAAGCACCACAGTGCTTTAAAGAGATCCCAACACCACAGTAAGACACATTAAACTGACTATCGGAAGCTAGCGGAAGCTAGCAGAAGAGCCATACCAGTGTTCCCAGTCAATCCCCCCTAGTAGAGCCAGCCAAACATTGAAATCCCAGCACAGTAGGCTACAGAGAGGCTGGTGTTTTGGGCCATGTGCCTGACAAGCGCTTCAATGACTTTACAGCACCAGCTGGAATTTTTTAAAGAAGTCTTTAACCGCGATTCTCCTCAGTAATATCATTGCTCACGCCTCAAAGACTCTGGATTAAGGCCCACTTTCCGCCGCTGAAATGTAACAAACGTGTGAAAAAAACATCACAGCCAAAACCATGCAGCCAGGAGAGAGGAAGTGAGATGGGGAGGGAAAGACAGATGGAGAAAGAGAGAGATATAGAGAGAAGGAGTACATGGGGGGATGGATAGAAAGAGAGAGGGAAAGGGAGAGGAGAGAAAGGATATTTGGTAAGAGAGAAAGTGGGAGAACGGGAGCTAGAAAGACTAAGACGGGGTTGGGAGAGATGGAGAGTGAGATGGATAGATAGAGAGAGAGAGAGAGAGAGAGAGAGAGAGAGAGAGAAGAGCAAGGATAGAGAAAGAGAGAGCTGAGAGGTGCCCAACACCTCCCCCTCTGCCAGATGTATTAATGTAGTCGGCTTTCTCTGAAATTCAAATGGCAAGAAAAGGAGAGAGAGAAAATGAAAAGCAGCAACCCGTAGCAAAGAGATTGTGGGGGGGGGGGGCATACTGCACCGAAAAGACCTGCCATCTATCTATTAGTGCTCTGTAAATATTACATGAGCTCCACATTCACTCACTTGTTTGGCATTACTTCCACTGGATGGGTATATTATTTTAGAAACTGTGCCTTGTTTATAATGATACGTGACCTAGTTCCAGGCAGCTAGCTAGCTCTCTCTCTCTCTCTCTCTCTCTCTCTCTCTCTCTCTCTCTCTCTCTCTCTCTCTCTCTCTCTCTGTGAGATCTCAAATGGATGTCCCTGCTGAACAATTACAAAGCAAAAGAAACCCAAATGGAGATGTTTGTAGAAAACAACATGTGTGTAATTAAGGCTTAATGAGTCCTTGTCAGGGTGGAATGTGCAATTAGATTGGTAATAGAACATTCGGCCTGATTGCCAGGCAGCGATGGCTTGCTGGATGAGAAATAATCAG
Organism: Oncorhynchus kisutch; assembly: GCF_002021735.2. Taxonomy (NCBI): domain Eukaryota; kingdom Metazoa; phylum Chordata; class Actinopteri; order Salmoniformes; family Salmonidae; genus Oncorhynchus; species Oncorhynchus kisutch. The sequence goes on from NC_034174.2 coordinate 52,667,609, forward strand.
CAGCGCTGCAGCATTGAATGCAAAATTATGAGGCCTATTGATAAGAGAGGGAAGAGAGTGCAGTACTGTAGGATACATTTCCATGTAAATGTAGGAGTGATAGGTAAGACAAGAGTGCTATATATGTATTGAGAAAGGCTGTGTTGTACAGCATAAGGCTTTGAAATTACAATACGGTGTTGGTGCTTTGGTAAACTGGTGAACATGTAGAGAGTGTGGGACACTTCCGTTGTAGACCTTTCATTTGAAGTGCATTTTGATGGTACACAGTGCACTAATGATGGATTTATTTTGTAGGTGATATGGGTATTTTTTATGTATCTAATTAGCATTTTGAGCATTTCCATGCATCATACTGTTTCATATAATTATTCTTTGAGACTGAATGTTAGATTTGTGTAACGGTTTTCCTCCTCTTCTGAGAGGAGGAGTAAGAAGGATCGGACCAATATGCAGCGTGGTAAGTGTTCGTCATTTTATTAAACTGAACTGAACACTACAATACAAAGTAAACAAAAAGAACAACCGAAACAGTTCCGTCTGGTAACTAATACAAAGACAGAAAACAACAACCCACAACCCATAGTGGGAAAACAGGATGCCTAAGTATGGTTCTCAATCAGAGACAACGATTGACAGCTGCCTCTGATTGGGAACCATACCAGGCCAAAACCAGAAATACAAAACATAGAACAACACATAGAATGCCCACGCCTACTCACGCCGTGACCAAACTAAAAGAGAGACATAAAAAAGGAACTAAGGTCAGGACGTGACAATTTGGGTGTTTGTGTAGATAAATAAAGTTGGGTGTTTGTGTAGATTAAAACAATGTATTTTCTGTAGGTGATATATCACCTTAGAATCAAATTAAATGATCAACCAACATCAAACAGATCGCTCATGAAGATGATTATGTGAATGCCAGATGTTGATCTTGTTGCAGTCCTTGACTTCCTCTTCAAGTGATTGATGCCCCTTTTTTTTGGTCAAAGTCATTCAAGCAAAAGAACAGGTATCTAAGTAACTTTTTCCCTTTTCCCTCCTTTCTCTCGCAATGGACCCCTTAACGTTTTTCCACTTGAGTTTTCTGAAATTGCGCTTTGCCTTGTAGACGGAGCAGAACAGTGCACAAAATATGGTTGGGCTATTTCTTGACTATTCCCTTGAAGAGAGAGAGCCTTTGTTGCCTTCCTTTGGGACTGCCCTTGAAATTCTCCTATTGTGCCTTGCATGATATAATGCAAGCTGGTTTAACAGATTTAATGGAATCCAAATGGCACCCTATTCCCTATTTAGTGCACTACTTTTGACCATGGCCTATATAGGGTATAGGGTGCCATATAGGACGCGGGGACTTGGTTTTGTGGCCTTTATATCAAGACACCAGTCCACCACAGTTCAGCCATGACCAACCCTTCGGCGTAAATTAATGAAACACTCGATATACCTCAAAAAAGCAGGTTGCTATGCGCCTGATTGAAGTACGAGTGAAGGTTTTGTTTCGGACGCATGTTCAGGGTCAACGTTTTGAGACACATTTTGACTGTCTGATCAATCTATTTGCACACAAATGGCATGTTTATGGTAATTCTGTTTCAATTCTGTTTCCATTCCACCTGGTTTATGAGTCCGTGTTTCGAAGCGTAGGTTGGGTTCAAGGTTGATGATGTGTTACTTGCTTTGTTTTCACTGTGTCCAATTGAGCACAATGGCGTGATTGTGCTCGGCCATCTGTAACTCGACACCTACACAGGGTCAGAGGTGAGATATACGTGGATTTTGCTCGGAAGCGATGCATTTCAACCCCATGGTCAAGTGTAACCCAGTAAACCACCAAACCTACTCAATAGCACCCATTCACATGGACCACAGAAACTGCATTCCACAATAACTCATCATCCAGGTTTTCGAAAACGTTCTAATTTTCAACATAAAGGGGCCTATTTTCTTATTCTTTCTTGTGTAAAAAAAAGAAGAAAGAAATCACTCTCATTATGAGCCGAGTCAGTCGAGGTGTAATTTGAGGAACGACCGGCCTCTCGAAAACCCTCCATGTGACTGACAAGACAGTAAAAAGGAGCATTAAACCTAGATTAATATTATATCACAACACTGATAGTAGCAATTAAGCTCATCATACGAGAGAGACTGAGCGTCACCCGGGATCCATTGGACCGGATGGTTAAACACAATCCCCTGCCTAATGCAGCTATTTCTCCTATTTCTCTCCCGTTTCTCTGTGCTTTACATGCTCACGCACGATTTGTGTTGATGTCTCTCTTTCTCTCGCTCCCATTTGGCCAGGTTTGAATGTTTATCATCGGAGGGTTTTCTGCTGTTCCGATTCATTTCTTACCCCTTCAGTCGATTAAAAAAAACAATTATGTTCCTCCTCAGCGGAGTTGCGCGGCTCCACGTCTTAGTTTGGCGTAATGAAGACCATACTTCATCTGTATGGCTTTATCACCAGGATGAATGGGATCGTAGGGTGGAACACACCTGGGTTCAAAGACTATTTAAAATCTTTCAAATACTTTCAGTGATTTCTTTTAGCGTTGCCTGGAATGCCAACTGGGCAGGGCTGCACAGTTATGAGTGTTCTATTGGTTTCATTGCACCAGGCAAGCTAATCAAGCCCAGCTAAATGATTTCAGATACTATTTGAACCCAGGTCTGGGATGGAAGGGGTGTGGCAGTTCAGGTCTTTTATTGCAAAACAAATATGACAGTTGTATTTGTTATCTTTATTGGACGTTGTCTTTGCATGTGGTGTTGAATAGGACACACGGTTCACACAGATGCGTGAATACACATATACAGTACACACACACACACACACACACACACACACACACACACACACACACACACACACACACACACACACACACACACACACACACACACACACACACACACACACACACATATATATATATATATAAGAGCAAACAGCATATACAGGATGGCAAACATAGAACACACACACACACACAGCAAAGCAGAGAAAACATACTGCAGAGGGAACACACAGTCAACTGATCCATATCTGCTTCATTGAAAACAGACCATCCCCTTAGACCTTCAGTGCTATCTGCCAGCCTCTGAATGCTCTAATGACCAGCGTCCTGACACAGGTATTTTGACTGGTGCCTGTTCCTATTTGCACTTTGACTGACAGGCGATTAGTCACGTGCCCTGTGGAAAACCATGGAGTCACATTCGAGCCTCACGAAAGAGAGTCTGTCTAAAATGAAAACATACGTGGCTGCCGCAGCTACATGTATGCCCTGTATGAATGTGTAGTATTGTCTACATCACATGGTTGGCAGCCATCTTGTTGAGCCTTTTTGTATTGGCTGCCGTGCTGTCCATGTATGCCATTTTGATGTACAACTATAGATTGGAATGCTCATTTGTGGCTGGGAGCTGTGTGATAGGTTGCGTTCAACTGTTGTTCCATAACCTCAGTGCTAGTGTGCACTTCAAACTGACAGTGGCTTGGGTTTACACAAACAGCTGCCTATTTATAGCTACTCTCTCTATGTGCTTTTTAGCTCGGCAAACTGGAGTGCTTGGTGTCAAATGTGTATCAGTTGTTTGAACAAGCTCTCCACACCATCACTGCTCTGGGTTTTAACCAAGCATTCTGTTGTTTCCCACTCACTCAATCTCTGTCTCCCCCCCCTAGAAACTATAGCTTTAAAATAAAATACAATAACCTTCATCATATTGCGTTACTTTATATTATTCCATTACATTGATTATACGTGGGTAACACTTTACTTAAAGTATAGTTAACCAAATTACAATATGAAATATTGGTTTCCAGTCTATGGACAAGGTATGACAGCAAGCCATGCTTTGGTTTAATTTCCTTAGCACTGTTTCCACATTCTAACATTTTAGCATTTGTGGCACAAATCACATTCAAGTCATATGACTGATACAGTTGCAGTCGGAAGTTTACATACACTTAGGTTGGAGTCATTCAAACTAGTTTTTCAACCACTCCACAAAATTCTTGTTAACAAACTATAGTTTTGGCAAGTCGGTTAGGACATACTTCTTCCAACAACTGTTTACAGACATATTATTTCACGTATAATTCACTGTATCACAATTTCAGTGGTTTACATAAAGTGAGTTGACTGTGCCTTTAAACAGCTTGGAAAATTCCAGAAAATGATGTCATGGCTTGAGAAGAATTGACATCATTTGAGTCAATTGGAGGTGTACCTGTGGATGTATTTCAAGGCCTACCTTCAAACTCAGTGCCTCTTTGCTTGACATCATGGGAGAATCAAAAGAAATCAGCCAAAAATTGTAGACCTCCACAAGTCTGTTTCATCCTTGGGAGCAATTTCCAAATGCCTGAAGGTACCACGTTCATCTGTACAAACAGTAGTATGCAAGTATAAACACCATGACACCACGCAGCTGTCAAACTGCTCAGGAAGGAGACGCGGTCTGTCTCCTAGAGATGAACGTACTTTGGTGCGGAAAGTGCAAATCAATCCCAGAACAACAGCAGACCTTGTGAAGATGCTGGAAGAAACAAGTACAAAGTATCGATATCAACAGTAAAACGACTCCTATATCAACATAACCTGAAAGGCCGCTCAGCAAGGAAGAAGCCACTGCTCCAAAATCGCCATAAAAAAGCCAGACAACGGTTTGCAAATGCACATGGGGACAAGGATCGCACTTTTTGGAGAAATGTCCTCTGGTCTGACGAAACACAAATAGAACTGTTTGGCCATAATGACGACCGTTATGTTTGGAGGAAAAAGGGGGATGCTTGCAAGCTGAAGAACACCATCCCAACCGTGAAGAACGGGGGTGGCAGCTTCATGTTGTGGGGGTGCTTTGCTGCAGGAGGGACTGGTGCACTTCACAAAATAGATGGCATCATGAGGCAGGAAAATAATGTGGATATATTGAAGCAACATCTCAAGACATCAGTCAGGAAGTTAAAGCTTGGTCGCAAATGGGTCTTCCAAATGGACAATGACCCCAAGCATACTTCTAAAGTTGTGGCAAAATGCCACAAGTGGCCATCACAAAGCCCTGACCTCAATCCTATAGAAAATGTGTGGGCAGAACTGAAAAGCGTGTGCGAGCAAGGAGACCTACAAACCTGACTCAGGTACACCAGCTCTGTCAGGAGGAATGGGCCAAAATTTACCCAACTTATTGTGGGAAGCTTGTGGAAGGCTACCCAAAACATTTAACCCAAGTTAAACAATTGAAAGGCAATGCTACCAAATACTAATTGAGTGTATGTAAACTTCTGACCCACTGGGGATGTGATGAAAGAAATAAAAGCTGAAATAAATCATTCTCTCTACTATTAATCTGACATTTCACATACTTCAAATAAAGTGGTGATCCTAACTGACCTTAGACAGGGAATTTTTACTTAAATGTCAGGAATTGTGAAAAACTGAGTTTACTGTATTTGGCTTAGGTGTATGTAAACTTCCTGTGTATATAGATAAAAAGTAACTAAAAAACATCCAGGTATAATTCGTTGTGATGCTGCTATAATGCATTTTTAGCCTTGTGATGACATAATTTTTACATATTTTGTTACGTTACATTTTGTTACTTAAAAAATTCAATTAATTTTTTCTTTTTATAACAAATAAAAAACTGATATCACATTTTCCAGTGATTACAGCCTCGAGTCTTCTTGCGTATGACGCTACAAGCATGACACACCTGTATTTGGAGAGTTTCTCCCATTCTTCTCTGCAGATCCTCTCAGGCTCTGTCAGGTTGGATGGGGAGTGTCGCTGCACAGCTATTTTCAGGTCTTGCCAGAGTCCATGCTCTGGCTGGGCCACTCAAGGACACTCAGAGACTTGTCCCGAAGCCACTCCTGCGTTGTTTTGGCTGTGTGCTTAGGGTCGTTGTCCTGTTGGAAGGAGAACCTTCACCCCATTCTGAGGTCCTGAGTGCTCTGGAGAAGGTTTTCATCAAGGGTCTCTCTGTACTTTGCTTCATTCATCTTTCCCTCGATTCTGACTGGTTTCATCAGACCAGAGAATTTTGTTTCTCATGGTCTGAGAGTCTTTAGGTGCCATTTGCAAACTCCAAGCAGGCTGTCATGTGCCTTTTACTGAGGTGTGGCTTCCGTCTGCCCACTCTAACATAAAGGCTTGATTGGTGGAGTGCTGAGAGATGGTTGTCCTTCTGGAAGGTTCTCCCATCTCCCAGGTTCTCTCATCTCCACAGAGGAGCTCTGTCAGAGTGCCCATTGGGTTCTTGGTCACCTCCCTGACCAAGGCCCTTCTCCCCTGATTGCTCAGTTTGGCCGGCCAGCCAGCTCTAGGGAGAGTGTTGGTGGTTCCAAACTTCTTACATTTAAGAATGATGGAGGCCACTGTGTTCTTGGGGACCTTCAATGCTGCAGACATACCTTTCCCCAGATCTGTACCTCGAGACAATACTGTCTCTGAGCTCTACTGACAATTCCTTTGGCCTCATGGCTTAGTTTTTTTGCTCTGAAATGCACTGTCAATATTAGGACCTTATATAGACAGGTGTGTGCCTTTCCAAATCATGTCCAATAAATTGAATTTACCATAGGTGGGCTCCAATCAAGTTGTAGAAACATCTCAATGATGGTCAATAGAAACAGGATACAACTGAGCTCAATTTCGAGTTCCATAGCAAAGGGTCTGTATACTAATGTAAATAAGGTATTTCAGTTTTTTTTTTTTTTGTAAATTAGCAAACATAAAAAAATAAGTGCTTGGTCATTATGGGGTATTGTGTGTAGATTGATGAGGGGGAAAAAGGATTTAATCCATTTTAGAATAAGGCTGTAATGTAACAAAATGTGGAAAAAGGGATGGGGTCTGAATACTTTCCGAATGCACTGTATATAAATATCACAAACAATCTCCAGTTGCTCTGAGAGGACCCATGTCATGTGTGAAAACACCAATAACTACTCAATGCTACCCTTGCTCTCCATTCATTTCCTGATTGAGAACTCAGAAGCACTCATGGCCTTTTCTCCCTTCTTACCGATGTAATTGAAGAAATTGATTTAATTTTACTTGCAAGTGTGTAACCATCATCCAATGATTGTGGCCCACAGACTAATGGTTCCCTCAAGGAGAACTCATTATGCTGAAAGCATCGAGTCTATCTAAAGGATGAATATGCGAGTGATGAGAAGTAGGGAGACAAATGATATAGTGCTAGTTATTGCCGTCATCTAGCCTCGTACGGTAGCAATGGTGGGTTTGACAGCACGTCAAATGGAACGACATTGGAATACATGTACTGTAAAGCCCATTGCACATATTTCCCACCCCTACTGTCAGTATATCAGTTTATAATACTAAAGAATGGTTTGTTACATCTCTCCACTTTGGAATCAATTCTACAGGTTCAAAGGCTTAACTTTGGCTAATATCCTTATGGACTGGCCTGTGGTTTTTCAGCCTCTACATTATACAGTAGCTTCCATTGTTTAGCCTATATCTCTTCCAGTTTGAAAACAGTGTAGATCTACGCTACAGTACTGCTCCACCAGAATGTAATGACCTTACTGTACAGCCGTGGCAGCTCTACAGGCCCTTTTGGCTGACTTCCCCTCGTGTGTTTTGCTTTCTCATAAAAGCCGAGTGCCAACTAGTGGCAGACAGAACAGAGAGGCCTCTGTGAAGTGTGAAGCATTCCAAGCCGCGACCTCTGGCTGTGACCCGAGTGTTAATCACCGCTACAGCGAGAACGGCCACCATTGGCCTCCACTAACCCCCTTTGCCCCTCTCACGCCCTCCCCCACCCACCACACTAATCAACCGCCATCCCCCTTTGCTCAGGGGCAAGCTGTTGTTCGCCCACCCTGCCCTGGCCCGATGGAGGCTTCTCTCTGGCGGTCTTTTTTTCTTCTCTCTGTCGGAGTGTGAAAGTGCTAAAGGGCCGTTGTGCCCTCTTGGCCTCCGTAGGGCCCTGACTGCCGTTTTGTGTTGTGTTGTGTTTGTGCTGGTGTGATTAGCTCTCCGGCGTCCTCATCAACACCTCGCGTGACACACAAGGCAGCCCAAGTCACAGCCGAGTCTGACACACACACGGACTGAGGCTCGCACACACACATACACTTTATCACACACATACACACACAGACACAAGCACGCGCGCGCACACACACACGCACGCACGCACGCACACATACACACACACACACACTGGGGTTGCTGCAGGCAAGCGGAGCAGTGTGAGTTTCACTAGTCTGACTGGTCTAATTATATGGGGCTCTAATGAACTGTAATTACTGACATCCACAAGAGCCACTGAGCCAGTGTGGTTTAAAGGTGACTACTATGGAGTAATTTGACTCGTTCAAAATGGTTTCTGTGCCCTGACTGATTTTTCTATGCGCTGACTGATTTTCTTTCTATGAACTGACTGATTTTTATCCCACTCTGTTTGTCTGTTTTTCCCTTACAGTTTGATGGTGACAACATGTACATGAATGAAAATAACCAGGAGTTTCTCTCCCCAAATCAGGTGAGTTGGCATTTTTCTTTTTGTTGATGAAACACCTGCTTCCTTTTTTTTATATGTCTGGACTAGAAAATGACCAGACATGCCTCGGATTTGATAACGTCTCACGGTGGACTGAAACTAAAGCTACTATTCTACGTTCAGGGTTATTCAAATCACAGCCTCAAAGTACAGGGCATTTGCTGGTTTTTCTGATCCATACCTGGTAGTTCATTAATCGATTGTCATTAAATGGACAGAGATTCCACTCACATTGGGTAATAATTAGACTTGAGATCATCACGCTTAACTCATATTCTCACATTGTCCCCCATTAACATAAATGTATTGATTCACGCCAAAGTCTTGAGTTGCACGCGCTTATCTCAACTCTGAATTGGCCCGAAAGTGTTCAAGGTCTGAATCAGTTCCCGATTAGAAGAAAACTAAACCAGCGTATGCTCTGTACTATAGTGCATTGTATCGCAGCTGGGCTAAAACACTTGGGTGTTGCGTTTGAGCTGGGAGATTTGTTGAATTTCGTTGTAAGCCTCACTGCCATACAAAGCAGGGAGAGGCACTTGTCCTTGTCAATTGCAATCACTTGAGTGGGCCAAGAATATCTCTATCAGATCACACTGCACTGTTGTTCTAACTTATAGAGATGGTCATACCCTAGAAACACAACATATAGAACATATCCACACAGAGTTTCTAAACTCAGAGGCACAACATTGTGAAACGTCTGGGGACGCTTGTAAAACAGACCAAGCAGACCGGGCCGGGGTTTGGGGTCTGAGATGTCAATGAGAGAAGTTCAACTACTTAAGACATTGGCTCAAATCTAGGTTGTGCCTTTAGATTTCGAGAAAGTTAACAACAAAGGGGGGTGGGGGGGGGGGGGGGGAAATCACATGTTATTACTCCAACCTCGTGAATGTGACAAACTGACAAGTTTTCATTTTCATCCAAAACAACTTTATATCAAAGGATTGCCTTTGATTTGACGGCCTGCACGTACGCAGTTAGTCGCGAGATGACAGTTAGACCCGGTGATGTGTTTCTGCACATGTGGTTAGCTAGCCAATGCCGCCATCACGTCACCTACAAGCGTGAACGGGGATTTCTATTGAAGAGGCAGTTTCTGCCTCTCTTCACACTGTACTTTGATACCCATTAGAAATTCACAATCCTCTCCTGGCTTCAACTTCTCTATCATCTGTCTGTTGCATTTCCTTTTACTGGTATGTTCTTTTACCCTTTATCCTTTTTACTATATTAAAATGCATTTGGGTCAGTGGTTCTGGTGGGGGGGAAGAACCGACGCCTCCAAACTGCCTGAAACTGCCTAGATCATCTCGCTGTAATGCCCGTGTATCTTCGGCTAATCGGGCACGGTAATCTCCACTATCTATGGTGGTGGTTTCAGTTCGATCACTGTGATGAGTCATAAAGAAATGGGGTCAGATCTTCTGTCATGTCCACTGTTCCCATGCGCATAGACCTGACCCCAGTTAGCTGAGAGCATAGCTCTTTCACTCTCACTATATAGCTATCGCTCTCCCAGTTAGATCTCTCTCGCTCTCTCTCTCTCTCTCTCTCTCTCTCTCTCAGTTCAATGGGCTTTATTGACATGGAAAACATATATTTACATTGCTAAAGCAAGTGAAATAGATAATAAACTAAAGTGAAATAAACAATAAAAAATGAACAATAAACATTACACTCGCAAAAGTTGCAAAGGAATAGAGACATTTTAAATGTCATCGTATGCCTATATACAGTGTTGTAATGATGTGCAAATAGTTAAAGGGAAAATAAATAAACATAAAAATTATATTTACAATGGTGTTTGTTCTTCACTGGTTGCCCTTTTCTTGTGGCAACAGGTCACACATCTTGCTGCTCTGATGACACACTGTGGTAGTTCACCCAACAGATATGGGAGTTTATCAAAATTGGATTTGTTTTCAAATTCTTTGTGGGTCTGTGTAATCTGAGGGAAATATGTGTCTCTAAAATGGTCATACATTTGGTAGGAGGTTAGGAAGTGCAGCTCGGTTTCCACCTCATTTTGTGGGCAGTGTCTTCTCTTGAGAACCAGGTCTGCCTACGGCAGCCTCTCTCAATAGCAAGGCTATCCTCACTGAGTCTGTACATAGTGGAAGCTTTCCTTTTGGTTCAGTCACAGTGGTCAGGTATTCTGCCACGGTGTACTCTCTGTTTAAGGCCAAATAGCATTCTACCATTGCTCTTTTTTGTTAAAGTAATTCTCTTTTTGAAAGTAATTCTCTTTTTGTTTTCTCATGATTTGGTTGGGTTTCATTTTGTTACAGTCCTGGGGCACTGTTTCTGAACAGCGCCCCAGGACCAGCTTGCTTAGGGGACTCTTCCCCAGGTTAATCTCTCTGTAGGTGATGGCTTTGTTATGGAAGGTTTGGGAATCGCTTCCTTTTAGGTGGTTGTAAAATTCAACAGCTCTTTTCTGGATTTTGATCATTAGCGGTATCGGCCTAATTCTAGTCTGCATTGTTTGGTGTTTTACGTTGTACACAGAGGATATTTTAGCAGAATTCTGCATGCAGAATCTCAATTTTGTGTTTTTCACATTTTGTGAATTCTTGGTTGGTGAGCGGACCCCAGCCCTTACAACCATAAAGGGAAATGGGTTCTATAACTGATTCATGTATCTTTAGCCAGATCCTAATTGGTATGTCGAATTTTATGGTCCTATTGATGGCGCAGAAGGCCCTTCTTGCCTTGTCTCTCAGGTTGTTCACAGCTTTGTGGAAGTTACCTGTGGCGCTGATGTTTAGGCCGAGGTACGTATAGTTTTTTGTGTGCTCTAGGACAATGGTGTCTAGATAGAATTTGTATTTGTGGTCCTGGCAACTGGATTTTTTTTTGGAACACCATTATTTTTGTCTTATTGAGATTTACTGTCAGGGCCCAGGTCCGACAGAATCTATGCGGAAGATCTAGGTGCTAGAAACTGTTGTATGCCCTCCTTGGTTGGGGACAGAAGGACTAGGAACATCAGTAAACAGTAGACATTTGACTTCTCTATAGCTCTCTCTCTCTATTTCTCTATTTCACTCCAACTTCTCTTGCTATTGGCCCTTATTTATTTCTGTCTTCTCTTTTTCTCTCCCTCCCTCCCTCCCTCCCTCCCTCCCTCCCTCCCTCCCTCCCTCCCTCCCTCCCTCCCTCCCTCCCTCCCCTCCCTATCTCATTTTATCTTTCCCCAGTTAGCTTTCTCTCTCCTTGCGCTCTGCCTCTATCTCTCCCTAGTTATCTCTTTCCCACTCTTCAACTTGTCCTTTCTCTCTCTATATCCTTCCCCTGTATCACCTTTTACCTATCTCTCCCCAGTTAGCTCTCTCTGTCTCCGTCTATCTCTCCCCAGTTAGCTCTCTCTGTCTCCGTCTATCTCTCCCCAGTTAGCTCTCTCTGTCTCCGTCTATCTCTCCCCAGTTAGCTCTCTCTGTCTCCGTCTATCTCTCCCCAGTTAGCTCTCTCTGTCTCCATCTATCTCTCCCCAGTTATCTCTCTCTGTCTCCATCTATCTCTCCCCAGTTAGCTCTCTCTGTCTCCGTCTATCTCTCCCCAGTTAGCTCTCTCTGTCTCCGTCTATCTCTCCCCAGTTAGCTCTCTCTGTCTCCGTCTATCTCTCCCCAGCTAGCTCTCTCTGTCTCCATCTATCTCTCCCTAGATGTTTCCCCTCCCTCTTCTCCTCTCTCTCGCCACCTGCCTCTTTCTTTCCCCTCTCTCTCTCTCTCTCTTTTCTCGCTCTCTCTCTGGCGACAGTCGAAACAGGGCTGATTAAAAGACAAGGTCAGGCCTCTGGCCCGGCCTCAACTAGCCCTTTGTCTGCCCAGGGTCACTCGCGATCGTCGTGGCAACAGTGTACAATAGAGTAACCAGCAGAGAGTGTCCCTTTACTCCGCTCTCTCCTAGCACCGGATCGATACGGCACCAAGCAGGGAACATGAGCTGCATCCCAAATGGCACGCCATTCCCTATATAGTGCACAACTTTTGACCAGGGCCCATAGAGTTCTGGTTAAAACGTAGTGCGCTACATAGGGAATAGGGTGTCATTTGGGACTTAGCCCTGACATGAAAACCCTCCCCAGCTATTCCTCTAGACTGGACTAAATGCCTGTGAGCTTGACTTTTCTATTGTAGCTTGCTCCTGGAAGGCCCAGGGAGTGCTCTCTCTCTCTCTCTCTCTCTCTCTCTCTCTCTCTCTCTCTCTCTCTCTCTCTCGCTCTCGCTCTCGCTCTCTCTCTCTCTCTCTCCCTCTGTCCCTCTCTCCCTCAGTAGACTCGAGTTGAAAACTCTTGCGCTGAACTGAACTGAGGTAGAAGAATATGAAGATATTTTGTATGTATTCATTCTGTGTTAAAGGCCCACTGTTCTATTTCCAGCCATTTATGATAGTCAATTGAATCCTTGATATATATTATATAGCCACTGATTCTTGAAAACATCACTTACAAATGCCTCATGGGCTTAGTACAACTGTCTAACCCCTTGAGTGGGCGTTTACATTTTTTTTTAAAGACACTGTCATTCTCCATATGACCTTAACTACAGTAAATTCCCTTTTTATGCATTTCCACCATGATTTAAATATTTGTTTAGCATAATAGACGTTTGGGGAAATCGGTGGGAGAGAGAGGGAGAGTATCAGGAATAATTACCTTAATGGAGGGACTGTTTGGACATGCAGCCCAAGTAGCTAGCGGAGATTATAATCTCGCAATTAGTGTAACAAGGTTTTATTGATTGGACCTGTTGTAGCGCCACGGCTGCCAAGTGGTCCGCTGGTTCTACATGCAGAGCGAGTGTACCTTCGCCAGTCATTCCGCTCTAACACGACGGCACTACCGCGTTCCTCGGCTTGGCTTCGCCTGCCTGTATGCGGTGCTGTGTCTGGGCATTAGCTGCATCAAATAAAAAAGCCTTATGGATCATGATTTGGATGGCCCGTTTGAAAGGCCTGATGATGAAGTGAAGCGCATTTTCTCTGACTCACTGTAGTAAATTACAATTACAGTACCCCCCCCCCCCCCCCCCCCCCCCCCCGTTGGTTTTTGTTGACGAAAGGCAGCCTCTGGCAATGTCTAATTTCAAGTTGGGGCTGCCTGTTTTCTTTTTTTACAAGTTGAAAATAGTTTCACTTTTTTTGGCGCATTCCATGTTTTGTGTTGTTCGGCTTTTGCATAGTATAGGTTTCAGAATCGTGTTTTTCATAAAGAAAAAATTAATTCACAGTGATTGTAATTGAAAACCATCCACTTAGGTATTGGAGACACACCCATGCCTTACAGCCTTCAACAGCTATCCACTCGTTTTCTTTTATCTCTGCACATGTATCTAATGACACATTGTAGACTTTGTGCTCACTCTGATTATGATGTCACATTCCTGGCACCGTATTCACATTATAGTGCACTACATTTGACCACAGCACATAAGTCTCTGGTCAAAATTAGTGCACTATATAGGGAATAGGCTGCCATTTGGGATAAAACCCTAGAATTATAGGAGCTCAAGTTCATTTTCCTCATTTTTCTAAATGAGATCGGTAATTCGCTAGTTGACCGCAACCCAATCTCCTGTCTGCGCGCCTGATTGGTCAAAATCGGTCTTGTGTGACTGACAGGAAATGCTCTGATTGGGGGAGACGGTATCATTGGATCGTTGTCGCTGATTAAAGCCGGTGCCGCCACAGTTTTGTAAACTCCCGCCATTTGGGGATCCTCGTCTGTGCCCACCGCCCCGGCCCTGCTGCTAGGAATTACCAGGCCGTCGCATTAGTTTGATTTACAGCTTCCTCTCGCTGTTTAGATTGGGTCTGGGACTGAGAGTGGCAGACTGAAAACCCTGCCCTCCCCCATCCTCTTCTCCTCCTCTACCCCCTCTACCTCTCTCTCTCCACTCCCATCTCCTACCCTCCTCTCCCCTCCTCTCCTCTCCCCTACTGCGCTCAACCACCCCCTCCACCACCACCACTACCCCTCCACCTCTCTCTCTCGCTCCCTCCATCTTTTGTGAAAATGAAAACAAAGAGCAGGCTGCCAAAATATTTCTGTGGCCGTTCGCTGACGAAGCAGGGTTAGGAGACAAAGCTAAAAAGATGTGCAGGCATATTTGTTGCTGCAACAAAAAGCTCCCCCTCTCTCTCTTTCTCTCTCTCCCTCGCCATGGCCTTTTTTTTTTGAGTGATTTGGAAAATGTCTCCCTTTTTCACCCATTAAAAGCCTTCTGTTTGTAATAGTTTACTGACACGGGACTGCAAATAAATGCACAGCTGTATATTTGTGTTTGGGCCCTTTGCCGTGCCGAGATGTCAATTTTCCATGTTGCCGTTAGGTGATCAAATGAATCTAATGGCAGCCTTAATGTGTTTTTGTAGGACTTTCAGAAAACCAGGCTTAGTCCCAAATGGCACCCTGTTCCCAAGTGCACTCCTTTTGACCAGGAGCCATGGGGAATAGGGAGGGAATAGGGTGCCATTTGGGATGCAGCCCAGTTGTTGATAAGGAGCCAGTCATTCAGGAATGCATCAGATAATATTTTCCACCCTATGCGATGAGAGATTTCTATTTACTGTTTGGGGTCGTAGAATGTTCTTAATTGTGTTCAAAGTTTTGCTTAATAACTAATAGTTTAACTTTAGTGAGACTTTTACACTGACAGCATCACATTAGATTCAAAGCTAGTGTCATATTAGCTCAAAGCAGGTAAATACATCCAAACCTTGAACGGAGTTATGAAGGGGTCTGTTATGGCCGTGGAGTCTTCATCCCAAATGGCACCCTATTCCCTATGGGCCTTGGTCAATAGTAGTGCACTATTTAGGGAATAGGGTGCCAATTGGGACGTGGCCATAGAGTGTGTGTACAATCATGGCTGAGGAATAAGTGGCTCATTCACGGTGGAGAGCTGTCCCCTCCCTCTGCATCTTGGAAAAACAATGGCACCATGGATCGAAACCCCAGACGTTTGCACCCGTTTTCAGCAGATGTGCCCATCGCCAATGCACAGCCACATTGACTATTGACTCCAGGCCTGTAAGACTGGGAGACACTTAAGAACCCAGTGATACCATGGTGGAAATGCTCGCTATTGTTGTGACTTATATATGTGCAAGTACTGTACACGCACGCATGCACACACACACACACACACACACTCCTAACAATCACCAGTGTAATACACATGTGTCCACACGACTGTCCTGTCAGCGTCCTCATTGTCAGTTTCCACAATTGTCTATAAATGACCAAAGATCCACCAACTATCTTTTCTGTGTGTTTTTTATTCGCCAGACATTTTAAAAAAACACGACAACAGCACAATTAGGCTTTGTCAGTCAGAATCAGAAACAGTGGCGTCATTGTTTTCGCACCGCACCAGCGTTGACCTTCAATGTGAAAAGAGTGTTGAAAAAATAGTGAAATTATAAAATAGAAATCCATATAAAAGAGCTGATGTCATTGGATTTGTTTATCGTGATGCACGGTGCACGGAACTCGTCGGCTGCGTCCCAATTAGCATCCTATTCACTACATAGTGCACTACTTTTGTCCACGGCCCAAAGGGCTCTGGTCAAATGTAATGCACTGTATCAGGGATAGGGTGGCATTTGGGACACTTCCATCGACTATACAGCAGCAGTAGCCCTGTTAAGCCTATCAGAAGAGACAGGGCAACCAATGAATAAAGTAAAAAAGATTCCTCCTCTGGAGAGAGATGGCTGCTCTCTATAAGAAGCGACAAGGGGGATACTGCAGAAATAATATGTGTGCCAAATTTGACTTTATAATGCTGAATGCCTCCTGTCAGGCAATACGTTTGATTAAGGTCCTCATTTGAAATGTTGAAATCATATCCCTCCCTCCCTCCCTCCCTCCCTCCCTCCCTCCCTCCCTCCCTCCCTCCCTCCCTCCCTCCCTCCCTCCCTCCCTCCCTCCCTCCCTCCCTCCCTCCCTCCCTTTCTTTGACCCCTTCCCCCACGCCTGTCACCCACGTCAGTATCAGAACGTGTGTCACAATCTCTCTCTAATTGACTCTTCAAAACCTGAGCTTTGTTTTTGTATCTGATCATTTGTTTTCTTAGCATTCTTATGATAGCAATAGCGAAGATCGTGTTTGAGCTTACACAGTTCACACTGCGAAGCATCTGCACACAATCACTATCGGAGGGGTGAGCGAATTAACTGAACTCCCTGTCCACTGCTTCAAGTCTGAGCTAAGAATACAATAGCGAACGCTTATTAAATCTAGAATCTATTTCTGCTAGCTAGGCTAACATCTGCCCCCATCATTCTCCAATTCAAATTCATCCAACTTTATTTGTTCTTTATTTGTCCATCTTCATTAATCCCATTCCATTGTCTGCACAGTGTCTCCTCTCTGCCCAGTCTTCTCTGCGTTTCGTCTGGGAACGTTTGAACAACGTTTTGTTCCACTCCAATGTACAGCAATAATGACCTGTTAGTGATGGGATAGCCCCAACCTCTCCGAACATCCTCTTCCAGTCAAATCAAAGTGTCATTAGAAGAAGGGAGAGAGAAGTAGAGAGAGACAACCAGAGAGAAGGAGAAAGAGACACGGAGAGAGTTCTTTGTGTTGTTTATTATTGAATAAACCTCACTCCATGTAACCCCAGCATGTTGTGCAATAGCTCAGCTCCCCTAACTCCGCTGTTGTTGTGCCACTTCAAATTAGTCACTCCCGGGGCAGCCTT
Organism: Oncorhynchus kisutch; assembly: GCF_002021735.2. Taxonomy (NCBI): domain Eukaryota; kingdom Metazoa; phylum Chordata; class Actinopteri; order Salmoniformes; family Salmonidae; genus Oncorhynchus; species Oncorhynchus kisutch. The sequence goes on from NC_034174.2 coordinate 52,684,877, forward strand.
CTATCTTTGCCAAATGCATTAGTACGCCATTCCGAACTCATACCGCCTAGGGTTAAATGCAAATTATATCATTTCTGTCAGCCAATCAAATCAGAGTGACCCCACGACCCAGGAGATGAGTCCTGTGCGTAATGAAATATGACATGGCACAAAAGGCCTGATTCTAATCGCAACCGACATATGATCAGATGACTATGACCTCATGACCTTGGACGAGGAGTGAGGAGTGAGAAGCTGGGAGACAGAGGGAGTAGGGGGAGATGTGAGAGGGAAAGAGGGGAGAGACAAGAGGAAGGGAAGAGACATAAAATAAATAAACGATTGCAATTAGCACGGTTGTTTAGTAATCAACTCATTTCTCTAGGATGAAATGGACCGTATCTGTGCTTAAGAAAAAGGGACATTTTGTCATTTTGTATCTGTCATCGCCTTTCATTCTTTAGGCCTTGTTAGCATTGCGAGGCATTGTCATATCTGAAATAGCCACAGCCAGCATTGTAGCTACTAGATATTTTTTGTGGCTATTATTTCCTAGATGAGCCCATGACACTGTGTTGGGGCTGGAGCGATGCCTCACTTTCCTCCTCAGACAGAAACTTAGATCCACGGTTTCAGATTCCGCAAATGTCCAAATAGTAACAGAGTGACGGGTAAATAATGTAGCTAGTCTGTTTGGAGAGAGAGAGATGGAGAGATGGGAGAGAGAGATGGAGAGGGAGAGAGAGGGATGGGAGAGAGAGAGAGAGAGAGAGAGAGAGAGAGATGGAGAGGGATGGGAGAGAGAGAGAGAGATGGGAGAGAGAGATGGAGAGGGAGAGAGAGGGATGGGAGAGAGAGAGAGAGAGATGGAGAGGGATGGGAGAGAGAGAGATGGGAGAGAGAGATGGAGAGGGAGAGAGAGGGATGGGAGAGAGCGAGAAACAGAAAGAGAAACAGAGAGAGAGAGATGGAGAGGGAGAGAGACAGATGAGAGAGAGAGAGAAACAGAAAGAGAAACAGAGAGAGATGGAGAGGGAGAGAGAGGGATGGGAGAGAGAGAGAGAGAGAGATAGAGAGAGAGAGATGGAGAGGGATGGGAGAGAGAGAGAGAGAGATGGGAGAGAGAGATGGAGAGGGAGAGAGAGGGATGGGAGAGAGCGAGAAACAGAAAGAGAAACAGAGAGAGAGAGATGGAGAGGGAGAGAGACAGATGAGAGAGAGAGAGAAACAGAAAGAGAAACAGAGAGAGAGAGATGGAGAGGGAGAGAGAGGGATGGGAGAGAGAGAGAGAGAGAGATGGAGAGGGAGAGAGAGGGATGGGAGAGAGAGAGAAACAGAAAGAGAAACAGAGAGAGAGAGATCGATGGGATGGAGAGAGAGAGAGAGAGAGAGAGAGAGAACCTGGGCCGGTCTCACTCTGTTACTCTGAGGAGGCTCTTTGTGGTGTGTTGATATCCTTGACATGATATTGTAGCAAAAGAACACAGCTGATGGCTTTAATTAAAGCCTGTATTATGGCTGGGAGAGAGGGACAGATAAACAGAGAGAGAGAAACAAACATAGGGGAGAGGGTGTTCCACGGTTTGAGCTGTCTAAACAGGACACACATGGACTTCTTAGCTCACGGTGATGCTGTTGAGTTTCCAAAATGCAAAGCATGACATCACCCAGTCGTGGAGAAGGACGGTTCCATATCGTCATACAGTATATTGTCGGGTACATTATTTTCTCATAATATTTCCCAATATCTGCACATGGAACAGACCTCCCTCTAAAGTCAACAGGGGTGATGTAACCCCCCTCTACTCTTGTCCATGGCATCATTTGCGAGGCGTAAGCTTTCTATGAGGGGAATGTCAGCATGAACGAAAACGGATGAGGCACCCAAATTCTTCCCCAAGATAACCCTCCCTTCCCTCCTCCTTTCTTTTCTTGAAAAACAGGCCGTATGGAAGCGAGAGATAACTATGACTTTGTTTTCTGCACTCTGGGTGGTGTGGAAAGGGGAAGAGGGTGGGTGTGGGGTGTAAGCATAAATCACAATTTGACAAACCTCTTCCAATAGGCAGATAAGTGCACATTAGTGGTGAGGCAGATCTGTCATCATCATCACCCCACCCCAACGCCCCAAACCCCCTGTGCTGTCGGTCAGGCCCTCAGCTGAATCGCTGAGTTGGGAAGTCGAAAGTCTCCTCTCAAACTGTGTCGTGAGTGGAGGCGCTGCCTTGACATAGTTTTCTTTTCCACTGACTCATCTAGTTAGCGAGGTGTATATAAGAACAGATAGATGGTATATACTGATGGAAATGGCTGGATTTAAATGGGTTGGGGGGGGGGGGGGGGGGTCTGGGGTTTGCCCCCCCCCCCAGAAGGAAATATCAGCAATTAATATGTCCATTTTGAAACAAAACAGTATGTATAGTAAGCCGCATCCCCACTTACTGTAGCAGTTTTTCACAATAAACTTGAATCAAAACAAATTGTCAAGTAAAATGACTACTACATATAACATATCAACAATCAACTCATCACTCATAATCTTAATTTGTGACCATGATAATACATTTATTGTGTATGATACAGACTTGATGTGGGGCTCAGTTGGTTAGAGCATGGCACTAGCAACATCAAGTTTGTGGGTTACAATTCCGCTGGTACCACCCATACGAAGACTATTATAAATCGCTTTGGATTACGCCGTCTGATAAGTGACATATTATATACTACATTATGATTCAAGTTTCTTTCCTTCATTCCTTTGCATATACAGTGCATTCGGAAAGTATTCAGACCCCTTGACTCTTTCCACATTTTGTTTACGTTACAGCATTATTCTAAAATGTAATAAATCGTTTTTTCCCCCTCATCAATCTACACACAATACCCAATAATGAAAAAGCAAAAACAGGTTTTTGAAATGTTTGCAAATTTCTTAAAAAAATAACAACAAAAAGACCTTATTTACATAAGTATTCAGACCCTTTGCTATGAGACTCGAAATTGAGCTCAGGTGCATCCTGTTTCCATTGATCATCTTTGAGATGTTTCTACAACTTGATTGGAGTCCACCTGTGCTAAATTCAATTGATTGGACGTGATTTGGAAAAGAAACACACCTGTCTATCTAAGGTCCCACAGTTGACAGTGCATGTCAGAGTAAAAATCCAACCATGATGTTGAAGAAATTGTCTGAAGATCTCAGAGACAGGATTGTGTCGAGGCACAGATCTGGGGAAGGGTACCAAAACATTTCTGCAACATTGAAGGTCCACCGTCATTCTTAAATGGAAGAGGTTTGGAACCACCAAGACTCTTCCTAGAGCTGGCTGTCTGCCAAACTGAGCAATCGGTGGAGAAGGACCTTGGTCAGGGAGGTGACCAACAACCAGATGGTCACTCTGATAGAGATTGCGAGTTCCTTTGATGGAGATGGAGAACCTTCCAGAAGGACAACCATCTCTGCAGCACTCCATCAATCAGGCCTTTATGGTAGAGTGGCCAGATGGAAGCCACTCCTCAGGAAAAGGCACATGACAGCCCTCTTGGAGTTCTCTGGTTTGAAGAAAACAAGATTGAACTCTTTGGTCTGAATGCCAAGCGTCATGTCTGGAGGAAACCTGGCACCATCCCTATGGTGAAGCATGATAGTGGCAGCATCATGCAGTGAGGATGCATCATGCAGTGAGGATTTTTTCAGCGGCAGGGACTAGTCAGGATCGAGGGAAAGATGAACGGAGCAAAGTACAGAGAGATCCTTGATGAAAACCTGCTCCAGAGGGCTCAGGACCTCAGACTAGGGTGAAGGTTCACCTTCCAGCAGGACAATGACCCTAAGGACACAGCCAGGACAACGCAAGCATCTTAATGTCCCAGCCAGCCAGAGCCCGGACTTGAACCCAATCAAACATCTCTGGAGAGCTCCTGAAAACAGCTGTGCAGCGACACTCCCCATCCAACCTGACAGAGCTTGAGAGGATCTGCAGAGAAGAATGGGAGTAACTCCCCAAATACTGGTGTGCCAAGCTTGTAGCGTCATACCCAAGAAAACGTGAGGCTGTAATTGCTGCCAAAGGTGCTTTAACAAAGTACTGAGTAAAGGGTCTGAATACTTACGTATGCAAAAGTGATATTTCAGTCTTTTTTTTGCTTAGTCATTATGAGGTATTGTGTGTAGATTGATAAAGATTTTTTTTTATCCATTTAAAAATAAGTCTGTGACATAACGGTCGTTAAGACACTAACAGCTTACAGACGGTAGGCAATTAAGGTCACAGTTATGAAAACTTAGGACACTAAAGAGGCCTTTATACTGTCTCTGAAAAACACCAAAAGAAAGATGCCCAGGGTCCCTGCTCATCTGTGTGAACGTGCCTTAGGCATGCTGCAAGGAGGCATGAGGACTGCAGATGTGGCCAGGACAATACATTGCAATGTCCGTACTGTGAGACCCCTAAGACAGCGCTACAGGGAGACAGGACGGACAGCTGATCATCCTCGCAGTGGCAGACCACGTGTAACAACACATGCACAGGATCGGTACATCCGAACATCACACCTGCGGGAGAGGTACAGGATGGCAACAACAACTGCCCGAGTTACACCCAGAACACACAATCCCTCCATCAGTGCTCAGACTGTCCGCAATAGGCTGAGAGAGACTGGGCTGAGGGCTTGTAGGCCTGTTTTAAGGCAGGTACTCACCAGACATTACTGGCAACAACGTCGCCTATGGGCACAAACCCACCGTCGCTGGGCCAGACAGGACTGGCAAAAATTGCTCTTCACTTCACGGTTGTGTCTCACCGGGGGTGATGGCCAGATTCGCGTTTATCGTCGAAGGAATGACCGTTACACCGAGGCCTGAATCTCAACGCTGTGCGTTACAGGGAAGACATCCTCCTCCCTAATGTGTTACCCTTCCTTCAGGCTCATCCTGACATGACCCTCCAGCATGACAATGCCACCAGCCATACTGCTCGTTCTGTGTGTGATTTCCTGCAAGACAGGAATGTCAGTGTTCTGCCATGGCCAGCGAAGAGCCCAGATCTCAATCCCATTGAGCACGTCTGGGACCTGTTGGATCAGAGGGTGAGGGCTAGGGCCGTTCCCCCCAGAAGTGTCCAGAAACTTACAGGTGCCTTGGTGGAAGAGTGGGGTAACATCTCACAGCAAGAACTGGCAAATACGATGCAGTCCATGAGGAGATGTACTGCAGTACTTAATGCAGCTGGTGGCCACACCAGATACTGACTGTTACTTTTGATTTTGACCCCTCCCTTTGTTCAGGAACACATTATTCAATTTCTGTTAGTCACATGTCTGTGGAACTTGTTCAGTTTATGTCTCAGTTGTTGAATCTTGTTATGTTCATGCAAATATTTACACATGTTAAGTTTACTGAGTTTATATTTGTATATAATTTTTTTATTTTAATGTTTTGCATCTTCAGGATGCCCAGCCCACATGGATTTATAAGACACTGTATTCGTAAAATGAGTTGTCCAAATATATGTCATTTTGACTTCAAATCATCTGCTAGATATCATCTGTGATACTGAAGGCCTTGACAACTGAACAAAGCCTGTTCAGATAAGTCCCATTAGATGAGCCGAGCTAGTGAAGCAGTGTTGTGGAAAGTTAGCTTGGTGCCAACAAAAAATAACCTGGAAAGCTTCCCAATCAATGATATATTCCCTCTCATTCCATCCCCACACCAACTGTCTGTTCATCTGTTTCTATTAAATGAAAGGTGTATTCAAATTTGCGCTGAACTCTCCGAAGACCTCTACACTTAATTAAGACGGAACAGAATGTCTGCATCTGAAATGGGACCCGATTCCCTATATGGTGCACTACCTTGGACCAGGGCCCAACCAGTGCCAATAGGGTGCCATTTGGGACGCGGGCAATGCTTTCTACTTATTCACCCAGAAATATATTCCCAAATGGTATGCTAACACTATTGATCAAGAAGGAAGCTCCCTCCCCTTTATGAGAGTGAAGCCTACATACTTGTACTGTGTGTAATAAAATATGGCACTGTGCATTAGAATGGAATCCTTGAGAGAAGAAGCACTTAGAGAGACCGTGGATATGCGTTTGTTGGAGTCGTCACCGTACAAGGAGGACAGACACTGGCCTGTATGATCTATCAAACACATACGTGCATACGCCATTGTTTAGATTTGACTTTTAAAGGGGAAGGGGTGAAGAGTATGCATTAACTGGAGGATACCTTGGCTCTGCAATCTCACTCTGAATAGAATATGAATTATTTATCTCGCAACTATTCAACTGGGAACGTCCTTGATATTTACATTTTATCATCAAGTGCATCCGACTAGGCTTCAGAGTAATGTAACGTGTGACACATATAATTCACTAGCTCTCACTTATGCAACTGAAAACATTTAACCGAGCAAAGGATTTGTATTTGATTGGAAGAAGTATTTTTTTTACAATCAGAAAACAACGAGTATTGGTCACAGTTGATGAACATCCCCTTTGTACTTAAGATATAACATAAGATAGAAGATACTTAAGATAAGTGATGACTGCATAGGGCTGACCACATTTAGCCGACTGGTTTGTTTGGTTGATAGGATGTTGGTCGACCAATGTTTTTTTAGTCGAGCAGTTGCAAATACATTTTAAAAAATGTATGTCTGTCTGTTTCACACCTGTCTCAGTGGACTAATCCATTGTGTCACACCAGTATCACCAGTAGTAGATTTACTGTTAATTCCCATAATTTCAAATGAATGTTTGGTTTGTTACAGTCATTTCTGTTAATGCATTCAATATATTATTATTACAATCTTACCATTGTCACTGTCGGAATGGACACATTGCTTGCAGAGCGCACAACCTAGGATACACTTGTGAGACTTTTTTTAATGATTGTCTTGACCGTCACTGTATAGCTTCTTAATGTTTTTTAAACAAACATTTGTTTTTACATCCAGAATGAAAATAGTTCCTCAATTTAGGCTATTTGAGAAATCTTTCCAGTTCTCTCCCTTTCTATAACCACTCAGCATGAAAGAGGAAAAAAATGTCATGCTCTGATCCGGTGTAAACGTTATAAAATAGCTCTACCTGATTGCTTCAAATCCCTTGCGCAAATAGATCACAGCTGTGTCTATCTGTGCAGAGCTCACTGGCACCGGAAAATTAGGGCCCAGAACATTTTATACAATGTTGCAAGTTTGCTAGCACAATCGGGCTGGACCAAGTTAATAGTTGATGCAATGTTTCTTGCAGACATGCCACGGGTAGCCAATGTGATTTATAGGTTATTTATTTTTATCGGGATATTTTATACCTGCAGGCTGCAGTGTTTTTATTTGTTGGCTTTATGTAGGCAGTTTTTACATATCGGCAATGGCAACAGAAGTTACTTTTAGGTTTGTATCATTTTAATTTAGATATAATTCTTATTAAGCACATTACATTGATTTTGAGATATGAAGATTTTTTTTTAAACGAAAGGAAACTCTCCACAAAAATGTGCATATGAAAATCATAACTGGCAGGCAGATCAGTAGAAATGGTATGATAACTTGGCACTCTAAATGGGATATGTTTCCGACCACTGGTGTAGCCTATTTACCGGCAACTTTCGGAGCATAATGGCAGAATATGTGAAGACCAGCAGCAATGGTCAGCGGGAGGAGGAGGGTCAGGAACAGAGTTTTCACTTCTGGTTAGGCTATATTGATCTCTGGCTCCCTCTTTAGTAATTTCTGCATCTTAATTTTTAATCGCAGTGCTTAAAGAATCAGACAAGCTCAGTAGCCTACATTTAGTTGATTTTATTCAAACAAAGGGTGTGTCTACAGTGCCTTGCCCAAGTATTCACCCCCCTTGGCTGTTTTCCTATTTTGTTGCATTACAACCTGTAATTTAAATAGATTTTTTATTTGTATTTCATGTAATGGACATACACAAAATAGTCCAAGTTGATGGAAAAAAATGAAATGTAAAAAATTACTTGTTTCAAAAAATTCAAAAAAATAAATAACGGAAAAGTGGTGTGTGCGTTTGTATTCACCCCCTTTGCTATGAAGCCCCTAAATCAAATCTGGTGCAACCAATTACCTTCAGAAGTCACATAATTAGTTAAATAAAGTCCACCTGTGTGCAATCTAAGTGTCACATGATCTGTCACATGATCTCAGTACATATACACCTGTTCTGAGGTGTATATGGGCCCCAGAGTCTGCAACACCACTAAGCAAGGGGCACCACCAAGCAAGCGGCACTATGAAGACCAATGAGCTCTCCAAACAGGTCAGGGACAAAGTTGTGGAGAAGTACAGATCAGGGTTGGGTTATAAAAAAATATACAAAAGTTTGATCATCCCACCATTAAATCCATTAATAAGAAATGTGAAGAATATGGCACCACAACAAACATGCCAAGAGGGGCTGCCCACCAAAACTCATGGACCAGGCAAGGAGGGCATTAATCAGAGGCAACAAAGAGACCAAATATAACCCTGAAGGAGCTGCAAAGTTCCACAGCGGAGATTGGAGTATCTGTCCATAGGACCACTTTAAGCCGTACACTCCACAGAGCTGGGCTTTACGGAAGAGTGTCCAGAAAAAAATAAGCAAACATGTTTGGTGTTCACCAAAAGGCATGTGGGAGACTCCCCAAATATATCGAAGAAGGTACTCTGGTCAGATATGAATGAAATTGAGCTTATTGGCCATCAAGGAAAACGCTATGTCTGGCGCAAACCCAACACCTCTCATCACCCCGAGAACAACATCCCCACAGTGAAGCATGGTGGTGGCAGCATCATGCTGTGGGGATGTTTTTCATGGCAGGGACTGGGAAACTGGTCAGAATAGAAGGACTGATGGATGGCGCTAAATATAAGGAAATTCTTGAGGGAAAATTATTTCGGTCTTCCAGAGATTTGAGACTGGGACAGAGCTTCACCTTCCAGCAGGACAATGGCCCTAAGCATACTGCTAAAGCAACAGTTGAGTGGTTTAAGGGGAACATTTAAATGTCTTGGAATGGCCTAGTCAAAGCCCAGACCTCAATCCAAATGAGAATCTGTGGTATGACTTAAAGATTGCTGTACACCAGCGGAACCCATCCAACTTGAAGGAGCTGGAGCAGTTTTCCTTGAAGAATGGGCAAATATCCCAGTGGTTAGATGTGCCAAGCTTATAGAGACATATCCCTAGAGACTTGCAGCTGTAATTGCATTTTAAAGGTGGTTCTACAAAGTATTGACTTTGGGGGGTGATTAGTTATGCACGCTCAAGTTTTCAGTTTTTTTGTCTTATTTCTTGTTTGTTTCACAATAAAGAATATTTAGCATCTTCAAAGTGGTAGGCATGTGTAAATCATATGATACAAACCCCCCCCAAAAAATCTATTTTAATTCCAGGGTGTAAGGCAACAAAATAGAAAAATGCCAAAGGGGTGAATACTTTCGCAAGCCACTGTACATATGGAAAAATACACTTTTGTAAAATAACATAACTCTTGGTCGACCAATAATGTTTTTAGTCGGGGACAGCCCTAGTGCATAGTATCAGATCCTTTTATGGTTAAGTTCTGACAAGACTTACAAGAATGTCTGGTTAAGACTGTCGCTGCATACAAAATGGCATCTATATGGTGTACTAGTGTACAAAATGGCACCTATATAGTGTACTACTTTTTACCAGGGCCCATAGGGGAATTTCTTGTCGTTTGGGACTTTGCCTGAATACCTAGTGCCTGCCTGATTATGAAAGATCATGGAGATTTGAGTTCCCCAAAGGATTCAACGAGGGTCTCACTTCACACAATGGCCCCAATGTTTACAAAAGACAAGTTTGTTTCCTTACAACAATTATGAGGGAAATTGAATCTCCGGAAATGTTCGTTTTCTTGTGCAGTAGACCAAACAATAACACGATTCCCAAAGGTTTACAAAAACATCTGTCTTCAAAGGACAATTTAGAAAATTAATATCCACGCTTTTCCAGACAATGCGAGGGACAGAGTAAATCCAATTGAAGCAATTAAATTGTTTTCCTTCTTCCATTCATGTTCACTAGTCACGGGGGAATGAAAGCATGTTTAAGTGTTGTGTTCGTTCAATGTCTACATCCCTCCGATATAATAAGTAATACATTGCAATTACAATTTCCTTGGTCATAACCAGATTGAGGCTGTTTTTTTTGGGGGGGGGGGGGGGGGACTGGTGTTTTTGAGTTTGTCTTTCATCTGCTGTAGTGGTTACTTAACATTACCCAGTTAAATGCATTAGATTGTTTGATCATTTTTTTGTAAAAGCTACACAGTAGGTGGGTTGATATTAAGTAATTGTACTTACAGTAGCTAGCTACTACCTTTGAGTTATTTACTCTTAGTAGAAAAGAACTCTCTGAGAATCATTTTTTTCCTTGCCTTTGCCCTGTTTTTTTTCTTCTGAAAGGATTTGTTTAAGAGATAAATGACCACTCCAGTGCAGAGGATGACAGCCTGCACAAAGATGATATTGAATTGATTTCTGAAATGTAGACGGCAAGACATGAATCATAAAAATTATATTAAAAACTTGAATGGCTGACACCGGAATATTATTTGTGATGATTCATTTGACTCAGTCATTACAAAGGGAGTCAAGTCAGAGTGCCTCAGACAAAATTGCTTTTTCGTTCCCCATTGAATTTCTTCCATTTTTTTCCCCCCTCTAGAATTCAGAATCATATTTTTCCTTATTGCAGCACACACTACGATGGACCTATTGATAGTACAGGAATACACAGATATGCATACGGTTATTCTGAAAACAAATTGTGTTTCTGTATGTTTACATTTTTGATTTCGCCTGACCGAGGTGTTATGTCTGAAAGCTCATACTACAGCATTATCCAGTACAGTCTTTTAATAGGAAGCATATAGTTAGGGTGTAATTGGGGACTGACCCTCTATCATTGTTATAACTCCCATCTCTGGGGTGGGGTGGGGGGTGGGGGGCACTATTTCCTTATTAAATAATCTGACTCTTCGAGATGATATGTTCTCTGACTGACACAAATGAACTCCCCCCAGTACATCAAATGTTCTCGAGTCATACACTGCTCTTGGCAAACATACCTAAATATACAGTAAAAATACAGTATCTCACACCATCTCCCTCTCTGTTTGTCCTTCCAGAGCTATTCCGGTCAGGGGGGAGGCAATGGGAACGGCGCGGGGGACGAGGACTATGAGATTCCCCCCATCACCCCTCCCAACCACCCCGAGCCCCCCTTGCTCCACCTGATGGACCCTGAGTCGGGCTACCTGTGCCACTCCCTAGGGGCCCACCACAACGGCCTGCTCAACCCCTACTCCTACCCGGAGCTGCCTGCGCTCATGATGTCCAATATGCTGGCCCAAGATGGCCACCTGCTCTCCAGCCAAATGCCCTCGGTGAGTACCCCCCAGGCGGTTTTGCTTTGATATCACAGCTGGTTTGAAACACTATTCAAATTCATTTCAAATATATAATCTTTTTTTTTTTTTTTTTGCTTAGAACCAATACAAAACCATGGAATCAATATAAAAGTCCCAAAAGTACAAACCTCGTACACTAGGCAGCCTAAAGCAAATGCTCAAATAAAATATTTCAAGCAGTATTTGTAGTCTGTCTGATACTGATTCGTTCGTCATTGCTCCATCATTTGGTAGTACCAATGACTAATTTATGTTGTGTTAGCGTGAACATTGTTAGCGTGCCCTTCAGTGTATAGTTTGGCTCTTGGGAAAGCTTATTTTTTTATTTTGTCTAGACTGCCTACTCTTCAGATTTTTTTACCTTTGGAATATAGTAAAATGTTACATTAACAACATAGGCTATGTAAATAATTTCTCCAGTCATTTCATATGGCATGCAACAATATTCATGCAATTTCAAATGGAAAGGAAAAGGTAAATATAACAGTAGAACAGACGGTTTGTGGTTGCCCTGTCAGCTCTGACACTCAAAGGTTTGTGGGTAAATCCATCCGTGTCATATCTCTCTTTAACGTGAGCATCAGCCATTATGAATAGACTCCGATTGTTATATGAATACACCCTCCCTCAGCCTTTTTACACAAACTGCTTCAGTGTGCCACAAATGATCATAATTAGCCATAATTGTATTAATGAGATTGGCAGGAAATCGACATTGTTTCCATATGTCTGGAATGAGATCATTCTCTATAAAACAAATGCATACCAAATGGCACCCTATATTCCCTTTCATAGTGCACTACTTTTGACAAGGGCCCATCGAGCTCTCGTCAGAATTAGTGCACTATATAGGGAATAGGGTGATTTTTGGGACGCGGCCTACATGTACTGTATACACCATCATCTCGTTGAAGCTGTCTATGTAGAGAGTAGAGACCATTATATATGCCTGGTTAGAGAAACCAGTGTCATTTTAACTGAGAAAATAAAATCTAAATGAGTACACAAAAGCTACAGTATATGTAGAAACCGTGAGTTCAAGGTAATAACTTAGGACCACTATATCTGATTGTAGATATGGTCATATCTCCATACAAAAAATGAATATCAGTTTTTCTAATACCGTTATAATAAGGAGACTGGAATCCATAGTGTTATCTTTAGAAACGTGTTTAGTAAGATAAAAACAGATATAATTATGGAGAATTATGAATACTGTAGTATATCATGCCACACCTCCTCCTTATTGCTCAGCAATATTGTTTCTGAATAAACATGTATTTTAACATAAACCACAGTATTCACTTCTTTAAACATAACAACAGTTCATATGTTAGAACAGAACAGTTGTTATGTGTTTAGTATGATAATAAAAAAAAAGTTGAATTACAGAGCATTGTGGGTACTGTAGTACATAATGTTACAATTACTGTGGAAAGTGTTATCCTCACAGTAAATATGGATATTTGATATTTCACAAAATAATAATGGTTTCCTTTCAATTGTGGTGACTATTGAGAGTCCAATGTGGTCATAGAGAGGATATAAATGGTGGTCACTCTTTTGCATGCTACGCTACACTGGACAGGATGTGACATTTACGTGTTCAAGAATTGAATCGTCTCTGAGTTTTCCAAAAGCGCTATATAAATCCCAAATGGTATTATATTATTACTATTATTCACAGCTGCATCTAAGTAGACCTCTTCAGATTCTGAATTTGTCTTTTTGTATAAGCATACACAGATAGAGTCTCCATACATTGTGTACTCGATAACGAACCTAATCAAATCACATTTTATTGGTCACATGCTTCGTAAACAACAGGTGTAGACTAACAGTGAAATGTTTTACAGGCCCTTCCCAAAAATGCAGAGAGAATAAAAAAGAGAAATAATGGGAAAGATAATGACACGAGGAATAAGTACGCAACGAGTAACGATAACCGTTTGCAAAGCTTCATTTGCACAACAAAGGTCTTCTTTAAGATATACTTTAGTCAAATCTGTTGAGTGTAACAATTATGTGAGCTACAGTTCAAACGGGGTAATCCAGTAATAAGGAACATCTCTTAGAATGGCCAATAAGAGAAAAATATATATTGGTGTATATTTTAGTGTTGGTGTATATGTTGGTGTATACAATTTGTTAGTGTATATCTCAGTGTTGGTACCCTTACAAAACAAAAACAAAAATCAGTTTACATGTGAAAATCACCTTTTCATATGTGAGGACAATACCATTGTTTTCACCTCACATGTGAATTGCAGTTTCACATGTGAAATTTGTGGTTTCACATGTTAAAAACTTTCACATGTGAGAATCGGATTGTTTTGGGCAAAACTTTCAAATGTGGAATTGCATTTTCACATGTGAAAAACATTCATGTGAAGATCGCATTTGCTGTTTCACATGTAAAACAACTCCTCATGTGAACATCTCACGTTAACATGTGGAATTTCAAGTTCACACGTGAAAAACAATCACATGTAAAAAATATAATTTGCAGTTTCATATGTGAAAAATATTCACTTGTGAACTTACAATTACATGAAAGTGAAAATATAATTTGCATTTTCACATGTAAGAAAGCTCCACATGTATAGCCTAAAAACATAAAAAATATAATTCTGATATCATGGATGGTCAGTCCTTGCATGCATAGAGTAGTCTATTTATTTGAGAGTTGTTGCATTTCTCCAGCCCCGTCCCTCAGCTCTTTACCCAAACTGTGGCGGGGCGAGGAACACTTTTCTTCATGTTTTAATTAAGTATTGCCGCTTTAAACACTTTTAATAGAGTAATAGTGTTATTATATGGTGCAATCCTCTAATGAGTGAGTTACTTTTGTGCCATTAATATCAAGCAAAACTTTTGAAGTCCACAACAAAATTCTGTAAAGAAAAATATTGATATTGAAAGCAAAACATAAACCCCAAAGTTTTTATTTTTTTTTACATGTGAGAGCAAATGAATTGTAAATGGATGCAAAAAAATGATTTCAGTAGAAAATAATATATTGTAACGCTATTAAATAAAATGCCTCCCTCTTTCCTGTGATTTCCCTACCTTTGGTTAAGTTACCTTGGCCTTTGCTTTCTCTCCCCTGGATGGGAGACCAGATGTAGCTGGAAGTGGTGAAAATAAACACGGGTGGAATTTCTTTTCACGTGAGGAAAAAACACGTGAAATATTAGCATGTGAAACTTTACACCTCTCCGAAAACCACGTCTGACTTCTGAACATCTTCACATGTAGGCAAATTATAATAATTGTGATTTGATCACACATTTTCATGTTTTTGTTGTAAGGATGTATATACCGGTGTGTATATTGATGTTTGTGTTGGTGTACATGTGAATGTATTGCCATATACAGTATATGTTTGTATCATGTTGTGTTGGAAGATGGCGCAAGGTGTTGTTGTGACCTCCTCTTCTTCTTCTTCCTCTTCATAAACAATATCTTTGCTCCTGAAATGGATCTACTACATCTGGAGGTCAGGCCTTATATTCAATCTTGAGCACATGGGAAAGAAATTCCATTATGTTTCATCTTTCCTGCATCAGCTATTCTATTGTGGCGCTGCAGTGAGATCTGTTTTCATCAGGCAGATTCAATACGTGAGCTCGACAATGAAAAGAGTGCAATTGGGCTGGATGGAGAGAGAGAGAACGAAAGCGAGAGAGAGAGAGAGAGAGAGAGAGAGAGAGAGAGAGAGAGAGAGAGAGAGAGAGAGAGAGAAGATTTTGCGGAGAGGGAAAGTAGCTCTAATACTAAATAGACAAAAACATTTTTTTTTAAATTCAACACATTATTTTCTCAGGATTTGGGTGTTAGATCATTTAAGAGATCGTGCAATTCAGGAAAATAGGTTTATGTAGTGTCCTTAAAGTAAATACTGAAAGGCTTATGGGTTTTAAAGCAAGCCATGCCAAATCTAGTAAACTAGCAGAACACCAGATTAAAGTAGTAGTTCACAGGTATAACATAACATGGGTATACAGCACAATACTTTGCATATAGCTAAGTATGTTATCTTATATTATATTAACATGTTATATGTATTATCATCAAAGTGTTAACCATTTCAGGCCCAACAGCCTTGTGCGATATGGCATTAAATGTGGAACACCAGTGGATGGTGCTGGTATGAATTGGCTAGTATTAGCTTAAGGCAAATGCTATTGTAAGCTAAATGCTAGTAAGCTACAAGCTAAGGATAATTACCTCAACGCTAACAAGAGTGAGTACATCCACTTGTTAGCTAAAGCTGATAGCCTCTTACTTTCTGAAAACTCACAAACCTCCCTGTCTACTAAATGTTAATGGTAAATGTTAGCTGTGCATGCATGCCTACCGTACAGCTTTACATCATCCCTATACACCCACACCTCTTTTCTAGAAACAAGCTAATTTCTTATGATTTGTGTTTCTTTTCAAAAACTCTGTTCAGCCTCTTACCCAAACACACTTTATCGTCAAGCCACAAATACAAAGTGCTGGCAGAAAATAAAATGTCCCTCTCATCTACACTGGTACTATCCTGTTCTTGTTCTCCCCTCAACTCTTAGGCCTGAAACATGTAATTGACTGTACTTTCCTCATTTAGTTGAGAGCCATTTTCAATTAATAAGGGCCTTAGCTGATGCTTATTGTGTTTTGCGGTCCTGAGCCCCTCCTGGACGAACCCGATATCTTTCAGAGAGCCTTTTCTCCGATGCCCTCGATGCACTTGGCAAGCCCTCCGCTCTCTCTGTTAATGCGTTAACTGTCATAGCATCTTCCGCAAGTTCCAAAACACATTAGACATTTAATATCCACGCTCAGGTTACACTGATCTTTTCCATAACGCTTAGGGAGATACCCATCGGCCGGTGGAAGAGGGTTTCTGGACTAGCACTAAATACTAGGTCCCACATTTGTTTGTGTCCTGTCTTCATTGGCGTGTGCGTTTGCTGTGGCGGTGCCCCGTTTTTATCTCTTAACGACCAGAGTGCTAGTTGTATTCCAGTTTATTAGACCTACTGCTAGTCTGTGATACCTGGGTGTTTCAAGCAATACTGCGCATGATTGTGCCCTGAGTCTTTTTTCTCTTCTTTTTATGATAATGTGATCTGACCAGGAAAAACTGTTGTTGTTGTTGTTGAAAACGTAACCGTTTCGGGGGGCACTTTCGAAGTCAAACATGGTATGCACGTGCACCTTTCATCATTAGATTGCCCTCATCTGAAACACAAACAGTACTACACCTTGAATAATTCATCTTTGACTGGATATCTTATTCATGCCCTGGCATATATATATGATATCATCATCATCAACGTCTACTTGTGGAATACGTAGCAAGTTAAGAAATGCATAGATCAACAGAGGGGTTTTGTCATTAACGATTGCTTTAATTTCAAGGTATTAGCGCTATAAACACGTAGTTGTCCTAATATTCTGCATAAGGACAATGAGGGAAGTCAATTGCTTAACCCCTATTGTAATGGAAGTTAATTAACAATATTAAGGCCAAGGATGCTCGTATTCAGCTCACAGCTTAATATCACCTTCTTTAGTTCCAACGTTTCAGATGCAAGATTGCATTCACAATCCTTTAATCTGCTGACTATTATTCTGAGGATTCAGCGAATGGGTTCATCTTGACCCGATAGTCATGTTAAAGGTGGCAGCTAGTTGGGCTTTCAGTCTCTGGTGCTTACGGCAGGTGTTCGCTATAAGTGTGCATGAATGAAAGAGGATCCACTGTCAACTTAACTTGTCACAGACAAGGCTAATGAATTAATGATAAGATACTAGAGGTGCATCTTAATGTGTTCTCCCTAATGCAAGCTTTCAGTAACTTAACTAGATTGCCCACCAATGTGGGGAGGTGCAAGGAAGAGGTATTAGCAAAAATGGCTGGACTTTATAATGTGCTTCCTAAAATAATGAATAGACCATGGCTCCTTGCCATACATTGATTCTGCTATATTAGGATTGATCAAATGTATTATTTTTCAAACAAAGATGATTTTTTACTAAAATCTAAATAATATTGAACTAATACTGTATTCAATACATTTCAATTTGGTCTCTTAAAACAAGTTAACTAGCACATGAGCATTAGTTTAAATCAATAATACCTCTGTGTTAAGATTCCCAGGTCCATAGTATAGTCATGTAGTTAATTATGTTTTAGATTTTCATCAATAACTTCTATAATGTTGTTTACCGTGGCTAGTAGTACAAGGCTGCTATAGGTTTTCTGCCGTTGGGTTGCTACAAATTCTACCCTCTTCATTCAAAGTAGAATACATTAATGGTATAAAACCCATTTCTCTATCTAGAGACCTTAATTCTCAGTGATTGGTTAACAGGATTATAGTGTCTCTAGGGAAATGATAGATCCATTTCATTCATTTTTTTTATCACAGTTCGACACGCATGATATAGAACGTATCTTATATATTATATGAACTATTCCAGGCTCAGATAGATGATCGATGCTTCCAAAACACATTTTTGTTTGATAGCCCTGTGAAACCTGAGCGAAAGAGAGCGAGAGAGAGAGAGAGAGGCCTGCTTTTTAAACAGCTTTCTTTTCACCTTTTGCAATTATTTATTTTCAAATAGTCCTTCAAGCTAATGTTCAATTTTTTGTATTTCACAGGCCCTTTTCCCATAAATGAAGCATCGCCGTAATAAATCATTGGACAAACAGAGACTCGTGCAAACCCTGAAAGGTCTAAAGATTTATGTAACACATTCATGTTTTCCACTTCCTCATTTTAGTACTCCACTGGTAAAGCTCGGCTAATAAAAGGTCCTATTAATATTTCCTGTTGCTAGGCAACCGCCAGCAGCCATGTAATAGCATTCGGCTGAAAAAATAGATGACCGATAAGGAAAAAATAAATTATTTGATCCTCTCCCGGGAAAAGGTGCCTTATTTTTCCAGCAATGTGATATGAAACTGTAGTTGTATATTATGAAGAAATATTGGAGCGAAATATAATGTTATTTCCAATTTCATTATTTCTAAGAGAACTTTGAATTCATCGCTGCTAGACGACTAGAACTCATCTTTGTCTTCTTTCTGATAAAGTCAATTAGCCTTAGGATTAAGCTAATCAAGGGATAAGGTATGGATTTCATTTCCTTTTCATGCACACCCTCGGAAATAGTGTTATGTTTTAACATTGGCCAGCTCCATTGCATTTCAGACATTTCACATTTCAGACCTATGGGTGTTCATACATTTTTCAATAGGTTGATTCAATAGGTTGATTTCAATTCTTTGATTTAAAGCTGCAATATGTAACTTTTTGGGCGACCCAACTAAATTTACATAGAAACTTGTTTTATAGATCTGTAATTCTCATTAAAAGCAAGTCTAAGAAGCGGTAAATATTTTCGATGTGCACCATTTCTATGCTTCTTGTTTTTAAGTTCTGTTTTTGCCTCTTTCACTTTCGGTTTTGTACACCAGCTTCAAAAAGCTGAAAATACAATATTTTTGGTTATGGAAAATATTTTTCACAGCGGTTTAGATGGTGCAATGATTCTCTACACTATACTTGCTTGTTTTGTCAGGTGAACTCAAATTAAGCAAACTATTAGAATTTTAGCAACCAGGAAATGGCCAAGTGATTTCTGCATAGTGCATCTTTTAATAGGTTAATATCAATTACATTTCCATTGGTTGACTTCATTGTATACCACTCCGTCTGTTGTCTGAGTGCCTACAGCCCACTCACTCCACTGTATCATATCAGCATGGTTAGAGGTCATTGCAGCAGAGTGGAAGTGGAAACAAATAAACTAATTGAAAGCTTTCCATTTCTAAGTACAGGTAGATATTGTGTTTACATATCATCATGTTTATGCTCATCACTCAAGTTGCCGATATGAGAGGTATTGAAGACTCATTGTGTGAAAAATAATAATCATTACATCCCAAATATTCCCTATTTAGTGCACTACTTTGGAACCAGAGCACTGTGGGCCCTGGTCAAAAGTAGTGCACTAAATAGGGAATAGGGTGCCATTTGAGACGTAGCCAAAGAGGTCACCAAACAAGACTCAGCTGCAGCAGATGATGGACGCAGTCCTGTGATATTTCATATTACATTTAGCCACAGGCCCCTACTGCAGCTTATCATTGCATGAAATCGTGTCCATATTGCTCGGTGCCATATCTTCGCCATCCTACTTGGAGGAATATTCGGTCCTGTTGGCTATTGGAGAAGATCCCATATGATCGCAGCTTCCCCCACAGACTATTGTCCTCTCCAGTGTACAGTACTTTGACTATTAGGATGTGCAACTGTAATAATGGGCCGTTCCAAAATGCTGGCGCTCTCTCAGCTATACCCTTGACATTGCACTGTAAGATTAGCCTATTCAAATGATTCCCCTCGACTGTATTATGCCATTATGGTATTCAGACATACTGTATGTCAGCTACTCATTTGTATGTTATTTCTGCAGTATGCTCTTTGGAGGTCCACATGTGCAGTAGGTGAAGAAGGCCCCTGTCAAGAACATGTGAAGACAGTGTGTGTGAGGAGTTAACACTCTCGCAAATCACCTCCTGGTTAACTTAATTGTTGCCGAGACTCCCCGCAGTGTGAGAACCTTACGTGCCCATGCGTGTGTATGTATGCGTGTGAGTGTGTGTGCGCATACTGTGTGCGAGTGCGAGGCGAGGAAGGGAATGGGAGACATATTTGACTGTGCTCTCATTAGAAGAAGCAGAGCGGCTCATAGGTTGCGTCCCAAATGGCACCCTGTTCCCTACATAGTGCACTACTTTTGACCAGAGCCCTATGGCACTAGTGCATTTAGTTGGGAATATGGTGCCATTTGGGAGGCAGGCTCTGTCTTACTGTCGGTACCGTGGGTCCCCACAGCTCCTCACAATCGTCTCTAACATGTCAGACGAGACGTTTGCTCAGATACTCTCCCTTTGTGAAGGTGGGAGACAGTTGTGTGATGAGGTGCTTTGAGAGAGATAGAAAAGGGGGGAAGGGGAAGAGAAAAGGGGGCCGCTGACATTACATGAAATGAGGAACACGGAGGATAACGCCGAAGGGGACACTACGACATTTCACATCTGCACATCACAATTTTCAAGTCTCCATTTTGAAAAGGTGGTTGGTGGTTAGTAGTCACTATTCAGTCATATGTGATAGGATAGCAACCCTCTGTTTCATGGTACCTGAAGCACTCCAATTTGTTCCTGTTCTGTTTAACGGCACTGGCACATTACTGTTGTAGTGCAGCCAAGCTTTGGGAAATGTGCTTGCACCCATCATTGCCTTATTAGTGACTCTGTCTCAGCATATCTTCAAAGAGAGACTTAGTGGCTTACAGTCCTACTATAGTATGGATCAGGTGTGTTTAAATCTGTGCTGATGAGAGAAACATACTTGCTCAACGCAAGGCTAATTCCATGCCTCCATATTGAGTGCCAGGTTAGTGTACACTGTACAGCTCCTGACAGAAAAAACAACCACGTGGTCTTTAAAGTCTCTCGAGAACCTTGCCACTCTGGCGTGTACATTGACAGAATGAAAAAAAGGGACACTTGGAATGTTTGGACACATTGGAACTGAACTTTGCGTGTGTAGCTATGTGTAATTACTTTTTGATACGGCTCATTTGAGGAGCGTTTGCCGTTTCTCAGCCAAAGGAAGTGAAGGAAGTACAGTATGTTCAAGAGATTTGTATATATTTTTTGTTCTTGTCATCTTTGATTCAGGATCAAGTTGGAGTGATCAGAAGTTGCTTGTTCAGTTGTTGCTTAGCAAGTGCAAGTGACCTAGGCCATGTTAATGGGGTGAATTATATCCAAATGTACAGCCAATTATGAATTCATTGACAAAGAACTACCATAGAAATAAACAGAATTTTCCTCGCTGTGTAGAATGATGATAACCCACCTTGGGAATTATCCGCTTCATGTCCTAAATATACAGGATACCCTGTATCCAATACCTGGGATACTTTCATTACTTTCATTATCACAAGCCAATCCTGTCTTTTCCTTTGCGAGCAGCATCCAAGGCATCTTCTGCCTACCTTATTACTTTGCATCCCTCCCTTGAAAACCAAATGAAAAAAACTCACGTGAAAAGAACACGTGGTATTCGTACACAGCTTATTGTAAATGTTTACATGTGAAATTTGCACGAGTCAGTCACGTGGTTTTCGGACACGTGTGACATTTCAACAAAAAAAAATCACATGAATAAATCGCGTGATAAGTGTGACGTGGGATAAACAGACACGTGGTTTTCAGGCACGTGAAGTTTTACATGGACTTTTCACATGACTCAGACACGTTGGTTTCCCAACATTTAACATGATATAAGTCTCACATGTGTGCTTTTGAAACTATCGGGATTAGAACCTGGGTCTCCCAAGGGAACATGAGGGCCGGGCAGTAGGCAGTATGAGGGCCGGGCAGTAGGCAGTATGAGGGCCGGGCAGTAGGCAGTATGAGGGCCGGGCAGTAGGCAGTATGAGGACCCGGCAGTAGGCAGTATGAGGACCGGGCAGTAGGCAGTATGAGGGCCGGGCAGTAGGCAGTATGAGGGCCGGGCAGTAGGCAGTATGAGGGCCCGGTAGCTAGCTGGCTGATTGGCTCCCCTATTACCTAAGGCATGTTTACCGTTGCTTTTGAAGGATCAGTCTCGAACACAGCCCTAATTAAAGCTGTCACGGCTGGGCGCCTGCAAGGATAATGTTATATTATTATAGTAATTTGTTTCAATTAAACGCTCAATGATTTTACAATAGCAACTGTGAACCTGTGTGAGTGAGCCATCACTCTCAAACAAGATGGCTCCAATCAGGGAAGGTGTGAATTGGGGGGTTGAAGGAGGAAGGCTTAGTAAACCTGGGTTTCTCCCAACACTGCCAGGGATAGGAGCGCTAAGCAGGCAAGTACGGGCACTATTCAATCAAAAGCTGAGTGGGCAGTGTGCGGCGGTGAAGCTTGTGTGATTTGAATGTGTGAAGACTTGTTTTTGTTTCACAAATCAAACATTGTTTTGTTGATGTATTGACCTGAAAACTTCTGGACACCCATTTTGAATAATACCTTGCATCTAGATTCTTGATTGCTTGGTCCTCAGAGAAAATGGAGGTAGACACAAAACCTCAAAGTAGATTATGCTAATTATAATAGAATATGTATTTTATTAATTCCATCCCTTTTTAAGGCTGATTGATAAATATTTCTAAAGGATATTATAATATGCAATTACGTCCCAATATTTGTCAGATTTTGCCCTTGTTTTATCTATCCCCTTGTTACAGCAATAATGTTGATCTTGGACCATTTTGATCCTAAATCATTGTTTTTATTCTATCACAAAGGCTTTAGCTCAAAAGTACGGCAAACAAACGCTGTTACAGTGTGTAAGTACATTATATGAAAATACTCTCATCAGCCAAAGTGAGCCATTGAAACCATCTTCCACTTGGTTCTCGCTCTTTGTCAATCTACATGACAATGCTATGTATGGTGATGCATACTACAATTCCAATGCAATACTACAGCGAGCAAAAAGCCCATGCATAATGGTGGTTGGGTCAATGTTGCTCTATTACGGACCTAGAGCCATGAAACCTTGTAATGCATTGGGACCTAAATAAAGCAGTTGATATGAAGTGGTAACATTATAATGATATGAAATCATGATATGAAATCATAATATGAAAGTACAAAAGTAGAAGTATTCGCTCAATAGTGTTTACAGTTGAAGTCGGGGGTTTACATACACCTAAGCCAAATACATTTAAACTCAGTTTTTCACAATTCCTGACATTTAATCCTAGTAAAAATTCCATGTTTTAGGTCAGTTAGGATCACCACTTTATTTTAAGAATGTGAAATGTCAGAATAATAGTAGAGAGAATTATTTATTTCAGCTTTTATTTCTTTCATCACATTCCAAGTGGGTCAGAAGTTTACATACACTCAATTCGTTTTTGGTAGCATTGCCTTTCAATTGTTTAAATTGGGTCAAACATTTCGGGTAGCCTTCCACAAGCTTACCACAATAAGTTGGGTGAATTTTGGCCCATTCCTCCTGACAGAGCTGGTGTAATTGAGTCAGGTTTGTAGGCCTCCTTGCTCGCACACGCTTTTTCATTTCTGCCCACAAGATTTCTATATGATTGAGGTCAGGGCTTTGTGATGGCCACTCAAATACCTTGACTTTGTTGTCCTTAAGCCATTTTGCCACAACTTTGGAAGTATGCTTGTGGTCATTGTCCATTTGGAAGACCCATTTGCGACCAAGCTTTAACTTCCTGACTGATGTCTTGAGATGTTGCTTCAATATATCCACATTATTTTCCTGCCTCATGATGCCATCTATTTTGTGAAGTGCACCAGTCCCTCCTGCAGCAAAGCACCCCCACAACATGAAGCTGCCACCCCCATGCTTCACGGTTGGGATGATGTTCTTCGGCTTGCATGCCTCCCCCTTTTTCCTCGAGACATAATGATGGTCATTATGGCCAAACAGTTCTATTTTTGTTTCATCAGACCAGAGGACATTTCTCCAAAAAGTACTATCTCTGTGCAGTTGCAAACCGTAGTCTGGCTTTTTTTATTGCGGTTTTAGAGCAGTGGCTTCTTCCTTGCTGATCGGCCTTTCAGGTTATGTCGATATAAGACTTGTTTTACTGTGGATATAAATACTTTTGTACCTGTTTCCTCCAGCATTTTCACAAGGTCCTTTGCCGTAGTTCTGGGATTGATTTGCACTTTTCTCACCAAAGTACGTTCAGAAAGGGTCTCCTTCCTGAGTGGTACGATGGCTGCGTGGGCCCATGGTGTTTGTACTTGCGTACTATTGTTTGTACAGATACCTTCAGGTGTTTGGAAATTGCTCCCAAGGATGAACCAGACTTGTGGAGGTCTTGGCTGATTTATTTTGATTTTCCCATGATGTCAAGCAAAGAGGCACTGAGTTTGAACGTAGACATTGAAATACATCCACAGGTACACCTCCAATTGACTCAAAGGATGTCAATCAGCCTATCAGAAGCTTCTAAAGCCATGATATCATTTTCTGGAATTTTCCAAGCTGTTTAAAAGCTCAGTCAACTTAGTGTATGTAAACTTCTGACCCACTGGAATTGTGATACAGTGCATTATAAGTTAAATAATCTGTCTGTAAACAATTGTTGGAAAAATGACTTGTCTATCCGACTTGCCAAAACTATAGTTTGTTAACAAGAAATTTGTGGAGTGATTGAAAAACGTGTATATAACTTCCAACCTCATCTGTAGCTCTCCGTCTTTGTGTAGCTCTAGCTCTCTAGTCATTGGGTCCTAAATAAAACTACAGATAAGAAGTGATATGAAGTTGAGTTGAACGATATGAAATCATGTTTAGGACAAATGTTAGAGGTGTCCACTCCATACTGTCTAGCTCTCTTTCTCTGTGAAACTCTAGCTTTTCTAGTCCACTTCACTGTGGCATTGCAGTTGCTGGTTTAATCCCTTAGCTAAATCAAATGGTGCAGGCAATCCGAGCTGCGATGAAACCATTTCAAAGGTAAGGTCAGACGATCAGAAGAACAATAGCTTTCTGATATACCAGCTTGCACACAATGTGTTGCGCATAATTGGAAGGCCTTTGTTATTTGACTCCCATTTGACTATGATGTACAAGATGTGAATACAAACACAACTACAGTGGAGAGAGGGGAACAGATTTGCCCCAAAGTTTCATCCTGCCTTTGCATCACGGTTAGGGTCGGCTGGGCGGTCAATCTGGACTTTGAAATTGCAATATCAAACTGTCACCAAGCCAATTGTGTGTGTGTCACGCCAGGCATGAACCCAAGTTCTCCCTCTGGAAGCAACCGATGTCTTAGACCATCAGACCAAGAGGAGATTTCTTCTTGGTCCGAGGGCAGATTCTGGTTTTGAAGTTCGCAGGCGGAGCTACCTCGTCACATGACTCGTTCATGTCTGCTACATTCACCCTCCTTTGACCTCCTCCCCCATGAGAGACCGCACCACGTAGGGTGAAAAAGTAACACACAGGATATGAACCCGGATCTCCCACAATGGGGGGTGACCAGCGTCTTAGACCATTACACCAAGAGGAAATTCCCACTTGGTCCAAGAGCAGAAACTGGTTTTGAAGGTCGTAGGTGGAGCTACCGCCTCACGTGACCATAACCAACTCTTGTCCGCTACATGTTAATGTGTGACTTCTAAACCCAGAAGCGTCAAACAATAAAGTGATATTCTCAGAAAAGTCAACCCTTCGACAATGGAGAAGCAGCCGAATTGCAATTTAATTTATTACATAATCGCCAGTTGCATCATCATTGCTCTATTAGAATAAAGAACATGTTGTCTGTCTGCCTGTTCTGGGAGGGATCGAGCCAGACAGTAATGGCCAAATAAAGCCTGTTACCCAGACAGCACTTCCCCCCACGTCCAGAGATGACACCGTTTATGAATTAGCATACTGTACCTATGGCAACGAGCAACCTTTGTGAGATTCTTTCATAATGTTTGTACAGCCGTCACCCACCTGCTTTATTTAGCTTAGGGTGACTGATGGTGCAACATGATACCTTCTCACTCTCTCTGATTCTCTCTCGAGGTGAAAGGGTGAACAGAAAGCACTCCAAAACATAATAAAAGGCCCTGTAGGATAACGATTTGGTTCGACAACTGTTGGAAGTGTGATTATGTGACTTGGAATCGTGATGATTTGCAAGAATAGGGTTTCTACATGAACAGTTTGAGTGTTTTGTATTCATGTATTATTTGCTTGCAATATGCATTTTTGTTGTAGTGGTAAAACTAGTTACTAGAGGCATCATGTACTCGACCTTAATGAATTTATAATGTGTCAATTAAACTACAGTTCCAGTCAAAAGTTTGGACACACCTACTCATTCAAGGGTTTTTCATTATTTTTTACTATTTTTCATTGTAGAATAATAGTGAAGACATCAAAATTATGAAATAACACATATGGAATCATCTAGAAACCAAAAAAAGTGTTAATCAAATCAAAATATATTTTAAATTTGAGATTCTTCAAAGTAGACACCCTTTGCCTTGATGACAACTTTGCACACTCTTGGCATTCTCTCAGCCAGCTTCATGAGGTAGTCACCTGGAATGCATTTCAATTAACATGTGTGTAAGGGCTATTTGACCAAGAAGGAGAGTGATGTAGTGCTGCATCAGAGGACCTGCCCTCCACAATCACCCGACCTCAACCCAATTGAGATGGTTTGGGATGAGTTGAACCGCAGAGTGAAGGAAAAGCAGCCAACAAGTGCTCAGCATATGTGGGAACTCCTTCAAACTGTTTGGAAAGGATTCCTCATGAAGCTGGATGAGAGAATGCCAGAGTGTGCAAAGCTGTTATCAAGGGAAAGGGTGGCTACTAAAATCTAAAATATATTCAATTTGTTTAACACTTTTTCTTTGGTTACTACATGATTCCATATGTGTTAT
Organism: Oncorhynchus kisutch; assembly: GCF_002021735.2. Classification (NCBI taxonomy): domain Eukaryota; kingdom Metazoa; phylum Chordata; class Actinopteri; order Salmoniformes; family Salmonidae; genus Oncorhynchus; species Oncorhynchus kisutch. Next base: position 52,711,813 of record NC_034174.2, read on the forward strand.
TTCATAGGTTTGATGCCTTCACTATTATTCTACAATGTAGAAAATAGTAAAAAGAAAGAAAAAACCTTGAATGAGTATCCTACAAATAAATGAAATCTATCAGCTGCAATGGGCACAATGCTTCTGCTGTTTACTTCTGCAGTGTACCTTTGCTCCCATAATTTATATTTTCTTCTGTTGGTGTTGTTTTTGAGATTGCACTGTTGAATAGATGGAGTATATTTGCTCACATTTTATCCTAGTGCAAGGTCTAGTCAATTAACCTTTGTACATTAATTTAACTAATTTCTCACAACTATTTATTTGCAATATATGAAGAGAAGAGATTATGTTTTGGTAATGAGGAATTTTAAGTCTACAGTGGCTTGCGAAAGTATTCACCCCCCTTGGCATTTTTCCTATTTTGTTTGCCTTACACCCTGGAATTAAAATAGGTTTTTGGGGCATTTGTATCATTTGATTTACACAACATGCCTACCACTTTGAAAATGCAAAATATTTTTATTGTGAAACAAACAAGAAATAAGACAAAAAACTGAAAACTTGAGCGTGCATAAAGTCAATACTTTGTAGAGCCACCTTTTGCAGCAATTACGGCTGCAAGTCTCTTGGAGTATGTCTCTATAAGCTTGGCACATCTAACCACTGGGATTTTTGCCCATTCTTCAAGGCAAAACTGCTCCAGCTCCTTCAAGTTGGATGGGTTCTGCTGGTGTACAGCAATCTTTAAGTCATACCACAGATTCTCAATTGGATTGAGGCCTGGGCTTTGACTAGGCCATTCCAAGACATTTAAATGTTTCAACTTAAACCACTCGAGTGTTGCTTTAGCAGTATGCCTGCTGGAGGGTGAACCTCCGTCCCAGTCTCAAATCTCTGGAACAGGTTTCCCTCAAGAATGTCCCTGTATTTAGAGCCATCCATCATTCCTTCTATTCTGACCAGTTTCCCAGTCCCTGCCGATGAAAAACATCCCCACAGCATGGTGTTGCCACCACCATGCTGCACTGTGGGGATGGTATCCTCGGGGTGATGAGAGGTGTTGGGTTTGCGCCAGACATAGCGTTTTCCTTGATGGCCTATAAGCTCAATTTTAGTATCATCTGACCAGAGTACCTTCTTCCATATGTTTGGGGAGTCTCCCACATGCCTTTTGGTGAACACCAAACATGTTTGCTTATTTTTTTCTGGCTACTCTTCCGTAAAGCGGCTTAAAGTGGTCCTATGGACAGATACTCCAATCTCCGCTGTGGAGCTTTGCAGCTCCTTCAGGGTTATCTTTGGTCTCTTTGTTGCCTCTCTGATTAATGTCCTCCTTGCCTGGTCCGTGAGCTTTGGTGGGTTGCCCTCTCTTGGCATGTTTGTTGTGGTGTCATATTCTTTCCATTTTTAAATAATGGATTTAATCTTGCTCTGGTGGATGTTCAAAGTTTCAGATATGTTTTTATAACCCAACCCTGATCTGTACTTCTCCACAACTTTGTCCCTGACCTGTTTGGAGAGCTCCTTGGTCTTCATAGTGCCGCTTGCTTGGTGGTACTCCTTGCTTAGTGGTGTTGCAGACTCTAGGGCCTTTCAGAATAGGTGTATATATACTGAGATCAAGTGACAGATCATGTGACACTTAGAATGCCCCACCGGTGGACTTTATTTAACTAATTACGTGACATTTGAAAGTAATGGGTTGCACTAGATATTATTTAGGGGCTTCATAGCAAAAGGGCTGAATACCTATACACATACCACTTCTACGCTTAACAAAAAAAAATGGACTATTTTGTGTATGTCCAGTACATGAAATCCAAATAAAAATCCATTTAAATTACAGGTTGTAAATGCATCAAAATAGGAAAAACTCCAAGGGGGGTGAATACTTTTGCAAGGCACTGTAGATATGTAGAATATATTCACAGTACAAACCTCCTGACATGTCTTGCTTTCCATTTGATTGATCAACTAGTCAAAACAGGGGATTCGTTTATACGATTGTATCATGTATGTGTTTTAATATTGCTATCTGGATATTGTGCCCCATATTTTACATTTGAGCACTTAGCTTTAATGAAAAAGGAACAACAATTGAAGCTAATGCTATGAAGCATGATTTAGTATATGAATAGTGGCAGAATGTATCTATACTTGATTCTAAACAAATATTATGAATTATTCACGTTTCGGTTGAAAGAGAAACGAACATGATTGATAGGAGTCCGCTATAGACCCTCTCCCCCTTGCTCCTTTAACAATATGGATTAGATGGGTAATTCCTTTTGTCCCAATAACTCCTCCACTGTTCTATAAAAACAGATATATCCCAATTGGAACTACTGAGAACCCCTCTACCTTGCCACACTGCTACTCTTCTGCTTTACTTGTCCCTTTTTTATGTTTATATGAAACATAGTTTGCTCAGATTAAAAGGGTGACGATTTCACCCAGAGGCTGTTGCTATGGAAATAGGTCTGCTGTAGCCATGATAGGCCATTCGTGTTTGATTAATTGGTTTTTCAATGCTTCTTGATTTGTGAAGACCCTTAAAGAGCAGCTCCGCCGAAAATGGAAAAATAATGGATTTTTTTTTGTTGGGGGGGCTAAAGCTATTTCACCATGTTTGAGAAGTGGAGTGATGGTGTTTTAAATTATGATTTGAGGTTGGGAGGTTCTGTTTTGGGTGGGGGAGGTTAGAGCATGGTTATTTTAAATGCAAAGGGAATGTCTTTGTTCAGGCAGCCTTTTGTTAGCAGCTGCCGAGTCAAAAAAAAAAAATCTAATGTCCTGTAAATATTCTTCGGTTTTTCAAAGCAGCCCAGAGTTCTCTACAACATTACATTACCAGTACATTTTATTCTTGGCAACCTACTGGGGCCAATTATGATTACAGAGCTGCAGAGCCTTCATCTCAGAGGCTCTACTTGTGTTTGTCAAGATCTCATAATGCTAGGGCTCCAGTAATTTGATCTTTTTAGCACAGCGCTAATGTGTAATGTATTATTTAACTCATGAATGTTTAACAGCACTAATAAATGCTAGTTCATCACTTTCTGATCTGTAAATTACCAAACATTCCTCAGTTATGCTTGCATTAAGGCCTGCTTTGGCTCGTCTATGTCCTGATAGAGTTTTTTTTTAATGCTTTTGATGTTGTTATTTTAGAAGATCTGTTAGACTACTAAGAGTGTTACTTTAATAAGAAGGGGTTATGAGGACTGTCTCTTTAATCAGTTGAAAGCGTGTATCCTCCTTTAATGCGTTAACTTCCAACAATGAACTTGGCCCACAGCTTTTTTTCTCGTTGAATGACCAACCACAGTCATTTTAGTCTATAGGCTATTATTCCATAAACATAGCTTTCAGTCTGAACCATCCTGGTACTTAGTGAACAATCTAGTAAATGTTGCCCTAATGATGCTCTACAGCGGCAAGACATCTCCCACCTCGCTTTGAAAGTCAAGTGGTTCAGCTGGTTTGGATTCTATTGGTTTGGATGGTAAATTCCAGGCAGGGACATCAGAGGGTGTTGACACAAGTCCACGGGTGGCAGTGCAGATCTCCATAAAAGAAAAACAGTTTCATGAATTCACAAGTAAGATAAAGGGACAGATACAGTCTTTGAATAATATTGGTGTGATGAATTATATGTTGTTCAAGGTCATTTGCACTGGAGGACTGCAATTGAAATTCAACACATCAAATTGTGCCTCAAAGCTCAATCAGATAAAAATGGCCCGAATAATGCCAAGTTATTGGACGAACGCATGGTGTGTATTTCAGTCGTGACCGAGGAGAATGAAGATAAGTTTGCTTCCGACCAGTCCTAAGTAGAACAGTGGGACCAGTGAACCCGGAAGGGCACACTTCCTTTCTTTGACATCCTGCCAACCGTTTGCCTTCATTAACGAAGACGTCAAGTTTTTGGGCAAATTGGGAATGTACAATTGGTAAAGTTAAGTAGTAAAGCTGGTCTTCTTCTCTCACCCAGATCCAGGAGATGACTCGCCACGACGGCTCACATTATGACCTCAGCCTTCACAACCCCCATCTGATAAACAGGTCACCTAGGATACTGTCCCACCACCCCATGAGCGCAATGTCCCAACTGAACTCTCAGGTTGGCCGGAGTGCACTTACCCATGGTTCTCCCTCACCTCCCGGAAGTAAATCAGCCACACCCTCTCCCTCGAGCTCTACACAGGAAGAGGAGATCGATTCCCACCATAAGGTACTGATGTGGCAATGCTTGTTTGATTTCGCTGAACTTAGGGAAAGTTAGGGTGTTTGGGTTGGTCCTGTTGGGTGTTGCCAGATGGAATGAACATTTTCTTTTTTACATATAATTTCTTATCAACGTGACTTACGTTGTGTAATGTGTGTACAGTATGTATGGCAGTATGACAGTGAATGTATGGCAATTATGCAACAAGCTACTCTGTGAGGTTTTAAGCACAGTGGTGTCTCGATGCAAGCATACACATTTCCAATCTCATAGGTATTGGTGATTGCTTTGTTTCATCTGTTTGGTTGCCTTCTTAGGACATGCCAATAATAGACCATCTTGTATTTTTTAGATTGGCTTCGAATCCTGGTTCAAATTTAAAGATGCATTCTGCAGAAATTGCTCTGCCATTTCCTGGTTGCTAAAATTATCATAGTTAGCCTAATTTAAGTTTATGTGAAAAAAGAAGCATATATTATTGTATTTTCAGTTGTTTGAAGCAGGTGTACCAAAAAAAAGAAAACTTAAATGACATAAAAACTAAACTTAACCATGGGAAGCATAGAAATATAGCACATCGAACAGATCTACTTCTTCTTAGACTTGAGAATGGCGGATCCAAAACTCACATTTCTATGTGAATTTGGTCACGTCCCCCCAAAAGTTACATATTGCAGCATTAAAGCAATGCACCTTTTTATTTTCCCTTTGTTGCTTGCTGTCTAAATTATTTCATTTGAAATGTTCATGTAATGTGGGATTTGCTAAGAATCCATTATCACCATGTCATCTCATTAATTTAATTTGCATATTGTTAATTGTCACGTCAAGAAAGGAAAGAACTTCTCACACCATTTACAGTTATGTTGTTTTCCCCTCAAACAATTGTGAAACAAATGTCAGATTCCCTTGTTGATTCTTTATGAATGTTTCCATATCTTGTATTATTGTTATTCGATCGGCCCTAATTTACAGAAGCTGTGTTCAGTTCATTATATTGCAGCAATGGCGACAGTAATGCATTTGGATGTCTTCGTATATAAGCCGTCTCTATAAGATGTCGTATGCAGAACTTGAGACAACATAGTGATGACCAAACAAAATCACTAGAAGCAGCAGTCTTCTATACTGTATATCACTGTCTTCCAGGGCTCTACACACCTATCAATAGATGTGTTTCTCCATTGTGGGGTAAACGTGTTGAAAAGGACAGGAAAGCTTGAAGGAGAATACGTGTGCCTCAATTCCTCTATTAGAAACGCACAACTCTTTCATTTGAAACAAGGAAACAGGAATACATACTCATTAAAGTGGCATTCGTTTAATTTATGTAAATCCATACAACAAAGCATATAGAAATGACTCACCAATCAGGGCTCTCACTGGATTTGTTTTTCCTTTACCTGGGGGATTGGTAAAGAGGAACATGAATATGTATAATTGAATCCGGGGGTTTCTATCGTCTTGTTGCACATTTATCAGCATCTGTAAGCGCACGGTTAAAGTAGCAAATGTTCTGAAAAACAATACTTTCTCCACCATACAAGTCCCCGCTGTGCATGACTGTCCATGTATGAATAAAAAACTATTACTATCTCTCCCCTATCAGAATGTAATTCCATTTGCCTCCCTCCAATTTATTCAACATCCACATCAAAGCTAGTACAAACAGATGTGATTTGGAATAGTTTTTGCTCCATTGCACAAACGTTGGAATCTATTATCTTAATGAAACTATGTGAGGAATGTACAGTTTTACTTAGTCCTGGAAGAAATGTTGCAATTGTTTTGTTTTGATAAATAATCTTTGACAATTTAAACGATGTATTGCTGACAAAGCAGCTTCAATCGGAATAGATAATAGTAAATTAGATAAGACCAGACATATGATTCTGACTCAGTTTCTGTTCATGGAGTACAATTCAAAAGAAGAGAGTATTAATAGTATCATACTTTAAATACATGTATTTGAACAAAGTTGTGTTTTTATTGTGGTTTTTTTGGTACTTTTTAGCCGTTTTTCGTGATATCCAATTGATAATTTGTCTTCTCCCATCGCTGCAACTCCCGTACGGACTCGGGAGAGTCGCAGGTCGAGAGCCATGTGTCTTCAGAAACACGACCCTGCCAAGCCGCACTGCTTCTTGACACACTGCTCACTTAACCCGGGAGCCAGCCGCACCAATATGTCGGAGGAAACACTGTGCATCTGGCGACTGTGTCAGCATGCATGCGCCCAGCCTGCCACAGGAGTCGCTAGAGCGTGATGGGACAAGGACATCCCTGCCGGCCAAACCCTCCCCTAACCCGGACGACGCTGGGCCAATTGTTTGCCTTCTCATGGGTGTCCCATTTGTGGCCGGCTGCGACACAACGGGATCGAACCCGGATCTGTAGTGACACCTCAAGCACTGCGATGCAGTGCCACTCAGGAGGCCCCAAAGTTGTTTGATTGATGTTAACAGGTTTAAATGGTTACATTGAATGTTTATGAGAATTATAAATGAAAATAAATGATGCACTGCAAATATTTGTTTTCATTTTGATTTGACTGTGGATGTCTCAATAACTAGGGATTGATTCAATTAAGCTGTCATCGAAAAACGCTCATCGCAAAAATGCACACTTTCATTAAAGTCAAACTGAGTTTTATTTTGTTTTTCGCTGCAAACGTTCTTAAACATTATTGTCTATTACCCTAGTAAGTCATACTTGCAACAAGGGCGCTAGCTATTCTTACACTTGACTGGCAACTCATATCTCTTGATGGTGGGGATGCAAACTTGTTTTAGCTGTCTGGTGGGCATCGACATGGATGAGTTGGCACACTGACTATGTCCATTGGTCTATGAGAGGCAGTGAAACTTTACCAATCTAAGGAGCCTGTGCACTGGAACGTGAAGTAGAGAAGTGGAAAGCATCTAGTCACTGTGTGCTGTTGATCTTCTCATGTAGTAAAGAAGTGTATATATAAAATGGCGGAAACAATTGGCATCACACCAAGTCTGATAGCCTACTACTCCTATCAAAAGGGAACAGTTGAAGTTTACTGCATTTCTTGTGTGTAATACATTCTCTTTGAGTGAGCGATTGTCTTATTGTAAGGAACTACAAAGTTCAATCTCCGAATAATGTTAGAAAGACATGAGGGACAAATTAATAAAGTAGAACCCTGTTGTCGTTTTTTTGATCGTCTTCCAGATCACGGGCGAGAAACGGCCATCCTCGGAGATGATGAAGCCCAAGCCCAAACCGCAGAAGAAGAAGAAGAAAAAGGACCCCAACGAGCCGAACAAGCCTGTGTCAGCCTACGCCCTCTTCTTCAGGGACACCCAGGCGGCCATTAAGGGCTCCAACCCCAACGCCACCTTCGGGGACGTGTCCAAGATAGTGGCCTCCATGTGGGATAGCCTGGGGGAGGAGGCAAAACAGGTACACATACCAATAAATACATGGGTATACACACACACCAACATACAGTGGCAAGAAAAAGTATGTGAACCCTTTGGAATTACCGGGATTTATGCATAAATTGGTCATAACATTTGATATGATCTTCATCTATCTCACAACACTAGACAAACACTGTCTGCTTAAGCTAATAACACACAAACAATTATACAACCTGTATTGTATTGTAATTCAGTCTTATGTAGCAACATTTGAAATTATGTTTTTTATATTATATAAAAGTAGAGACTCAGAGCTACAAAATGGTACAGTTGAAGTCAGAAGTTTACATACACCTTAGCCAAATATATTTAAACTCCGTTTTTCACAATTCCTGACATGTAATCATAGTAAAAATTCCCTGTCTTAGGTCAGTTAGGATCACCACTTAATTGTAAGAATTTAAAATGTCAGAATAATAGTAGAGAATGATTTATTTCAGCTTCTATTTCTTTCATCACATTCACAGTTGGTCAGAAGTTTACATACACTGAATTAGTATTTGGTAGCATTGCCTTTAAATTGTTTATCTTGGATCAAACATTTTGGGTAGCCTTCCACAAGCTTCCCACAATAAGTTGGGTGAATTTTGGCCCATTCCTCCTGACAGAGCTGGTGTAACTGAGTCAGGTTTGTAAGGCCTCCTTGCTCGCACACGCTTTTTCAGTTCTGCCCACACATTTTCTATATGATTGAGGTCAGGGCTTTGTGATGGCCACTCCAATACCTTGACTTTGTTGTCCTTAAGCTATTTTGCAACGACTTTGCTTGTGGTTCTCCATGGAATTATCGGTGGTGACCGTGTTACCTAGCCTCAGTGCAGTGGGCAGCTGGGAGGAGGTGCTCTTGTTCTCCATGGATTTATCGGTGGTGACCGTGTTACCTAGCCTCAGTGCAGTGGGCAGCTGGGAGGAGGTGCTCTTGTTCTCCATGGATTTATCGGTGGTGACCGTGTTACCTAGCCTCAGTGCAGTGGGCAGCTGGGAGGAGGTGCTCTTGTTCTCCATGGATTTATCGGTGGTGACCGTGTTACCTAGCCTCAGTGCAGTGGGCAGCTGGGAGGAGGTGCTCTTGTTCTCCATGGACTTCTTCTCCATGGACTTCTCCATGGACTTGCTTTGAAAGTCAACTTGTAAACTCACTTTTGAGAAAGTCGCCTTTGAATGTTTTGCTATCTACAGTAGGGAAGAGCTCTTCTTTGTCTACACCTATTCAGCATCGTTCACACCCTCACCCTAAGCTCTAGCACCACCCATCTCGTTTCGCTCTTGAAGCGCACACTTGACACTCTGTCCGATGATTTGTTTACCTCTGGATAACATGAAAACAGCCTAACCAGTACTGCTGGCAACAATTTCATTCCACTTTTTTGCAGACGTTTACTGACACCGACCATTTTCAACGGATGTTGTACACACGTCACATAACGTTAGCTAACGAGCCAGCCAGCCAACGTTAGCTAGTTAAACAATAAACAGTGCCAACAATGCCACAGTGCTGGGAGCTAACCAAACATGTTCAATGTTAGCTAGCTAACATTAGGCTCTAACTAGAACAGCACACAGCTCTGGGAAACTAATAATAACGTCAGCTAGGGAGCCAGCCAGCCAATAGTATCTGAAAATATAATGTTAGCTAGCTAATGCTAGACTATCTTACCTGTATACATCATTGTGCATGGACGCGTCTCGCATTTTTTACGTTCAAACGGCTCTCCTGTTAAGTTGTGACATAAGTCATGACATACATATCCTGAATTGAGTCACATTTCAAAATTAGAGCATAATAACATTCCTGATGTAATAAAATTCACTGTATCTCTATAAAACATTGACAGACATACAGTGGCTTCAGAAAGTATTCATACCCCTTGACTTATTCCACATTTTGTCTTGTTTCATCTCAGCCATCTGCACACAATACCCCATAATGACAAAGGGAAAACATGTTGCTAGACATTTTAGCAAATGTATTGAAAATGAAATATCTCATGTACGTATGTATTCACACCCCTGAGTCAATACTTCATAGAAGCACCTTTGGCGGCGGTTACAGCTTTGAGTCGTGTTGGGTGTCTGTATCAGCTTTGCACATCTGGATTTTGGGATTTTCTCCCATTCTTCCTTGCAGATTTTCTCAAGCTCTGTTAAGTTAGATGGGGAGCAGTGATGAATAGCAATCTCCAAGTCTTTCCATATACATGTATACAAGTCTGGGATTTGGGTGGGCCACTCAAGGACTTTTACATTCTTGTTCTGAAGCCATTCCAGCATTGCATTGGCTGTATGCTTGGGGTAATTGTCCTGTTGGAATGTACATTTTTGCCCAGTCTAAGGTGAACTCTGAAGAAGGTTCTCATCAAGGATTTGCCTGTATTTGGCTCCATTCATTGTTCCCTCTATCTTTACCAGTCTCCCCATCCCTGCTGCTGAAAAGCATCCCCATAGCATGATGCTGCCATCATGCTTCATGTTAGGGATGGTGTTAGACGGCTGGTGAGCTGTGCCTGGTTTTCTCCGGACAAAGCACTTTGTTTGAAGGCCCAAAAAATTGAATTTTTGACACATGAGACCACAGAATCTTTTGCATTATGCTCTAAATCTTTCACGTGCCTTTTTGCAAATTCCATGCGTGCTGCCATGTTCCTTTTTCTCAGGAGTGGCTTCCGTCTGGCCACCCTCCCATAAAGCCCAGATTGGTGAAGTGCTGTAGAGACTGTTGTCCCTCTGGCAGGTTCTCTCATCTCAGCCAAGGAACTCTGTAGTTCTGTCAAAGTGGTCATTGGGTTCTTGGTCACCTCCCTGACCAAGGTCCTTCTTGCACAGTTGCTTAGTTTGGTTGCACGGCCAGCTCTAGGAAGAGTCTGGGTACATCATTTTTCAATTTCCCAATGATGTGCTCTTGGAAACTTTTAACACTCTACAAATAGTTTTATATCCTCATCACAATTCTATCTCGGAGATCTACGGACAGTTCCTTGGACTTCATGGTATAGTTTCTGCTCTGACATGCACTGTCAACAGTGGGGCCTTACATAGACAGGTATGTTTCTTTCAAAAATGAATTGGCCACAGGTGGACTCCAATCAAGGTTTAGTGACATCCGAAGGATGATCAAAGGAAATTGGATGCACCTGAGCTCAATTTGGAGTGTCATAGCAAAGGGGTGTGACTACTTATGTAAAGGAGATATTTCAGTATTAAATTTTGAATAAATTGGCTAAATCATTATAGTGTATTGTGTGTAGAAGGGTGAGAGATAAACAATCTATTTAATCCATTTTGAATTCAGGCTGTAACACAACAAAATGTGGAATAAGTCAAATGGTATGAATACTTTCTGAAGGTACTGTATATCCATATCAGTCAAACAAAGTCTAAATGTCCAACAAAACATACAACATAAAGGTACTGTACAGGCAAGGCCAACCTTCACTTCAGATGGTTTGTTCAAGCCAGAGCCATAGAGGCCTACAGTATAACTAAGCAACAGCGCATTTACCATAATCACAATGTAGTTAAATGTAAGTAAACAGTTATCTCCCACCACAACCTCACACGTCTGTCAGAACAGAAGGACCACAGAAACTCCTGTCAAAAGAAAGACATTTCATATTCCCACAGTAATCACAGAAAACAATAGGTAAACACACAACAAACACATCTTAGTTTTGTTACGGCCATAGAGGAGTAGGCAGAATAAAGGCACATGTCAAAGAAAAAATACATCTAATTTGTAGTCACAAATATTGGTACATAGTTCACTCCAAAATCAAAGCTTGTTTTGAACTATCTTTGAATTGTGGAATATTCGGTGGGTATGATGGATGGAACAATGGGTGGTTCATGAAGTACATACTCAATGTCAATGTCATTATTACAGATTGATTACAATGGCAATGCATGTGTAGTGTAATTACAGCGAAACTACTACCCTGTATTGATTAAACTCACAACCATAGGGTTACAGGAAGGTCAAGTTTTTCAAACAAAACTTCTCTGTACATTTTCTTTGCTTTCATTTTTGCATTCCAACCCTGGAGGAAAAAGTCAAAGGGGCCAATAGTAACAGTCAAAGGGGCCAATAGTAACAAATGACTTGCTGAAATGAATGGAAAATGAGACAGTCTGATGATGCCGGTCCCAGACAAAACTCATATTTTTAGAATATCCAGTCGGGCAGGGGCCTATTGCGTGTCAAATAAAAGCACCTGTCTCTATGACAAAGTGCAGCCTGTTTGCCACCGCACACCGTATCTCACACCATAAGTGTGTTTTTCCCCAAACCTACTTTATACAGCTGGACTTTGGAGACTGGTTGTGCTTTTATTTGCAGTAAAAATTTTGCCTCCTTCACTAGGCCCTCTTCAGCATGAATCTTCATTTCACTCCTGACACCCTTGAATGTGAATTCCTCATTTCCTGTCCTTTTATTTATATCTGTTGCCTGGTGATTTGATCATGCTGAGAATACAAGATTAGCAATTGCCTCGTCCTTGAATCCGCCTCAAGGACATCTGTTCCTGAAATGTTATTGTTTGCTGGGTTCTTAACCCTCTGGTGTCCTGGCTCTTTCAACCATACATGTTGTGTTCAACACCCTGTATTATTTTTCTGAGGTCATTTTTGTCTCCAAACAAAGATTAAATAGAATAGGGGTTGTCCTTCACAGGAGGACTATCTGTAAAAATGACTGTTAAAGGGCAACTCCACCATTGCATTATAATTTGAGATGTTCTTCTACATCTAATTGTACTTGATTTTGGTTGGGCTCTTGTGTTAAATCACATTCTTTAGCCTGCAGAGGCCAAAAATCTACTCAAGATGACAATACATCATGATACAAAGTAGATGTTTACACACCTAGATTATGCACAGGGGATGACCTTCCTCTGAATGACATCATCAATTCTATTCAAAATACTTTTTCATCAGCAACAATGTATCAAATAAAATAGGCCTCCATATTGGAAGGGCCTTGGAAATGAAACTGAGAGCTATGTCTGTTCTAGACTGTTTATTTCTATACTTAAAACAGACATTTTCAGTCTTCCCCCTCAAAAAATATTTTTATCTCCCCTCTCAAACTGATGAGTGCCATTTTTTTAGTGTTTGGCTGTCATGTCAGTTCTACAGTACTGATGAGGTGTACTTTAATGTCACTGACCTTCCAGAGCCAGTATAACTAGAATGTCAACACATTCTCTTGCCGCAGACATTTTTTTTTTAACAAAGGAATGCCCTCTGTTTCCAATTACCTGTGTTAGAAAACAAGCAATTCCCTATTCAAATGAAAAGATACCAGCACTGTATCTTATTAAGTATCAGATTTACATCATAAACTATATACTTCTTTGAGTTCGGGTTCATGTTTAATTCTGTTGTACTGCATGATTTATTTTTGCCAAGTTGTCCTTGAGTGTATTAGAGGCATGTTTTTTTTCATGTTTTTTATGTTGGTAGCCTCTTTTATTCAGCTGTTTTCAGCTGTTTTCTCACATAGAGTATTTAAACCCCTGGGGTCCCTGCTTTGTTGTCTCAGATCAATCATTGAATTTGCCTTTGTTATTCCTCAAGGTGACAATGTGTTCGAGCCGCCCCCCAAATACAGAATGAAATGTTCTTCTTTTTGTGGTTTAGATTAAGATCAATCCCCAGTTTTACGTCTATAAAGGAAAGACAGTTGTAAAGGGGATAGTAGTACTTAGCTTTATTTAATTGAGTCTGTTGTGTTGTAAGTGTGATTCCGTGAAAGGTCATAAGAGAGAGAGGGAAACTGTCGTTCTGGCAAAAAAAAAACAAGCTTTCAAACAAAACGGTTCTCTGTATCTCCCTCTTTTTATCTCTCTTTCTCTCGTATTATTTCTTGATCGCTCTACCTCCTTCAATCTCCCTCTCTTTCCCCCTCCTTCTATTCCCCTCTCCTTCACTACCTCCTTCAATCTCCCTCTCTTTCCCCCTCCTTCTATTCCCCTCTCCTTCACTACCTCCTTCAATCTCCCTCTCTTTCCCCCTCCTTCTATTCCCCTCTCCTTCACTACCTCCTTCAATCTCCCTCTCTTTCCCCCTCCTTCTATTCCCCTCTCCTTCACTACCTCCTTCAATCTCCCTCTCTTTCCCCCTCCTTCTATTCCCCTCTCCTTCACTACCTCCTTCAATTCCCCCTCCCTTTTCCACCTTCTCTCTCTTTCTATTTCTCTCTCCCTCTCCCTCCCTCTACCCCACTCCCTCCCTCCATCCCTCCCTCCCTCTGTGTGAATCAGTCAGCTAGCTATAGGTGATCCCATCAATGCCTCGGCTAGACTTAAACCTGTCTCAAACCCTGACACCCCTCGTACCCACACAGGTTGTTTCTGCTTGGGTTGGGATGGGGGGGGGGGGGGTAATCGCTCAGTCGATGTCAGGAGGGGTTCGGGAGTTATTGTCTCCTATAATTAACTGGTTATCAAACAAGAACATTTCATTAAGGTACAATTACCGGCTAATTGTTGCGGGACACCCCCCCGTGTCAGGATTACGACCGCAGCATATGCTCCCTCGAAGATTTGTTATTTCTGATTCATCCCGACCTGCAGCCTCTGACGGCTTCAATTGCTAATGAATCCACTCACTTTGGAATAATTAGAGAATCCTTAGGCATGGTAATTTATTCAAAAGTATCCGTCGTCGGGCGAATCATTAGCTGTGTTAAATTAATTTGAAATTAAAGCTGCTGGGAGTACTTTGGGGTTCATTAAATCGGCAGCGCTGGCTCTATCAATATTTAAGGGGTGAGGCGTTAAGGTCGCAACTTTTAACCTGGAAATATCATCACAGTCTGTTTTTTATTTCTTGTTCTAGGAATAAGTTATGTTTACAGATTTTTGGGGGTTTATTTTTACAGATTTGTATATGAATTGTGGAAACAAAGCAGAGAGGAATGATATAATATCATGTCTGCCATAAATGGGTTCACTCCCCCTCCTTCCTCCTCTCCCGTCACTTTCACTCTATTTAGACATTCATGCCATAATAGAAAGGATGATATAGCTGGAGAGAATGGAATAATGCAAATATATCATTATATGGGAGGATAACCATAATTTCTTGGGGCAAGAACTTATTTTCCTCCACCTATAGAAGGCTGCAGTGCGAGTTTGCATTTGTGATGTGTGTGTGTGTGTGTGTGTGTATGCATACGAGTGTGTGTGTGCTTGTTTGCGCGTGTTTGAGTGCACGTGTCTCATATCCCTTATAACAAAAAAATTGGGAAAAACATTTGGTTTTCTTACACGTTTGACTCAAACACATGATTTCACATGTGATATTCTAAGTTTCACGTGTGCTTTTGTACCAGTGAGGTTTGAACCCTGTTCTTCCATGGAAGAAGACAGCTATTAGACCATTAGATACTGATTTTGATTTTAACATGTTAAACGCGATAAATAAGGAGACACGGAAAGATTATTTTCACAGGGTTTCTCTTCCAATGTATATTCATTATTCACAATCTCAGAATAGTGTCTTGTTCAAATCAAAATTGTCTCTTTGTAGAGGTTAAGAAAAATGAGAAATTGAGAACTTTTTGATTTCTACTGGTGTCGGTATTTAAATTATACATAAAAATGAGCAGAAAACTCATCACAGTTTAATTAAACATGCTATCTCTACATTTCTGAAAACGTGATCATGCTTACAAATCGGAATACAGGATAATAAATAAGAGCTAGCTTCTCTGTTCTTTTCACTGGGCCTTTTCCAATGGTCACAGAACAACATATGAAGAGAGACATGTGCCTGCAGCAGTAACACTCCGAATGCCAACCCCTAGTGGTAGCGCTAAGATGCATGTATATCAATGCAACACCATGGAGGACTACAATAATAATGGAGTGGACAGCTCAAAATAAGAAATTATCATTTGAATTATTGTTATACTCAGGTAGGCAAAGTACAGAATGCCATAATAGAATTTGCAATTCCACATGTGGAAACATTGCTACTGCCACATGTTAACCCCAACTTTTCACATGTGAGGAGGATAACATTATTTAACCCCCATATGTGATCTTGCAATTCCACATGTAAAAGTAAAACACATGTAAAAAGACATGTAAAAAACACATGTAAAAAGACATGTAAAAAACACATGTAAAAATCTTTTCAGATGTAAATGTTTCATACATGTAAAACTGCTAAATCAATTTTCACATGTACAGTGGGGCAAAAAAGTAGTTAGTCAGCCACCAATTGTGCAAGTTCTCCCACTTAAAAAGATGAGAGGCCTGTAATATTCATCATAGGTACACTTCAACTATGACAGACAAAAAAATTTTTTTTAAATCCAGAAAATCACATTGAAGGATTTTTTATGAATTTATTAGCAAATTATGGTGGAAAATAAGTATTTGGTCACCTACAAACAAGCAAGATTTCTGGCTCTCACAGACCTGTAACTTCTTCTTTAAGAAGTTACAGGTATTAATGGCACCTGTTTGAACTTGTTATCAGTATAAAAGACACCTGTCCACAACCTCAAACAGTCACACTCTAAACTCCACTATGGCCAAGAACAAAGAGCTGTCAAAGGACACCAGAAACAATATTGTAGAACTGCACCAGGCTGGGAAGACTGAATCTGCAATAGGTAAGCAGCTTGCTTTGAAGAAATCAACTGTGGGAGCAATTATTAGGAAATGGAAGACATACAAGACCACTGATAATCTCCCTCGATCTGGGGCTCCACGCAAGATCTCACCCCGTGGGGTCAAAATGATCACAAGAACGGTGAGCAAAAATCCCAGAACCACACGGGGGGACCTAGTGAATGACCTGCAGAGAGCTGGGACCAAAGTAACAAAGCCTACCATCAGCAATTTTCTGGATTTTCAGGATTTTTTTTTCTCATTTTGTCTGTCATAGTTGAAGTGTACCCATGATGAAAATTATAGGCCTCTCTCATATTTTTAAGTGGGAGAACTTGCACAATTGGTGGCTGACTAAATACTTTTTTGCCCCACTGTAAATGTCTTTAGAGTTAGATTTTCACATGAAAGTGAAAATTTGAAACTGCAAATGTGACCGGTTCGACCGGTTCGATTCGGGCTTATGTAGCAAAATTTGAAATGATGTTTTTTACATTGGATAAAAGAGCTAGAAAATGGTATATCATACACTACAGTTAAGGAACAATGGGAAAGTTTTTCTGCTTTGAAAGTTGATAACCTCACTTTTGAGAAAATGGCCCGTGAATGTTTTGATAAACCTGCTGGAGATCTCTTCTTTGTCTACAATCATTCAGTATCATTCACACCCTCTTTAGCCTTAGCCCCACCCATCTCTTTAAGGATTCACATGTGAGGCCATGTACTAAACAACCAAAGATTTCAAGACTAAAGGCAGGTTTATACCATGCATATCGACAGTTGTTGCGGTGACATCATGAACATTCTATTGTCGTCCGACATCAAACTTCTCGTTGGCGTTATGAAAAAGTATAAACACAAAAACTACAGGCTGTATGACATCAGCAGCCTGGTTGTCCATAAAAGCATAACTAGTGTATTTTAACTTCTTGATACTACCCATCCCACATGCGGGAGCGTAACGTAGCCTCAAACTAATTAGCATAACGCAGCGGACATAAATCTTCCTAGAAAATGTTCCTATTCATGAAAATCACAAATGAAATATATTGAGACACAGCTTAGCCTTTTGTTAATCACACTGTCATCTCAGATTTTTTAAATATGCTTTACAGCCAACGCTAGTCAAGCATTTGTGTAAGTTTATCATGGCATAATGCTATGGCTAGACTCTGCTAGCATCAGGCAACATTTTCACGAAAATAAAGAAAAGCAATCAAATTAAATAATTTACCTTTGAAGAACTTCGGATGTTTTCACTCAGGAGACTCCCAGTTAGATAGCAAATGTTCCTTTTCTCCAAAAATATTATTTTTGTAGGCGAAATAGCTCCCGTTTGTTCGTCACGTTTGGCTGAGAAATCAACCGGAAAATGCAGTCACTACAACGCCAAACTTTTTTCCAAATTAGCTCCATAATATCGACAGAAACATGGCAAACGTTGTTTAGAATCAATCCTCAAGGTGTTTTTCACATAACAATTCGATAATATATCCGTCGGGGCAATTGGTTTCTCATAAGAAGCGATTGGAAAAATGGCTACTTGTGTACTTTACGCAAGATTTTCTGCGGGAGCCACCATGTGACCACTTGCTAAATGTGGTCCCTTACGGCTATTCTTCAACATAAATGCGTAAAAAGACGTCACAATGCTGTAGACACCTTGGGGAATACGTAGAAAACGTAAGCTCATTCGTAGCTCATTCACAGCCATATAAGGAGTCATTGGCATGAGGCGGTTTTAAAAAATGCGGCACTTCCTGATTGGATTTTTATCTGGGTTTCGCCTGTAACATCAGTTCTGTTGCACTCACAGACAATATCTTTGCAGTTTTGGAAACGTCGAGCATCTTTTCGTGACAGAATATCTTGTTTAAAACGGGAAAGTTTTTTATCCAAAAATGAAAATACTGCCCCCTAGTTAGAAAAAATACTGCCCCCTAGTTAAATCCATGAATGAATGAATTTAGTATATGTCAATCTATCAAACTAGGCAACTAAAAGCAACTTTCTAAACAATGTTTTGCTTTGTTTTTAGCTTGTTAGCTAACTAGCTAATGTTAAGTTAGCTGGCTAGCCAGTTCAAATGATGACCGTATCACGTAGCTGACAACATCTTCACTTTAGCTCATTTGTCTTCATTATTAAAGGAAAATAAACTCACAACAAGATAATTATTTACAAGTTAATGGTGAGCCAATTATAGAAAATAGCTTACGGTTGTGAGTGTGATGAAATAAAAGCCGAGTGTCATGTAAAAAAATCTTCCAAGTGTGAAATAGTTCCCAATCATTCTGATTGTGTTCTGGTTGGGACGTCATGTTGTAAAACAAAATTACAGCATGGAAATGTTCTCAGTCCAATAACTGCTTGTGCGCCTCTTTATGTGGATGGCTGAGCTCATGCGTATATTTCTCTTTTACATGACACAGGGCATTCTACCAAAGAATTTTAGAACTTGGACTGTCTCATTGGCCTAACGTTATATCCTAATTTGACTTTGGTGCAGGTCATGTTCTTCACATTACTATCTCTGGTAAACACATATTTTTTCACATGCACAGGATACAGAATGTTTAGACATGTAGCTAGCTAGCTAAACAATTAACCATAATCCCAATTTATAACGTTTACTACCCTGCATGAATCTAGATAGCTAACATTAGGCTATAACTAGCAATGCAAATAGCTCTGAGATACAATTAATATTGCTACACAAATCATACACGTAATATTAGCTAGCGAGCCAACGTGATTGTCACATTTGAACTTGCAATTCCACAAGTAAAAGGGAAATTTTCACATCTGATATGTGATATATTTTCACATTTTAACATGTGAAACTGCAAATTCACACGTGAATCTGCAAATCACATGTGATGTAAAAACATGTTATTCTCCTCACATGTGAAAAGGTGGTGTTAACATGTGAACTCTTAATTTAATACAATTTAAAATATGGTTTCACAGGAAATTTAAGAAGAAAAAAAACGGAGATTTTCATATGGGATGCCTGTGTCTGCGCCTTTCAGTGTGTACATGTGAGCGTGCCCATATGTGCATTTCTGTCTTGTCTATGTACATTTGCAACGCATGAATACCTAATGGTAATTCTAGCCCATCTCTTTCAAAGAGAATGACCTGTCTTTAAGACCACAGAGGGGCTCCATGAAGAGAACTTTAATTATCCTCGATCTGCTCATGCAGTCTGTTGTGTAGAAGAACTCCCAAGAGAAGCCCAAATCTGATGCATGCGTCCCAAATGGAACATTATTCCCTACATAGTGCACTACTTTTGACCCGGGCCCATAGGGTGGCCCATATGGCTCTGGTCAAAAGTAGTGCACTGTGTAGGAAATAGGGTGCCAGTTGGGACGTAGTCAAGGACTTTCTTATCAATCTAGGGATGGACTTGGCACTTGTTTTCTTACCATCAAAAAGGAACGGGGGCCTCAGTCTCAGCCTCAGCAAACGCTAGCAACCGCACATGACTGACACCCTATTACATTAACTTGAATTGCCCTTCTGAACGCATCATTTGAGGTTCGTTCGGCGGATCCCTATTGCCTCGTGCTAATGCTGTTTGGAATTTTCATCTCGTCTTGATGCTTTGATGGGACATCAACTCTGATTTAGCAATGTGTGTGCTTTAATGGAGGCAAAGACAGAGAGGCAAAATGCAGAATAGTGTTTTTTAAAGTCTGGCTCTCTACCTTAATTTCATCATACCTCTCACTCTAAACACCTCACATTTTCAATGACTGTGGGAAAACCGACACAAAACTGAATGGGATGATATCATGTTTTATTTTTTTTTCAGTGGTTCACATGGCATTGACATTATGTGCATCATGGAGTAAATGATGGTGTTTTCTAGGTTGGGACGGGACCAGGGGTAAATTCAGTGTGGCAAAATGTTCAGAACAGTGCAGATAGAAATATAACGAATAGAACTGACAAAATCCTCTATTCAACCTATACATTTCTATCTGTAACACCCTCCTGAACAGGACCCCATGGCTTTTAGCCTTAGCCTAGCCTTTAAAAAAAAGAATGTCCGCTAAATTAAATTTATGTGATATAAAATGCCTAGCCTAAAAAGGACCATCTGCTAAATGACTAAAACATCATGTAAAATGCCTAGCCTAGCCCAAGCACCTTGTCACTGACCACTGCTTTGTTTCTGGTTGTATCTCGCAGGGCTACAAGAGGAAAACAGAGGCTGCCAAGAAGGAGTACCTGAAAGCCCTGGCTGCGTACCGAGCCAGTCTGGTTTCCAAGGTAACGGCGGAGGTCATATCTCTGATATACATGGGTCAGCGGCGATATAAGGGATGATAAATTAGATAGAGAATTCCTCTCTCATCCCAGGGGAGGATCTCCGTGCGGTGCCGTTTGAGGATTGGGTGTGTGTGTGCTCCGAAGAGAACAGTGAAAATTAGGGGCCAAACACACACACACTCCTTTATTTGCCCGTGTTATTTGCAACACAGCGAGTGAGGGAGGGATGAAAGGTGTGTTTGTGTTGTGTGTGTGTGTGTGTCTGTGTGGGAGAGAGTGAGGGTGTATACAGTATGTGTGTGTTCTTAAGTACTGTATGCATGTATGTATGTGTGTGTGTACCTGTGTGTGTTCATGCTTGCGTATGTGGAGGCAGAAGTGGGAATTACCTAGCATGGTGCCACCTAGTTGTGTCTGTTTTTGAATGAGAAACAAATGTGTGGGCTGCCTGAGGATTGTTTCTTTGACTATATCCTGGGTTGTTGGAGATGAGATTTGATACAGAGGTTGGATCAAAATTTGACCCCTTTCGTTGCAGGAGAAAAATAATCCTGCAGTGGGAGGAAAATAATCCTGAAGCAGGAGGATTTTTACAAATATTTAGAATCGCCACCAGGGGGCAGCTGGAGGCGGTGTTTGTATACAATGCATTGTACCTTCTGTAGGCTACGTGCAGGCTACAGAGCGTCTCGTGTAAATTCTTATGTGTATTATAATAAATGTACATATTTGTGTGGGGTGGCAGATATCCTAGTGGTTAGAGTATTGGGCCATTAACTGAAAGGTTGCTGGATCGAATCCCTGAGCTAACAAGGTAAAAATCGGTCGTTCTGCCCCTGAACAAGGCAGTTAGTCCAATGATGATTAAGGCAGCCCCCCCCCCCCCCCCCCCCCCCCGCACCTCTCTGATTCAGAGGGGTTGGGTTAAATGTGTAAGAGGCATTCTGTTGTACAACTGACTAGGTATCCTTTCCCTTGTTGGGAAAAATCTGTTTGTTAGATGAATTTATTCATTATATGTTGAAGGCAAGCAATAAGCAGAATGAATTATTGGTTACCTCAGTGCCTGTGTGGCCCAGCGGTTACAGCTGTTTACCCTGACACATATGCCAGAGTCAGCATGGGTTTGAATCTGGCCCCACTGCCCTTAGACTCCTGGATGAATGTTTATTTTTGACGCATTAAATATGTGTGGTCACAGTGTTAATTCTGCATTGTTACAGGGTTAAAACAAAAAGAAACGACTCAAAGGTTAACAGTTTAGGCATTCATTCCAAATGGTTAAGGTTAAGGGCGGTCCATGGTTTAGGGAAGGCTTAAGAAACAAAAACAAAAAGTATGCCTATGTATCATCAGTATTCATAGCATTCTTAGTGCTTGCTGAGTATTGTGTACCGTAGCGCATTGGTCTAAGCAGTGTGCGCTGGTGTCGAGCCTCAAGAGTTCATACCCAATGCTGTGCAATCTAGTGACAAGCCTGAGCCTAAATGGCTATGTTTAGACAGGCAGCCCAATTCTGAAAACTTTTCCACTAATTGGTCTTTTGACCAACATCCAATCTTTTCACATCAGATCTTTTTCAGAGCTGGTCGGATTGATCAAAATACCAATTAGTGAAAAAGTAACATCAGAATTGGGCTGCTTGTCTAAACGCAGTCCATTAGGCCCACAAGTTAATTCCATTTATTTCAATGATTCCAAGAAGTAAAACGAATAGTCTGGTAATTTACACATCAGAGAAAAGTGTCTCAGCTCAATGAAATCGTCTTTGGATAGGCTCAAATGCATAAACATCTTGACAGCTTTACGAAATGAAATATTAAAGCCACACAATACAGGCTTTCAATCCACACCAAACACCATAGCCTAACTAAATTGAAAAATTGTACGTTAACCTAACTATAAAATGTTGGCTAGCATCCACACTGCAGGAAAGTTTATCGTTTTACAGTAGGTCTACATCTGTCAATCAATTGATGGCCCAAATCAACTCAGCAACTCAGCCAGGGAAACGCAGTAGCCTAATATCGCTTTTCACACCTTTCATTATGTTTAAATGGACAGGCTAATGGCTAGCCTACAGAATGTATTGGAATACACTCAAATAACAAGGGGTGTATTGCAAACATCGATGGCACTAGATTATCGCCAGCTGATGTCTCGTTAAACCATCAGAACGCGTTAAATTCACCCGCACAGCTGATCTCAATTACAATCATTATGGGTCACCTCATTACCGCTTCCTCAAAGATGATGTCAGTGCTACTTAGTCAGTATGTAGTGTGTGTAGGTGTCAGTGTAAGTATGTGTGAGTAGAGTCCAGTGTGTGTGTGCATAGAGTCAGTGCAAGAGAGCAAAAAAGGGTCAATGCAGGTAGTCCAGGTAGCCATTTGATTAGCTATTTAGCAGTCTTATGGCTTGGGGGGGGTAGAAGCTGTCCAGGGCCCTGTTTGTTCCAGACTTGGTGCTGTGGTACCACTTGCCTTGCGGCAGCGAAGAGAACGGTCAATGGTTTGGGTCATTGACATTTTTGGGGGGCCTTCCTCTGACACCGCCTGGCATAGCGGTCCTGGATGGCAGGGAGATCAGCCCCAGTCCTGGGCGGTACTCACTACCCTCTGTAGCGGCTTGCGGTCTGGTGCCTTGCAGTTACCGTACCAAGCGGTGATGCAGCCAGTCAAGATGCTCTCAATGGTGCAGCTGTAGCTTCATCCAATCATTGTTCAAACCTTTCTTCTTTCCTCTATATATTTAAATATCTAAAACTTGACCATGTATTCTAATATATAGACTTCAGACAACATCTGAGAATCAATTAATGTCCATGTTTTCCAAATGTTCAAGCTTGTAAAATTACACTATGAATCCAATGTAGTAGATCAACCCTGAAATACATATTCAGAACCAGATTAAATGCATAGTACAGGATTGAATCATGATATACTAATATTTTTCATGTGCCAGTCTGAGTGCCAAGCACCTATTTTCTCAATTTCCATGTCTTCACTCCATTGTTTTCCTTTCACACAAACCCAAATTGCATTACCATGTTAAACACCCTCCCACCGGTCCCCATTGCCTCACACTTCCTCCAAGGCTTACAAGCCCAAAACAAGTGCCTTGATTAAGGCATGAACAGATTATTCATCAACCTCTTTCTTTCCCTGTGAAGGTTTTTTTTCTCCCTTTAATAAAGACCATTCTCATCGCTCGTTTGCGTAATTAAATATTTATTTCTGACAAATCTCATATTCAGAGGCTTGATTGATGCGTTAGCAGATTGGCAGGCATTTAAAAGAAATTAAAACAGACAGAAAAAACTGCAAATCTACTATGCAATCACAACCACTCAGAACAAGACACATAGTACATCTAGCCATTCAAAGGGAGTCCTCTTTAAATAGTGTGTTTTAATTGCTGACGAGAGAGTCTTTTCAAAGGAAGTGGGAATCAAGGAGAGAGAAATTGAAGGTAATTGGAAGTCGACAGAGTGTCGTTCTGGACGAGTCACGTGCTCCGTGCGTTTGGCGTGCACCTGTTGCCATTTTGTTTGTGACGCACGCTGATAATCTATGTTGGTGGAAAAGGTACTCGCACACAAATGGAGCTTGATGGCTACAGTGAAAAGCCCCAAGTTAATGAGTTTCATTCATTCAAAAAGTCAAAGTGGTGTTTTCTGCTTTTCAACCCACCAAGGGACACATGAAGGGAGAGTTCACCCAAATGACAAAATTACATATTGGTTTCCTTACCTTGTCCCTTTAAGGTGGGAGTATCACATTTCAATATGTGAACAAATAATCATCTCCTGTTGTTCATGGAATAGCGATAGATTAGTATATTGCAGTACAGTATAGTATGGTAGTATAGTATAGAGTAGTATAGTTCATTCTTCATCATTTCATTTTCCACTTGACCCTGCAGTGTATCTCTCTCATCTTTACTCATCTATCCATCTTTCCATTGATTATTTCTCTGGCTCTTTTCAATATATGTACGCCATTACCAAATAGCAGACGTCGATAGATCACGTCAACAACTGTGACAGCTAACGAGAGGGCCTGGACATATTTCATACCACAGCAATGTGTACATATATATTGCCATTTAAAGTCTATGAAAGGATGGAAAGTCGAATGAAATAAAGCACGTACATCAGTGGATACGACTCCCAGGCTGAAATGAACCGAACAACATGATTCTCACATAGAGGGACCTGACATATTCATATGTTCTACTAATATAGTGTTTTAGTTGTATAATGAACTGGTTACTATATTTGCGTTGACATACCTGTATCTCACCAATATAAATGAGTTGTGTAATATATTTGCATTAAGATACAGTGTATTTCAGCAATATAAATTCATTGCACAATATATTATATCATCTGAACTTTCCTTTTTCTCCCTCTGTCCACAAACCTAGTGGTGTTATATATTATATAGTGTGTAATATATGTTCTCAATATACACTTACATCTTTTGTTTTGCCCATTCACCCTCTGAATAGCACACAAACACAATCCATGTCTCAATTGTCTCAATGCTTAAAAATCCTTCTTTAACCTGGCTCCTCCCCTTCATCTACACTGATTGAAGTGGATTTAACAAGTGACATCAATAAGGGATCATAGCCTTCACCTGGATTCACCTGGTCAGCCCATGTCATGGAAAAAGCAGGTGTTCCTAATGTTTGTAAACTCAGTGTATGTCAGTACTGTATAGTTATATTAACTGTACTTTTTGTCCCTTTTGTCTTCCCCTCCGCCCTCAGACCTACAATGACCCGGTTGAGACAAAAGGTGCCCAGACGAGCCAGCCTTCCTCCCACATGATGCCCCCCAATCCGCCCCTGTACAGTGTGCCACCCCAGCCCTCCTCCCCGTACAGTCTGGGGCCGGGGGGCTTCCCCCTGTCGGACCTGCAGAGCTACGCTGGGGCGCCGCGTCATGCACTTTCCCGGACCCTCAGCCAGTCCCAGATGCTGCCCAGCATTAGTGCCTCTCCCCCCTCCTCCTTCCAGATCAGCCCACCCCTGCACCAACAGCTCTCCCTGCACCAGAGCTCCCTCCTCAACCAGCCAATCCGCATGCAGCACGGCCAGTCCCAGCCAATCATCTCCCACCAGATGGGACTCCAGGCCTCCCTTCACTCACCACCTCCTGGACAGCAGGTTAGTGTGACTCGGAGAGTGCCGATATCACCAGCATATCACATATCACTAGTGCACTAAATTATTTGAAGGAATAGTGGACATGCTTACTTTGTAGTATATGCTAGTGTGAACAGTATGGGCCCAAAAAATATATAATAATAAAAAATGTATGTTCCTCATATTTGCATCAAGCATGTATACATTCTACCCAGATGATGTTTAATAAAAATCTCTTCCTGCCTCTCTTTATTCTCCTCTCTCTCTCTCCCTCCCACTCCTCTCTCTTTTAAATTAAAATGTACTGTACATGTTATTGGCTCCCTTGAGGTACTATGTTGCCAAACCAATTAGCATGTAACAGAATTTGGCATTCGGACCATAAGTAAAGAGCAAACCTCTCTCCCTCTCTCTCCATCCCCTCCCCATACTTTTCTCTAGCATTGTCCCCTCTCCATATGGCCAGGATAAGTTGTCAGAAACTAAAACTAATGCCATGGCCTCTCTCTCCCCGTCTCCTATAGGGATTCTCCCACCTACAGTCTGAGTACCAGAAAAGTGTGGGTTCCCAGTCCCCGGCGGCCCCCAACCCTGGGGGTAGACAAAGCCACGATTGGGACAGTGAATACTGCGATAGGGAGTGCGGTGGCAACCACTGCAGGTGAGCAGCCCAGACCAGTATCGGCTTTGTATAGGAAATTATTGTTAATTCCAATACTGTTTATAACTTAGAATAGGGCAAGTTTCCCTGACCCGAATTAAGGCTAGGTCAGGACCAAGAAATTATTTCAATGGAGATTTTCCATTCAGAATGATTCTTTAGTCCAGTGTCCGATAAACTGTCAGAGATAGTATTATTTTATGTTAGCTTAACTGTTCAAATGAAAGGACTTTGTTGAATGCCCTTGAATACACAGTTTTATTATTTAATGCTGGCTCAAATGTTAATAAAAAAATAAAATTGAGACTACGGCACTTTGTAGGCCTATATCTTTGAATTTACTTTGCACCATTTCAGTCCTCAATGTTTGCTCAGCTATCTACTGCATATGAAAGTGTGTTTGATACGACTCATGTGCCCCTTGAAAATTCAACGCTTTAGTACATAACGCTGGCTTAGTCAACTAAATAAAAAATATTGTTGATTCTACTGAGTAAACCTTAGATAAGTACACATAGTTGTGCTACTTAATATGCTGAAACAACCTCTGAGGCCTCCATATATCACCTTTGAATGAACAAAAATATAAACGCAACATGTAAAGTGTTGGTCTCATGAGCTGAAATAAAAGATCCCAGAAATGTTCAATACCCACAAAAAGCTTATTTCTCTCAAATGTTGGACACATTTGTTTACATCCCTGTTAGTGAGCATTTCTCCTTTGCCAAGATAATCCATCCACCTGACAGGTGTGCCCTATCAAGAAGCTGATTAAACAGCATGGTCATTACACTGGTACGCCTTGTGCTGGGGACAATAAAAAGCCACTCTAAAATGTGCTGTTTTGTCACAACACAATGCCACAGATGTCTCAAGTTTTGAGGGAGTGTGCAATTGCCATGCTGACTGCAGGAATGTCCACCAGAGCTGTTGCCAGAGAAATTTCTGTTAATTTCTCTACCATAAGCCACCTCCACCGTCATTTTAGAGAATTTGGCAGTGCGTCCAACGGGCCTCACAACCGCAGGCCAACCGCAATTTGTTTAAATTGACTGATATCCTTATATGAACTGTAACTCTGTAAAGCTTTCATATTGCTGCATGTGGCATTTGTTCAGTATACTATTGAATCAATATTACTAAACTCAGCAAAACAAGAAACGTCCCTTTTTCAGGACCCTATCTTTCAAAGATCATTTGTAAAAATCCAAATAACTTCACAGATCTTCATTGTAAAGGGTTAAAACACTGTTTCCCATGCTTGTTAAATGAACCATAAACAATTCATGAACATGCACCTGTGGAACGGCCGTTAAGACACTAACAGCTTACAGACGGTAGGCAATTAAGGTCACAGTTAGGACACTAAAGAGGCCTTTCTACGGACTCTGAAAAACACCAAAAGAAAGATGCCCAGGGTCCCTGCTCATCTGCGTGAACATGCCTTAGGCATGCTGCAAGGATGCATGAGGGCTGCAGATGTGGCCTGGGCAATAAATTGCAATGTCCGTACTGTGGGAGTCCTAAGACCGTGCTACAGGGAGAC
Source organism: Oncorhynchus kisutch (assembly GCF_002021735.2). Classification (NCBI taxonomy): domain Eukaryota; kingdom Metazoa; phylum Chordata; class Actinopteri; order Salmoniformes; family Salmonidae; genus Oncorhynchus; species Oncorhynchus kisutch. The sequence continues at coordinate 52,739,741 of NC_034174.2, forward strand.
AGGACGGACAGCTGATCGTCCTCACAGTGGCAGACCACGTGTAACAACACCTGCACAGGATCGGTACATCCAAACATCGCACCTGCGGGACAGGTACAGGATGGCAACAACAACTGCCCGAGTTACACAAGGAACGCACAATCCCTCCATCAGTCCTCAGACTGTCCGCAATAGGCTGAGAGAGGCTGGACTGAGGCCTTGTAGGCCTGTTGTAAGGCAGGTCCTCACCAGACATCACCGTCAACAACATCGCCTATGGATACAAACCCACCATCGCTGGACCCGACAGGACTGGCAAAAAGTGCTCTTCACTAACGAGTTGCGGTTTTGTCTCAGCAGGGGTGATAGTCGGATTAAGTACGTTTGGGATCTGTTGGATCAGGGGGTGAGGGCTAGTGAAATTCACCCCCAGAAATGTCCGGGAACTTGCAAGTGCCTTAGTGGAAGAGTGGGGTAACATCTCACAGCAAGACCAGGAAAACCTGGTGCAGTCCATGAGGAGGAAATGTACTGTGGTACTTAATGCAGCTGGTGGCCACACCAGATACTGACTGTTACTTTTGATTTTGACCCCCTCCCCCTTTGTTCAGGGACACGTTATTCCATTTCTGTTAGTCACATGTCTGTGGAACTTGTTCCGTTTATGTCTTAGTTGCTAAATCTTGTTATGTTCATACAAATATTTACACGTGTTAAGTTTGCTGAAAATTAGTTGACAGTGAGAGGACGTTTCTTTTTTTGCTGAGTTTATTGAACATGTATTATTCACGTATTATACTTTCTCTCTTGTTTCTTTTGAGATGTCTGTCAATTTATTCAGTGTACATTTTTCTGCTATGGCACTGAATAATCATTGAAACTTCTGTAAGGAACATCTGTTTGGAGTGTACTCCGACAATCACAGGACAAGCTTTATTTCTTTAATATTAGTTTGACAGCTGTCCCTACTGTACTTCAAAGGGGAAGCATTTTAAGGTTTTCTATCTGCAGGTTTTTGGGGGGGGAGTAAGTAGTATCACCTCTCTGAGTCTGTGTTTTTTTCTCTTTTTTTTCCTATTCCGTCTCTTCTCACCCATCTCCCTCTCTTCTCGTTTTCAGTGGCAGCATGATAGCTAGGGACAAGCCACTCTACCTCACTTGAAGCTGGAGGCCGCCGTCAACAAGAAAAGACACCAGGGAGTCAGCCCTCAACACCCCCCAACCACACACACCACCTCCCCGACCCATCCCTCGCAACCCACCCACCCCTACCACCACCAAAACTCAACCTTTTTTTTTGTCAATGTAATTTGTTTTTTTTAGAAGGATCTGTGCAATTCTGACGACTACTAGCGATCCCTCTCTTTTTTTAAAAACTTTTTACGCAAAGCACTTACAAATGTCCAGGCATTTTTCCTTTCGCGCCTGATTCTAGAGCACTCATCTTTGTCTCAAAGTAAAAAAAAATAAAAAAAAGTGAACTACCATGAGAATAGTCCCCCTCAGGGACTAAACTGAGCTTTAATTGGAATAAGAAGAGCAAAAAGCCTTCTTCTTCTCCTTCGTCTCCTTTTAATCATATTTAAATTGATTTTGTTTAGTTTTCTTGTTATTGTTTTTATTTATTTCTTGCTTGCTACATTTGCTTTTGTCAATAACAGTCCCTGTACTGTAGGGAAAATACTCTTCCGGTAGGTTTCAGCACACAGGCCTTGATGTTACTGTAGCTTTGCTTTAGGGTCTGTGACTTATATTAATACAATGTGACGGGGGGGGGGGGGGGGGGGTAATTAAATAAATTCTTTTTTTGTAATATGAAAGACCCATGGAGGTTTACCAAGCTGTCACAGTGTGATTGTAAATATCACTTTTATGGGATCAAATTGGGAATTCGAAGTCCAGATGGCTTTTTCTTCTTCTTTAATATTACCTGTAAGTCATTGGTTTGTATAAAAAAAAATATTGTGTGCCTGTGTGGATGTGTATGCGACTGTGCGTACGACGTGCGCACATGCATGTGGGTCTGTGCGTGTGTGTAATTGTGAATTTTAACAGCCTGTGCAGGTGGATTACAGAGGAGTACTTCACACACTCGATCTTGCATTAAATCTGTGCTCACTGGTGTGATTTTTCCCAATAAAGTTCAATCTAAAAACCGAATACAGAGTATGGGTCCCGCAGATCATTCAATGGAAAGAGCAAAATAAAGAGAGAGAGAGAGAGAAAAGAGACAGAAAGGGAGAGAAAAAGGGAACAAGAAAGAGTGAGATGTAGACACATACACTCACAGGTGAACAGTGTTGCCTCAAACATTTTTGGCCACTGTCTTTGTTGATTTTATTTTTAATTCACCTGGTCATGTTAATTGTCAATTTTCAGCCACTCAACATAAAGAGGTAAACTAAAAATGCTATATGTTAATGGTTATGTCACAGAAACATAGCAGTGGGTTTCTAGTAGCTTCTTAGGTGTTCTATTGTGTTGATCTCACCTTTAAGTTTTGTGATAAATATTAATGCGTTTGATGACAAAGATATATGTTCTTATTTTCACTGTAGCATAATTTCCTTTTTTGTTGTAATTGAAATATAATAACATTTAAACCTGCCAATTGTAGTTATTTTATTTGTAAAGCCAGTAATGATAATGATTTTAAAACTTTTTTTGCAAGTTGCCCATCAGCTATGACAGGTTTCTTATTTACGAAAGGACATGAGATCATTTTTGCTTCATACAATGGAGGTGCATTTCATTCAAATTGCATTGTTTTTATGTATGGTTTGATGATGATGATGATGATGATAGTTGTTTTTGTTTGTATTTTATTTTTTTTACATTTATATGCTGGTTCTTTCTTTCCTCGCCGGGCGACATTATTTTGTGTCACAATGCTTATTTTATTTCAAATCTACGTAATAAATAAATTTTAAAAAACGTTAAAAGAGAAACAGGCTTTCACCGACTCTTTTTTACAGCACAGAACCTTCTATTTTCTTCCTTTTCGGTAAAGTATCCGATCTAAAATGGCATCCACTTAACCCTTGGACAATGTCCTAAAACAAGGCATTTATGCTTCCGTAATATCTCTCTTTTGTTTCCAACCCAGAACATTCCATATGTTTCCTATACTTAATTTTAGTCTCATGGCTGGACTCAAATCAAATGCCATGGCTTTACTAATTAGCTGTCGTCGCTAGAGCTAACACCAACACCGGCCCAATCTGAATGTTGTCCTAAAACTATCTCCATAACCATGAACAGATGCAGGCTTGAATTTGCTTTGCTGCTATGTGAAAGTGGTGCACGGTGTGGTGGGCGTCAAGTCAGAGCTAAAGAGAACAGAGAAATGCATGGCGTACGTACTGTACACAAACTCAGGCATCCATCCAAAACACAGATTTTACCCCAATTGCACACAAGTCTTCCAGAGAGACGAGAGTGGGGAGCTGTTCAAGGGAACTGTCACGACCGCACCATATTATGTTTTATTCATTTGCGGCTGGCATCTCCCTCTCTCTCTTGCAGTATTGAATTGGCAAATAGATCATTATTGAACAATTGGAAAACGTGGACTGCCACTTCGTGATATGACACACATTATATGAAAATCAGTCATACATTCTTAATGGAATACCAGATAATGGAGTTTTTTTTGGCACAGCCACATTGGTGTCTTTCTTTTGTGTGTGTGTGTGTGTGTGCGCGTGTGTGTGTGAACACAATGTTTGGGAAGGTTGGGGTGATGGCTCCTCTGTGCAATGTTTAAATTGACAGAATTTTCTCTTTCCTTGCAGTTACAATGGCCTTTCTTCATTTGACAGTTTCTCCACCTTGATGCATACTACTCACCATGGTCATTCTGTGCACCGTAGTAAACTAAACAGTAAATACTGAGCCGCCAGCCTCAATTTGACAATTTTGTCAGGGCCCACAATCCTATTGTCTTTCACAAATGCAATCTCACAAGGAAAAAGTCAAATGAAAAATACAATTTACAGTAGAAGACATTGAAAAAAAGTCAAAACACTTGTAACCATACAATCGAAAGAGCTTTGCTTTTCCATATCAAGTACAACGGACCTGGGCCTGTATTCACAAAGGGGCGGGAAAGCGGCCCAAAGATTTTCAGTAGGGGTGCTGATCTAGGATCAGTTTGGCCCTTTAAATCAAACTGAATAAAAGGGAGAACCTGATCCTAGATCCGCACTCTGAGACACTTTATGAATACGGGTGAAAGAGATACAGGAGGTGATATTGAATATTGATATTAGCTATTGTTATTTTACTGGTGCTCTTTAATTATTTGTTACTTTTATTTCTTACTTTTTGTAGGTATTTTCTTAAAACTACATGGTTGGTTAAGGGCTTGTAAGTAAGCATTTCACTGTAAGGTCTGTTGTATTCGAAGCGTTTGACAAATAACAGTTGATTTGATTTGATTACGTTCTCTGTTTGTTGAGGTCTGTTTAGATTGGTAGTGACCAGATGCACGGTGTCCATACTAGGATATAAATTAGCTGTTAAATCAGGCACAGGGGTGTGTGACATTTGAGGTGGACACTGGTGTGGCCTTTGTTTGGAGCCGTCTACACGAAGACAATCTGTTAGATCACAATGGAAACTTTTCCACCATGGTGGGGGCCTTGGTGGAAAGAGTCAAACCCTCTTTTTTTCTGACAAACACCTTTTCTTTCTTTTTTTGCTCTCTTGTGGTCGCGTAACGTACCAACTCTGGATTCCAAGTCAACATTTTTAGCTCACCCGACCACATGAGAGGGTGCCTAGCTAGTGAGCCTCAGTGGAGAGTTAGAAAGTAGAAGGTCAGTGTTAGGTGCGGCCTTCAAAAATCACATGGCCACCTGACAGAAAACTTGTCAGTTGCAACTTTGGTTCTGTGTTAGAGCGAGAACAGGAAATGTAGGCGGTTTTGACAAGAACAGGGTTTCACTTTGTGTTCATTTAATCTGTTTGGTGTTTGGAGATTCAACAGTATGAAATGATTCCTAAAAGTGCAACTTGCATTTATAGCATTTTTTTTGTAGAAATGCAGTTATTACAAAAAATGTGTCGAGACCAGGCAGTGAAAAATTTGTGAGGTTATCATACAGTCAATGTTATATATATATATGATAAAATGCGTAATATCAAAAATGTCCCTTTGATATACTGTATGTGTATTTATTGTATTCTATCATAACAATAATGGGAAAAATTTTGATCATACAGATTATTTTCCCAACCCACTATCAGGTTGACTGTAAATGAAAGGATATGTGCAGTATTGTGACAGAATTATGTAAGAATATGGCAAGGTGCCATGTTTCTGATGCTAAATGCCCCTAAGACAGATTCTGAAACTTCAGGTGAGACTGAACTTCTCTCTATGACTGATCACCAGAGCAGTGTGCTGAATATTACCGTTGCTTTCAAATTACCATATTACCCGTATTTAAGAAGCTCTTTAAGATCTCGATAACACGACCTCATAAAATGTACATCTTTATGTCTCTTTTAGTCTCTTGTTTGATTTTTTGCCTTTTCTCCTTTTTGTTTTTCCTGACAGCTGAATACCTTTCGCAGCTCTGCAAATGTACTGTAGTTATGGCCTTAACAAAGGAAATCATGAACACATAACATACATTGATGTAGTTCATGATCAATGGATGTATGAATGAACTACAGGCCTTTTGACTCTTCCCATTTGAGAGCACAGCCACATCATCAAGCTGATGCAGGACCTGGTGAACCGTAGTAAAATGTTCGTCTGCCCAGTCCTCTACAATGGCAAAGTATGATTTATACAGTACCAGTCAAAAGTTTGGACACACCTACTCATTCAAGGGTTTTTCTTTATTTATACTATTTTCTACATTGTAGAATAATAGTGAAGACATCAAAACTATGAAATAACACTTTTGGAATCATGCAGTAACCCAAAAACTGTTAAACAAATCCAAATATATTTTTGATTTTAGATTCTTCAAAGTAGTGATGCATTGATGAAAGCTTTGCACACTCTTGGCATTCTCTCAACCAGCTTCATGAGGAATGCTTTTCCAACAGTGTTGAAGGAGTTCCCACATATGCTGAGCACTTGTTGGCTGCTTTTCCTTCACTCTGCAGTCCAACTCATCCTAAACCATCTCAATTTGGTTGAGGTCGAGGGATTGTGGAGGCCAGGTCATCTGATGCAGCAATCCATCACTCTCCTTCTTGGTCAAATAGCCCTTCTTTTTGACTGACGCGCTCATACCCCGGTGGGCTATAGACCAGCCCCCCTACTCAAAATATAATTTGATTTGTTTAACAATTGGTTACTACATGATTCCACATGTGTTATTTCATAGTTTTGATGTCTTCACTATTATTCTACAATGTAGAAAATAGTCAAAATAAAGAAAAACCCTTGAATGAGTAGGTGTGCCCAAACTTTTGACTGGCACTGTACATTGGCCCTGTTCTAACACTCTTCAAATGCACCCTTTTTTTCTCCCATTGCTTGAGGTAATCACTGATCTGATAAGGCATAATTAGTGAAATCAATCCAACACTAGCCATATCCTGTCATGTCAGATCAGTGATCACTCTGAGGAAGGAAGGATGCATTTTAAGAGTATTTGAACAGGACCCTCAAGTCAGCGCTACCCGGCTAGACACATTCCACATTCCTTTCTGAGGAATTTTTAGAAGTGTAATTCATAGTTAACAGTTCAAATCCCCCATATTGTTTGATGATCTTGTTCCTGAATGGGAATGCCAACACAGGGACGTCTTTACTTCACTTTACTACTTTGTTATTAGCCTCTACGGCTGTTATGATCAAGTCTGTCATTTCAAATCAAACTGTATTTGTCACGTGCGCTGAATACAACAGGTGTAGATTTTGACTTTGAAATTCTTACTTACGAGCCCTGTCCCAACAATGCAAAGTTCAAAAAGTAAGTAGATATGGCAATCAGTGATATCAACGTTAGGTGGTCAGACTGAAATATTTTGGTCGTGTCAACCTTTTTGATAGATCTCTAAGGGATCATTTTTGACTGACACAAAAACGGCATGGAACGTTGAACTGTCACGTTCATTCTATACGAAAACTGTGGTGGTGGTTGAGAACATTGAACAATTGGTGGCCTGTAAAGACTTGACTGACAAGAAGTACTCTTTCGTTTATTAACTCTGTTTCATTTTGCTGCGGGCTGCATAAACCCACATCCAAGCAGCGAAACCACTGTGCTCACTTAGTGTGAGCAGAAAAAGAATAGCACCACTGTTCTTTCTTGTTCTCAGTTGTTGCCACCTCTCCCCTTGAGGATGACTCAAATGGAGAACCGCAGACATAACTATCTTCTCATCACATTGTGTACTGTGAAAGTAGGATCGTGTTATTTCTGTGAGGGAACTTTTTATGTTCACCACAGATATGGCCGTGGATAAACTCAAATTAGAACAAGTGAAGTTGGAACAGGTTTTTTTGTAGTCATTTTAAACACTTACTAAGCTTTGAGCTACACTATTTGAGCAATATCACCCATACATATATTTTAGACCCTGTGGCAGATTTTGAAAATGTTCAGGAGGAATATGTCTTTGATCCAGTTTGTGAACCTATTTGTAGTAAAAAGCATGATGTATTGACATGACTGCAAATATTGATGCACTTTTGATTGGCGCAAATAAAACATATTTGATCATTGCTTTGGTTTGCATCTTGTTCAATACAGCGAAGCAATATTTTTGGTAAACTGTTACAATTCAGAACACAGCCAACATGACATGTTGACCTCCAGAGTTGCAAAGGTAAAGTAAAGGTACGCTTTTGTAAAACTCTATTGGGTTCAACATTGACTAAAGGACAGTTGGAAAGGACAACATAGATTGTATTGTTTGGCTTGTTGTGTCCGTTGTCTTTTGCCTCGGCTTGTTTGAAGAGAGGAAGTGTGCTATTGCATTATATGTGTTTTCTGCTCTTCCGGTAATTGTTCTAACCTGGAGTCCTTTTTCTAAGAAAGTTAGAAAGTTCAATGTGATATTCATATCTCATGGCCATTCTCTTTCTCGTGTTCTACTCCCCCGTCTCTCTCCCTATTTCCTTCTCTATCTATACGTGACAGTGCTTCCACTCAAAAGTTTCTTCATTCAGTGTCACATATATCAAAGAAAGCCAGAGGTTGTGTTTGGATTTAAAAGGCAATGAGGTAAAAGAGGGTTGGATTAAGAATCAACCCAAGGCAATGTCATTAATGCCAATCAAACTAAACCAGGTAATACCAAGCTTACAAAGGGTACACAAGAAAGTCTTACAACTTGGGAACTGCTAGCGTTGAAACCTCCTTTGTAGAAAGAGCAAAAAATAGCCCTTCTTACAGTTTGCTCAAACTGACTTAGATATCCAGAGACACCTTATGGCCCGGGTCTGTACTGCTGAGAATGGGCTTGAAGCCAAAATGGAGGGGCTGTTGCTAGGCTCTTGGGCCAAGTCTGGTGCACTGTACTGTAACTGCAAATAGAGGATGAACACTTCACGCTGCAGCAGACAGGAGGACTTCACTGAGTGGGATACTGTGGGACTGAGACAGCTGTATCCACAAATTGGGCCAAGAATCGCCTCTACTCAAAGCTTATACTTTGGCTCTTACGGTCCAAAATAGGGTTTCCCCTTAGTCACTTTACAGCTTTAAGGGGAGCTAAAGTGTTTGATATTCATAGCAGGAATCAGATTTTATAATCCCAAAGTGGGTGTCCTACCAATCCTATCTAGGCTGATTTAGTCCAATTGAAGCATCGATATGGGGAAAGGAGAGTTTGATGATTGACAGGATATGATAATCCCACCCATCAGGGGGTTTAGAAGCTTCAAATCCACCATATTGTTTGATGATCTTGTTCATAAATGGGAATTCCAACGCAGAGGCGTAGCGACATGTCAAATTAGCAGTTTCACATGTGAAAATCACATGTTGAGATTAAAATTCATGTAAAAACATTTATTCACCTGCATTAAATTTAGAGTTCACATGTTAACAACCCCTTCTCACGTGAGAGGAAAAACATGTTTTCACCTTACATGTGAATCTCAGTTGCACGTGAAATTTGCAGTTTCACATGATAAAAACTTTCACATATCTAAATCAAATTTGCAGTTTCATATCTAAGAAAACTACCTCCATCACAGGTACAAATCACATTTGCAGTTTAATGTGTAAGAAAATCTCAATATCACACATGGAATAGTAAGTTCACGTGTGAAATCCATTCACATGTGACAATCAAAGTTGCAGTTTCCCATGTAAGAAACATCCACATGTGAAAATCTACCTTTCACATGTGGAATTGCAAGTTTAACACGTGGTGGTGAAATAGTGTTATTCTCCTCACATGTGAAATGGTGGTGTTAACATGTTGCAGTAGCAATGTATCCACGTATGGAATCACAAATTCTATAATGTCATTCTGTAAAAAAGGTCATTTAGCCTGCCTGAATAAAATAATTCAAGTGTGTTTAAAATGATCATGTCTTATTTCTGAACCATCCATTTTGAGTGTTAATTCTGCAGGCACACATTTCTCTTCTTCATACGTTAGTCAGTGACCGTTGGAAGAAGCCCAAAGAAAAAAATTGCGCTGTCAGAGTTAACCGGTTAACTGAAGTCAACTTTTTGTCATTTTAGTGCCGCATCTTTTGCCGCATTGTCTGAAAGCATTCAAAATATACTGAAAACATCCAAAATACATAACCTATGCAGCTAAAAACAACAATGTGATGTCAAAACAAGCGGACTTCAAATCAGGGTCTTTTTTTTTTTTTTAAGAACAAATTCTTATTTTCAATGACGGCCTAGGAACAGTGGGTTAACTGCCTGTTCAAGGGCAGAACGACAGATTTTGTACCTCGTCAGCTCGGGGATTTGAACTTGCAACCTTTCAGTTACTAGTCCAATGCTCTAACCACTAGGCTACACTGCCGCCTCTAAACAACAGTGGGGGGAAAAAATGGTATTTTGAGGTTAAAGAAAGTGTGTTTATCAATTTACCTAATTTTGCTAATGGTTACTTTGGACAAAATCAAAACAGCAATATTCTTGTCATGCTTTTTGTACAACAAAAATCTTAAATTAGAACTCAATTTGAGCAAATTCTGAATTTGCGATTAATCGTGATTAATCACAACAAATCCTGCAACAACCTCAATAAAAAAATATATTTATTTTGACAGCCGTAGTTGACATTAAAATATGAAAATGCTAATGAAAGTGAAGTGGCCATGGTTGCTCATGGTCACCTGCATCTTCAAAATTAATGTTGGTCCTCTTGGTCCAATGGTCAAGACTTCGGCTTCCAAAAGTACATGTAAAACTCATAATAAATATCACATGTGAAATGTCTGAGTCCTGTGAGAAATGTACACACACAGGTCTTACTCGAATAGTGTTGTGTGCCCTGGAAATCCACTAGTATTTTGGGGACGTTTGTGTCTGTTTTTCCCCCCACATCAGCCAAGAACTATAATGACTTAATCTTGTCGTTCAACTCCCACGCAACCTACTCCATTCGCCTATCACGAACGGCAGATAATAGAAAACTAGAATCCACTGGAAAGGCATAACGTTTTTATTGGATTTACAAATGAATCGAAAAGACCAAATAAACAACGTGCATCAACGTGCCATCCACGAATCCTCCGCCCTAATTGAATTACATTTTTGTGTGTTTTTTTGTGTGTATTTTCTGTGTTTGTTTTTGGCAGTCGCCATCTGTTTGCTTGGACTCTATTAATATGCCATTCAGTTTTGATTGGGCCCTCGTTTTTTTCTCCTCCACCAGCATTTCTCAGCTTCTCTCTCTCCCTCAATTGTCATGGAAATCATTAGAGGCGCCAAAGCAAGAAACAAAAGAACGAGCGTTCGTTCGTAGACCCGAGCCAACCCCCCCCCCCCCCCCCCCCCGTAGCCTAATTATGACGGAACAATTAAGGACTGTGCATATTTATTGATGGAGGACTTTACACACGAACATATGCTCATGAATACCAACAACGGAAGAAAAAAAATCCTCTTGAATGTCTATCTGATGTCGTGGTTATCAAACACCCCTGGTTTTCATAGGCCCTCACACCTTCCCCCTCCCTTCCTTTTTACACTCCATGGTTGACAGTCATATTCTCCCTTTTTTTTAAGAGCCTGTGGAACAAGAATTTCCAATCTCAGCATTACTCAGAATTCAGATCACAACCCGCTCTCCAACAGTAATACCAGTCTACTTTAAAATTCATAACTACATTTGGAAGAATAAAAAGGCTCTGATGGAATATTTCCAAGAAGCTTACTTGTGCAAAAATGACATATTTAATAACCCTAACCTGGGTCTTTAGTACATACTGTAATAATAACAATAATACAATCGAGAGAAAAAATAACTCCCAGCCATGCTTTAGTATGAAATGACTACCCGTAACTCCTGCCTCTGGGAAAACGGGGGTGAGTGAGAGAAGTCTTGTTAAAGTTGGCCAAGTCAGCTCACTCTCTGTGATTCGCTCTGTCCTTTTTCATTTGTCCGGGAGACAGTTTGAATGAGATCAAACAAACATGATTGAAGCTCGGCTGAGTTCCGCTATGCTGACAAGGGTTGCTGTTTTAGCCCGAGCTCCTCACTCTGCAAATAGTCAACGTTGTTATTGAAAGTGGTGTTAATTTGAAAATGATTTGATAGTCCTTCATGTGGGGATAATGTAAAGCCCGGAATTCCTCTTTTTGAAAATTTACCAAACTGTCATCTTTCATCTGATTATTGAAAGTCCTGTTCTGATTTGACAATACCTCATAGGAACAACTGCACACGTGTATGAGGAAAAAAACATGCTTTTCCAATATGAATTGCACTGCTAGTATTAATCTCACACACTCTTTCTGGCCATTCTCCTATTGTGCTAGTTGCTCCCTTTCTCTCTCTCTGTGTGTGTGTGTGTGTGTGTGTGTGTGTGTTAGGGAGAGCGCATTGTGGGACGTCCTGAGCTGAATTAGGTCATCTCTAATCAGAGCTCCAATTCTCTCTCTCTCACTCTCTCCACTGTCTATCCCCCTCTTTCTCACCGAACACTGATACCCTTTGTGAGGCAACATGAATAGAGACACAGAGACCCCTAGTGGTTCTGATAAATAGTACATCAAGACCACAGAGAAGACTTAAGTTGTGTGCTCCATATGCTCTTGCACCATCTGTGTCTTGCAGACATGAGCAAAATGTGATTTCCTTTTTGTTAATCACTTTTGCATCATATCTGCAATTAACAGTTACATGCTGTAATTAAACATGGTATTTTAATAAACGAAAGGAGGACCACTAGCATTGCCGCTTTATAACTTTAATATACGGTGTTGTATATGATGACGTACTGCATGTCCAATCATAAACAATAGTCAACAGAGGTAATTGTTTTTATGTTATTTAAATGTATTGCTAATGCACCTGTTGCAGGTCAGCGTTATGGTTAATTCCTAAAGAGATCCCGCAGTTGGTATCTCCAGTCCCTTTGTTTGCTCGGTAAACAACACAGCAAATATTCCATTTTATCCCCACTTTCTACTTTAATGCCAAAATGACAACCTCAGAGCACATTCACCATTGGGACAAAAAAACAATTTCTGAGTCATGACGCCACCAGGTCAACGAGATGGCTAAACGTAAACAAAAGTGAGAGCATTGAGCAATATCACCGACATTCCATTCTGGGCTTCCGTTAACAAGGCCCTTTGAGAAAGACATAGGTCATTCCAGAATTCCCTAGTGTGCTACTTTGGACCAGTGTCTTATATTGTACCGTATTGGAGAAATAGAGTGTAATTTGAGACACAGGCGGTGCGCAGCGCCGGCAGTCAGAGAACCCTGTGTCATCCCCTCATGCTGCTGTTCGGCTGTGGCTCACTGCATGGCTCAGTGAGCAGTGGAATGGACTGATGAGGTGACCTGAAAGAAGAGGTGAGGGGAGGAAAGGGAAGAGGGGGAGGAGTAGGGGGGGGGGGGGTGAGTGTCAGGCTAACTGTAGAATCACTGCTCAACGTTCCCCCGGAGACCGGTTGACATGAGTCGACAAAGGTGCGAACGGACAGGCAGAGAGGTTAGAATAGCCTCCAGTGAGGCTTGTGATGCCGTGTTTGCTGGTGGTGGGCGACATAACTGTACAGGTATTAGTCTGAAAAGGAGAGGTTCTGAGGTGTTTTACCAGCTGTCTGTAGAGGCAACAGAATAAATACCACAGGTAAACCTCCTTTATTCAGTTCATGGTATTTATTCGAATTCATTTTTATATTTATTGATTGAAGAGTAGTAAATAATACTGCCAAATTGACAACAAAAAATGGAGGGAAGAATCTATATTGAAATAGATTCATATCAATATATCAATATCCTAATCCTTCTGTCTAAAATCTAAAAATGTTTGACTCTCCAGACAACGGCTAGCCATAATTGTAAGAAACCCGATGCGACCTTTGCTGAATACTGATGCGGATCCCACCGCTGCCACCAATTTTCTCCTTTTTCTCTCTCTCGTAAGTGGCCTCCCATTTTTTAATCAAAATATATTCACACAATCTTCCGCGGCCTCCCTTCCAGACGGTGGATCTAACGGGCTGATTGGCAATTTTTCCAGCTAACTGATAGAACACTGAGGCCGCTGCCAATCTCCTAGACCCCAGTTGCCATGGCAACCCCTCAACCACGGTTATCGACGGGGGCTAATATGGATTCTCCATCCTGATTTGGTAGTCTGATATACACTATTATTATTCCCTCTCTTTGTTGTGCCGTGGAGCTAGTGAAGCCACTGAGACTAGATTTACCGGCATGTGGCGCCTGCACTTCACTGATATTGTGCCATTACTGTAAAAATCTAAAAGGAGGTGTTATTTGAAATACTGATTTACAATGGAAAGGGTATCACACTTCATGGATATTCTACTGTTCCCTCAGCAGTAGACTGTAAAGCTATCATGGGCATCCCAAATAATATCCTATTCCCTACATAGCGGACTACTTTTACCAGAACTCTATGGGCCCTAGTCAAAACTAGTGCACTACACTCTTTTTGGTTTCAGGTAGAACTTTTTTGGGTTCCATGTCGAACCCTCCGTGGAAAGGGTTCTATCTAGAACCCAAAAGGTTCTATCTAGAACCTTAAAAGGGTTCTTTGGCTATCCCCATAGGAGAAGCCTTTGAAGAACCCTTTTCAGTTCCAGGTAGAACCCTTTCCACAGAGGGTTCTACATGGAACCCAAAAAGGTTCTACCTGAAACGAAAAAGGGTTATACCTAGAACCAAAAAAGGGTTGTCCTATGGGGACAGCCGAAGAACCCTTTTGGAACCCTTTATTCTAAGAGTGTAGGGAATAGGGTGCCATTTGGGACACAGATTCATCTTAGCTGTAGTGGCTGGGGCCAATTTGCCTTCAGTTAATAAACTGTCAGATTACCCACTGGTTTTGAGACTGCACACATCTGCTGTATATGCAGAGCAATTTTGAAAATGTTGGGGTTTCCTTTGTTGCCAACCAGAAATGTGAGAAAATGTGCACTATACATTCAGTGGCCAGTTTATTAGGTACATATCTAGTACTGGGTCGGGCTCCCCTTTGTCTCCAGAACAGCCTGAACTCTTCCAGGCATGGAAATGTTACTCAATTGGTATCAAGGGACCTAATGTGTACCAGGAAAACATTCCCTGCTCTACTACACCATTGCCGCTTCTTCTTGTCTTTAGTTGATAGAAGTGGAACCTGGTGTGGTCGTCTGCTGCAATTGCCCATCCGTGACAAGGACCGACAAGTTGTCGGTTGCCGTTCTGCACCCCATTGTTGTACTGCGACATGATTTACTTGTTTGTGGCCCGCCTGTTAACTTGTACAATTCTTGCCAGTCTTCTTCGACCTCTCATCAACAAGCTGTTTTCGCCCACAGAACTGCCGCTGACTGGATGTTTTTCATATGTCACACCATTCTCGGCAAAGTCTAGACAATGTCGTGCATGAAAATCCCAGGTCGGCCGGCCCTTTCGGAGTTACTGGAACCGGTGCACTCACCACCGACGATCATACCACACTCAAAGTCGCTTAAGTCACTCGTTTTGCCCATTCTACCATTCAGATATGTGTTTTTTTTAATGAAAATGTCTGCACTGGTTGGAAATATAGGATAATTTGATGAATCTGTGGAACAATGTAGTTCGTACACAGAATGTTTTGAGTACTTTGTGTTGGCAAATACAATTAAAGCAGAAGTAGTTGTGCCAACATTTTCGACTGTTATGGAAAATACAATCTACTGCGCAGACTAGTAATGCCTGAAAAGCCTGGTGACAAATCATATGATGAAATTGTGGCTACCTTAAAAAGGACATTATTCTCCCAAACCACTGATCATGGCAGAGAGATTCAGGTTTCATAAGAGAAATCAAGAGGAGGGGGAGTCAATTTCACAGTTTGTGGTTGTATTGAAAGTGTTACAAATTCTCTGCCGGTGACTGTTATCAGCACCTCACAACCTTGAGCTGCACACTCCATTCCCCATCCCCCACTACCGGAGCCTGAGAGTCTAGAGGGTACCATAAACCTGTCTCTCAAACTCTCTCTGACCTGAATGACCTGCACCCTGATAGGTTGCTAGGGAGGTTACTAGGGGGGCTGAACATCTGTCCATCCTCTTGACTCTGCAGGTCACACAATACTCGCAGTCTGCGATGGCAGAGAGCAACATCTCTGTCTCTCTCCATCAACAACTGGACTCACTCATATCTCTGGACTTGTGGGGTGGAGTGTGTGCCCAAAGTGAGTTGTGTGACATTTGTATATTGTTCTTCACAGTTAGTTACTACTATTGCTTATTGTATACTACACCAAAAACATAAATGTCTCTAGCTTAAACTGACGGATTTTGATGTGGATTTTTTTGCTACGTACTTAGATTGACGCTCCAGCGCGTCAATCGACACTAGGGGGTTGAATAACGTTCCTGTGTGTTAACTCTTGGGCTGGTTTATTCACCTTTAACCAGGGGTGGTGCCAGTGAGTCACAAACCAGTAAAATATGTACAGTCGAAGTCAGAAGTTTACATACACTTAGGTTGGAGTCATTAAAACTCGTTTTCCAACCAATCCACAAATTTCTTACAACTTTTGGTAAGTCGGTTAGGACATCTACTTTGTGCAAGTAATCTAGTTTGTACAAGTCATTTTTCCCCCCAAAAAATTACAGACAAATTATTTCCCTTATAATTCACTGTATCACAATTCCAGTGGGTCAGAAGTTTACATACACTAAGTTGACTGTACCTTTAAACAGCATGGAAAATTCCAGAAAATTATGTCAAGGCTTTAGAAGCTTCTGATAGACTATTTGACAAAATGTGAGTCAATTGGAGGTGTACCTGTGGATGTATTTCAAGGCCTACCTTCAAACTCAGTGCCTCTTTCTTGACGTCATGGGAAAATCAAAAGAAATCAAAAGAAAATACCCCCGAATTTTTTTGGGGACCCCCACAAGTCTGGTTCATTTTTGGGAGCAATTTCCTAGTGCCTGAAGGTACCATGTTCATCTGTACAAACGATAGTAAGCAAGTATAAACACCATGGGACCACGCAGCCGTCATACCGCTCAGGAAGGAGACGCGTTCTGTCTCCTAGGGATAAACGTACTTTGGTGCGAAAAGTGCAAATCATTCCCAGAACAATAGCAAAGGCCCTTGTGAAGATGCTGGAGGAAACCGGTACAAAGTATTAATATCCACAGTAAAACGAGTCCTATATCGACATAACCTGAAAGGCCGCTCAGCAAGGAAGAAGCCACTGCTCCAAAACCGCCATAAGAAAGCCAGACTACAGTTGGCAACTGCACATGGGGACAAAGATCGTACTTTTTGGAGAAATGTCCTCTGGTCTGATGAAACAAAAATAGAACCGTTTGGCCATAATGACCATCGTTATGTTTGGAAAGAGGGGGAGTCTTGCAAGCCGAAGAACACCATCCTAACCGTGAAGCATGGGGGTGGCAGAATCATGTTGTGGGGGTGCTTTGCTGCAGGAGGACTGGTGCACTTCACAAAATAGATGGAAAATTATGTGGATATGTTGAAGCAACATCTCAAGACATCAGTCAGGAAGTTAAAGCTTGGTTGCAAATGGGTCTTCCAAATGGACAATGACCCCAAGAATACTTCTAAAGTTGTGGCAAAATGGCTTAAGGACAACAAAGTCAAGGTATTGGAGTGGCCATCACGAAGCCCTGACCTCAATCCTATAGAACATTTGAGGGCAGAACTGAAAAAGCACGTGCGAGCAATGAGGCCTACAAACCTGACTCAGTTACACCATCTCTGTCAGGAGGAATGGGCCAAAATTCACCCAACTTATTGTGGGAAGCTTGTGGAAGGCTATCTGACATTTGACCCGAGTTAAACAATTTATAGGCAATGCGACCAAATACTAATTGAGTGTATGTAAACTTCTGACCCACTGGGAATGTGATGAAAGAAATAAAAGCTGAAATACATCATTCTCTCTGCGATTATTCTGACATTTCACATTCTTAAAATAAAGTGGTGATCCTAACTGACCTAAAACAGGGAATTTTCACTCGGATTAAAATGTCAGGAATTGTGAAAAACTGAGTTTAAATGTATTTGGCTAAGGTGTATGTAGTCTTCCGAGTTCAACTGTATGTCACTCTCTTTCAGAAACAGTTATCTGAACACTGTGAATTTGGGCGATCACTGAGTGACACTATAAGTGATAGGTTAGTGTGTGGCACATGCAGTGAGGCAATTCAGGAACGCCTTAACACCTTACCTTAACACTGCAGAGAGCAATAGAAGTGAGTGCGTTAATGGAAATGTCAAATAAAGATGCACAGCAGCTAACTTATGCACTTGGGCCGATGCACTTATCTAAACCAAGGGCCTCATTTACAAACCGTGCATACCTACCGTGTTTTTCTTTCTTCAATAGAGTGATCAGGAACACGCAACTATAGTTTTCCTTCACAGAAAATGCATTAGTGCAGCACATTCAGCAGAAAATTGCTTCATTTTCATCAGATGACAACAAAGCTATTTGGCACGGAGCCACAGAAGTAGATGAGCAGGTCTTTTTTGCATGGCCATCATATTTAGAATGTTTAGAACTATCATAGAAATAATGCAGCCAGCTACATTTCCTAATGTTTTGCTTAAAAGTTAAATCTTGCATTTATAGGCTGGCTACACAAGAATAGGCTGGCTACACTGAGAAAAATATTGGAGAAGAGTAGCTACACTTCAGTCAGAGTCTGCTGATAGAATGCCATTCCTGAATTCTCATTGGAATTTAGAAGTGCAACTGAAACACAAAACCAGTCTGATGCCGAGCAGAAATTCTAATAAGAAGCATTTTAGATCTGCGTTTCCAAAACGCAGCAAGATATATCTTCAGATTTTTTTTTAAAATAAGCAAAATGATACGTTAAGACAAACCCTAAGTTTAACTTGCTGTCTAAGTAAGTGGCTGAATTAATAAGGTGATGGGGCATCAAATTGTGTTAGCTTTCTGCCATGTTTAAGAAGTCCAAGCCCTTTGGATTACTTATTTGTACAGCTGCCACTGATATCTTGATTTCCTTGCATTTTTTCTCCTCTCTGTTGTCGGTCTGTCTGCTCCTCCCCCTTCTTCTCCAAACAGAGCAGGCAGGCCCGTTGCGCTAGCGAATCCACACAGACACAGCCTGTTGACATGCTGTTGGAGAGCCAGTACTGTCAAACCTTTGCATCAAACTTTGTTCATTTGCACAAAAACACTCTTGGTAGATAAGCTGTAGACCACACTATCTACCAAGAGAGTTTTCATCTACATTTTTCATAGCCGTCTATTTACCACCACAAACCAACGCTGGCACTAAGACCGAAATCAACGAGCTATAGAAGGCCATAGGCAAACAAGAAAATGCTCATCCAGAAGCAGCACTCCTAGTGGCTGGTGACTTTAATGCAGGCAAACTTAAATCCATTTTACCTCATTTCTACCAGCATGTCACATGTGCAACCAGAGGAAAGAAAACTCAAGACCACCTTTACTCCACACACAGAGAAGCAAACAAAGCTCTCACTCTCCATAGCCGATGTGAGCAAGACCTTTAAACAGGTCAACATTCACAAGGCCGCGGGGCCAGAAGGATTACCAAGATGTGCACTCAGAGCATGCACGGACCCACTGGCAAGTGTCTTCACTGACTTTTTCAATCTCTCCGTGACCGAGTCTGTACTACATACATGTTTCAAGCAGACCACCATAGTCCCTGTGTCCAAGAAAGCAAAGGTAACCTGCCTAAATGAATACCGCCCCGTAGCACTCACGTCAGTAGTGCTTTGAAAGGCTGGTCTCACTTCAACACCATCATCCCGGATACCCTCAACCCCCTCCAATTCACATACCGCCCCAACAGATGATGCTATCTTAATCGCACTCTACACTGCCCTTTCCCACCTGGACAAAAGGAATACCTATGTGAGAATGCTGTTCATTGACTACAGCTCAGCGTTCAACACCATAGTGCCCACAAAGCTCATCACTAAGCTAAGGACCGTGGGACTAAACACCTCCCTCTGCAACTGGATCCTGGACTGGCCGCCCCCAGGTGGTAAGGGTAGGCAAAAACACATCTGCCATGCAGATCCTCAACACGGGGGCCCCTCTTGGTTGTATTCGGCGCATGTGACAAATAAAATTTGATTTGATTTGTAAATGTCCATACTCACCAAAAATTACATTTGGTAGATCCTACCTATATACGTATAACTTTGAGCTGGATTGCCTGTATTTGCAATTAATTTATTTTCATTTGCACTCAATATCATATGTAGCTAGCAGCCTCCATGGAAATTCGCTATTACTTGTGCTAATTTTGCTAGCTTTTGCTAATAGACACCCTTTTTTGTGATTTTTTTGGAGGCCCCTTGTGAACTGAAATCCCAGGGTGAGAGAAGGATTATATGATGATGTGAAAATCGGGATACCGCCCAACCCTAGACCATGCGTATGCACATCTGCTAATGGTTGAAATATTGTATTGCAAGTAAGTATTTTGCGCAAATGGGGGATTAAAACATTAGATTAAATTAAAACATTTTGTCAACACAGTAAATAGACTGGTCGTTTATGTAAAATATTTGACATTATGGGTAGGTTACAGTATTTCTGTGCATGCGATAGGAGCGCGACATCATTGCCTATTTAATCTCAGAGCCTATACCAAGGCAGGACATTGAAACCCAATAATCTATTGATAAACTAAATATTGAACAATAATTGTTTTTTTGCATGCCATGACCAAATCCCAATAGTTCCCAAATATACAGCAAATAAAGGGCATTATTACAGCATAAAAGGTGAATGGAGGTGTTTTCCCGGTGTTGTTTTAATGCACAGTTCACGCGTTTTACCACAGGTGTTGATTTATAACGGAAACATGCATATGTATGGATGTGCAGTAAGTTTATAATCTCAATGTTTTTGTACATGAGCAGACTTTTCTGAAATGGAGCACGCATATATTTCGGGTGAAATTTACGCAATGGTTATAAATGAGGTCCCTGGTCGCCAAGCGGAGAAGTGTTGGTGGCGCAAAAACTAAAAAGACACAATCAAACAAAAGTACTGAACAAAAGAAAAGTGACTTCAGGAAGTACAAAAAGAAAGTGCATAAAATGGAGCACACAGAGGGTGAACAAAGTGATACCCTGTCTAAAGTGGAAGAATATTTGCATATTTTGCCCATTTCAGACAATGGACACCGAGCTCAACAAACAGAAGTTAAACCTACCACCCTACATCATGAGAGGCAACCATCCAGCTTTGTTAGCACAAACCTGGCTGGAACAGATCAAACGGGCATGAAACTCGTATAATTCAAACCTACAAGGGATATTGAAGCAACACGCTGTGTTCAATGGAAAACTTGGCAGTATAAAGGACATAAATGTTAAAACTGACCGTTAAACCAGACAGACAGCAAGCCAAAATGCTTCAAAGCCAGAGCCATTCGCCATAAAACCCTAAGTTTAAAGTGAGCTAGACAAACTAGTTAGGAGTGGAGCATTGGATCCAGGAGGTGTTAGTGAATGGGCTACACCCGCCGTTCCACTCCTGAAAAAAGACGGAGCCCTCAGACTCTGTGGCGACTTCAAAGTCACCGTTAACCCTGCTGAGAAACATCCATTACCCCTC
Source organism: Oncorhynchus kisutch (assembly GCF_002021735.2). NCBI lineage: Eukaryota > Metazoa > Chordata > Actinopteri > Salmoniformes > Salmonidae > Oncorhynchus > Oncorhynchus kisutch. Next base: position 52,760,958 of record NC_034174.2, read on the forward strand.
ATTGATGACCTCTATTCTGGTTTAGCTGGAGGACACAAATTCAGTAAGATAGAGTTATGTCAGGCCTATCTACAGATGCATGCTGACCAAGAGTCACAAGAACTGTTGACCATAGTGACTCACATAGGACTGTACAGGTACCGGAGGCTTCCTTTTGGAATCACCTCAGCTCCAGCCTTGTTTCAGAGAGCTATGGACCAGATACGGAGAGAGGGCTCACCAGGGTCCAATATTACCTCGATAATCTACTCATCACTGGCAAAAACGAGCAGGAGCACCTGAGAAACCTTGACGCTACACTACAGAGACTGGAGGGGTACGGATTGAGGGTCCGGAAGGACAAATGTGAGTTTTTCCGGCCTTCCGTTGAGTAGCTGGGCCACGTCATCGACAGTTCGGGGCTCCATAAGGCGCCATCATGGAAGCTCTTACTGTGAATCAGCTGAGATCATTCTTAGGACTACTGACATATTACGCAAAGTTTGTGCCGAACTTAGCTAACATGCCAAAGCCACTGCATGTACAAACTGTGGAAGTGGACAGATAGTAGGAGGCCTTCAAGTGAAAACAGCCTTAGCTCAGTCAGAGGCCCTAACCCACTTCAACCCCAACTTGCCATTACAGTTGGCATGTGATATATCACCTTATGTGTTGGTGCTGTTGTCTCACACATCATGCCATCATGAGAGCCGGGAGCAATTAAGCACAGATAGAGCGCCATCGTGTTCGGAGTTAAAACATTCCAGCAGTTTCTGTTTGGACGGCGATTCACACTGCTGACAGACCATAGACCCCTTACTTCCATCTTTGGTCCCCACACCAGCATTCCGTCGCTTGCAGCCAGCCGCATGACACGATGGGCCTTACTGATATCTGCTCACCAGTACAACATCAAGTATAGAATGTCTAATCATCACTGCAATGCAGACGGCCTCCCAAGGCTTCCCTTACCTGTCGCACACCACACAGAACACTCCCAGGCTGAAATCTTCTACTTCAAGGAAGTGATGAACACCCCGGTTACGTCAGCCCAAGTGAAGAAGTTCACCTGCACTGATCCAGTGACGTCTGTTGTCATGGACATTGTCAATCGTGGGAAAGGACGGGAGCTGTTGGACAGCCTTACCCGGTGAGCAAAAACGAGCTGACAGTTCAGTCCGGATGCTCGTTATCAAGTTCAAGTTCAAGCTCAAACAAGTTCAAACAGGTGCCATTAATACAGGTAATAAGTGGAGGACAGAGGAGCCTCGTAAAGAAGAAGTTACATACAGGTCTGTGAGAGCCAGAAATCTTGCTTGTTTGTAGGTGACCAAATACTTATTTTCCACCATAATTTGCAAATAAATTCATTCAAAATCCTACAATGTGATTTTCTGGATTCTTTTCTCTCATTTTGTCTGTCATAGTTGAAGTGTACCTATGATGAAAATTACAGGCCTCTCTCATCTTGTTAAGTGGGAGAACTTGCACAATTGGTGGCTGACTAAATAATTTTTTGACCCACTGTATGTGAAGAAGTCCATTCAGGGCACTTTGGCATGGTGCCAATGAAGGAGATTGCATGCAGCTACTTTTGGTGGCCAGGCTTGAGCGCAGCTATCGAAGACAAGGCTAAGTCATGTTGTGCAATGTCAAATTATGAGGAACATGCCTAAGCTAGCGTCGCTACACCCATGGAGCTTCCCAGAGGAGCCTTGGCAGTGAGTCCACAGAGACTATGCAGGCCCACTGGAGGACCATATGTTATTTTTATTTGCTGTATTTTCAAGATAAGCTTTTATATTGCAGATAGATTGCGGCTTCTATCGGTGTAATTGTATTCCTCATTTCCAATCTCCAAAATATATATTTTTTGTAAATATATACGGTATATATTATTTTGAAATCGTAATCGACACAAACAGCAAATGGCCTGAGGTCACAGTGATGAAGAGCACTTCAGCTGAGAGAGCCATCAAAGAACTCCGGTCAATCTTCAGTCAGGAGTGTTAGCGATAATGGCCCCCAATTGTTGTCTGAAGAGTTCCTGTTATTCAAGGAAGCAAACGGAATCCAGCACATAAAGTCAGCACTATGACCGTATTACTGCCACACTGGCAGTCATGAGTCATGACCGCAGTAAAATTTTGTCACGGTAATCTCCTCTTATGCACTCTGGACATGTGTTGGTATGACCCAACCCGCTAACGACCGTCAGGTTGCTAATGGCCTGGTACTCAGCGCTCTATTGTTCCTCTAACCGCTCTGACATCAATGCAAATGAAATGAAAATCACATCACACACACTTATCATTAAAACGGTATCATGTTTTTAAAACTCATCTCACCGTGATCGATCAATTTGAAGAAGGAAGTTCAACAACAGGTTGAAACTGAGTGGAAAACATGGTCATTGTGGATCTTGTTTCAAAGCCTAACACAGCAAAATGGACAGCACTTTCTGAAGTGGTGATTCATTCAAAACATCCAAACATGCATACGTATAGGCCTATATATGAAGGCCAAGCCCGATCCATTTTATTATGAATTTAAATAATGATTGTGCCCTTATACAATACATAGCCTAATTGCCTACCGCATATTATGCATGGCAGTAAAAATGAAACATTTAACAGATTTAAGATGTTCTGTTACATAATTGGTCTAGCATATACTTCAAAATGTAACAAATTGTAGTAATCACCTTAATTAAGTGTGGACTATACTATTATGCATACTGGATGGACTGGTTACCTTACCTTTTTTTACATTTTATTAATAGGTCGATGCATTACCTTAGCTACAGAATATCTCACCACTGTGCGTTTTCATCTCCTCTTTCTCCCTCATTCCTTTCTCGAGCGCAGAAAGAGAGGGATTGTCAACAGTTTAATGAAATATGTTTTGTTGTGAAAACATGTTACTATCGATGTTCTCGAACAGATATCACTTGAAACAGTCAGAGTGCCTACTCGGGGTGCTGTTGTACCCTAGTCTGGCCATACAATGTGACTTTAGACTCACCTGTACGTCGTCATTAGCCTGCAAGAGAAAGACGACCCCCTGAAAGATTGAACATTTAGTTTAGAGACTAACCTCTGACATTAGGGCAGAATACAACCCAGGGTTAAGTGAGAACTGAGGCATTCTACCCTCTTTCCCTAGGTCAGGAGGGGTCATACTGAAAAGTTTAATTGTTAAATTAGGAGAACTGTTCTGGTAAAAAAAAAAAAAAAATACTTAAAGATAAAGACTATGAAGAAAATAACATGCAAAACAGTGAATATGTACTTTTTCCTTATGAGGCATGAAAAGTAAAGGGGGAGGAATATGTTGTGTATTGATATTCTACTTTGTCCCTTCTACTTAAGTACATTGGAATGTTTGGAATGTCTTGTCCTGTGAAATGCATTACACAACGCCCACGTTAATTTCTACTCCTGTCTCATGTCCGGTCCCTTATACCCAGTTGTATAAGTAATACAGTGTGTTATACAACTTCTTTGCGGTGAGCGAGTTATAAATCATAGGATAGGAAACACAAAGTTAAGCGGAGTGTAGTAATATTATTGTTGTACTTTTTTTATGACGGTTTGATAGTTGAATTCATTTATAAAAACCTATTAGCATAGAAACAGAGGACTCCAACGAAGGTTCACACAGAGAGTGTAAACAAAGGGAAACATTGTAACTTGCGGTTGTTAGGGATATGTTTAGAATTATGAAAATGACATGATGAAAATGTATGAGATATGATTATCAATAGCTTTTTACAAATTGTTTAGTATGTTGGCTATTTAGTAGCCTAGTTAGTTGAATGAGAGAGAGCGAGACAACTGACAACTCTATCGAAGAGAGAAGCACCAGATAAACATTATTTTAAACCTTATCTTCAAGGTGTCAGACTACATTCTTCTCACCATACCCTATTCACATCCAAAGATTTTAAATCGGGTACACTACACTACTAGACCACCGGTTCTCAATCTGTTTGGGGCCGTGGACCCCTTTTTGATGGCTACAACCAATAAAATAGTAGTAGTAGTTTGAAGGATAAAAAAATATATAAAAAAACTGTGGTGCACATTGTTATAAACTTATCGTTCTATTCATCACTATCGCATCAATCCAGGCAATTTATCGCATTATGGATTATTGTCCCTATCTCCCAGCTCTTTTTGTCCCTATCTCCCAGCTCTTTTTGGCTCTATGTACTACCATGGTACATTTTTGGAAGAGAAAGAAGCCATGGCCATCCAATGAGGACGATGTTGATCGTTCATTTGATGGTATGTCAAAATGTTGCTTTGTGGGTATGAAGTGGACTGGGGTTCCCAGCCTGGGTTGCCCGTACGTTCCTTTTACGAAAGAAGATTGCAGTTACAGTGCAGTATAACTGCAGTACACTATACTGCATGTACTGTGTCCAAAATAACACTGTTTTTCTGTGCAGTATGCTTAATTTGCAGTATATAACTGCAGTTAGAGGAAGTTTAACTACAGTACAATGCAGTAGAATCCACCAATAGAGTACCTTTCGGGTAATGAAACTTGGTCCAAAAAAACTATTAATTTCACCTAATTGTAACATTCTGTCATAAAGAACACATGTTCAACTTCATAAAAAAACATGTTTTCCTAACTCAAGGGGTAAAAAAAAAAAAAGAAGAAGATTATAGTAAGTGCCAATTAAGTGGGTTAAAATGTTCCTAGAAGTCTGAAAAACATGACGAGGAATGCAGATATTTGGCACATTAGCAAAGTCAGATTGAAAAAAAATGTCCGATTGAAAAAAAATGTTCCATATGGTCTATATTAAAGGGCCCTTCACTTAACATAACAGGCTTAAATATCTGTGAAAAAATGTCTACTTAAAATATCAAAGGGAAGCAGAACGTACGCTATTCATGGAATGACCCAGTTATACTTCAACTGCAAGCACACTGAAGTTATTAGGAAAGCAAAGCTTCCAAAATAACACAGTACACTCCAGTTACTGCACTTTTGTGGGCGGGGTCCCTATTACATACGCAGCTTGTTAATCAAACTGATACCTAGAGATCTACCAATAAAACCCTGTAAAAGTTAACAATCAAAGTTTATTACACTTTTATATACAAACAACCCTGCAAGGCACACCTTTTTGTTTAAATAAGAATATACAAGAAATGTTTCTTATTGAAAGCAAACAAGTTTTAGTTTGAAATATATATTAATATAGGTTTGTTTAGCATTGTAGAGCGAAGGCCACGGGTAGTGAATAGTCTGTCGACACAAAAGAAATGGGGGTAATTGAACACATACATGGTCATGTAAACTATAGACCCCATTTCTGTTCATTTTAAGTTGGTTTGACTTCTGTAAATACACACTCCTAACAAAAGGACTAACACTGTATAAAAACTGCATCACGAGTCCCCAACAAGCCTATATCTTTCAAATGCATCAGCGATTTTGGCTGTAGTTGTTAAGAAGAGAACATAATGTGTATTCAACTCGCTTTGTAAGGACTTAAAAAGGTTTAAATATAACACAACTCAGTACCTGTAGCATATACTCTGATAACTCTTTTAATAGGAAACACTTTCAATGTATTCATTGATAATGTTATACCCAGAGCCAAATACATACATATACGTATACTATACAGTTACATACACCTATATGGCTGGTTATACCTATGGGAGAACCATTCCATCGATCTTTCCTCAAACTGAAAAGGATCTAGTTTTGAGGGACAACTTCCTAAATCAAAAAGGGGTCGTAGTGTGCACTCCATCGACAGAAATGATAACGCGTCAAATTCTGTATATACTGTATCTATAAATGCATAGTAATCTTATGCATAAAGTCATTTCAGTTAGTTGGAGGGTGGAGCTTTTTGTTAAGTGAAATTACAGTGGCAACAATCCGTTTGGTGCCTGTATCTAAAATGTCTGGATTTAGGTGTTAACCAATATGTCAGAAAGCACATTTTAAGTTATCTTCATGTTGATATTGGTTACGGGAAACATTTATGAACCTACTAAAGAAATGCAGAGTCAAAAGGTTTTTCGCTGCACTCAAAATGTATCTGAATCAGTACTTGGAAAACTGCTCTAAAAGCAGACATAAAATAATGTTTCTCAAAAAATGTTATGGCAAAACAGTAAACCCTCTGAATAGTTCAACACGATCAGTCAACAGTGCATGTAACAGTTTTAAATTGTGTAACTTTTTTTGAAGCCGTTGTAAAATCAATGGTGCCTGTTATAACCACTTGTGAGAGGTTATATCAATTGACTTATCACTTATGACAATGGACATGCTATGACCCATGAAACAATCAAATACAATTCAAACATTTAGCCCCTTGAGCTTGGCAACAGTGCTATGTAGGCTGTCATAAGTGTAAGTTTGGCTCTCGTAAGTTAATATCCTCTTAGGACAGATGTTGCCCTTACGACTGATAAGGACCTTTGAAAGCATCATTATTGCATGTACAGTATATCTTCAATCCACTCGCTTTCCACTTTGATTCTGACCAACGGTGGCCCTTGGTAAGAGTTTGGTGAGGTTTGAAACAGAGCCGTGACATCATATCCTCTGCAGTGACGTCACATCCTCCTAACGTTAGTCGTGTCTGCGTGTAAATACGCATGGGTGGTTCGGTGGTTTTTCAGGGTGGGTGGGGAGGTTAAAATGTTATCATGCTAACAAGCCTAGCCGCTTGACCTTAGCGGAGAGGAAGGAGTGGATGATGAACACCATGGTCTTGGGACAGGAGTGGAGGTCCAGTTGCTGCAGGAGAGGGAAGGGAGGGTAAGAGAGAGAAAGAAGGGGGAGAGAGAAGTTGAAAAGTTTACTCTATATGGAAAAGTTTTTGGGGGTTTGAAAATGGGGTTCATCATGGGCCCGATTCAGACTTAGGAAATCTATTTCCTTTTTACACGTTTCAATAGTTGGTATTCAGACTTACTTTATGCAGGTGCATAACAGGCTTTGCAGGTGCAGCAACTTGCGCACACTGAATAAATTGAATTCAACCCCTGAAAACCCTCCCACTTGCTGATCAACAGATTTTCTCATGAAGTTTTCATTCAATAGGGTTTTCAGTACATGTATCTAAAGTCATCCCTTTAAATACGGTGTAACTTTAATTCGAATTTTCTCGAAAGACTCAGAATATATAGAGGGGTTCAGAATAGGGATCAATGAAAGAAAACCATCCAAATACACATATATTCCAGGGATGCACGATATATCGGTGAACTAGTTGAACGATGTCTAGTGTAACGCCGATGTTAAAAGCCGATGTCAAAGATACCGTGCATACCTATATAACATCACGTAATAACGCCACGTAAAATGTTGCACTACACGTGCAACACAGCATTCCTAACCTAGCCCACACAATGTCTGCTGTGTGGATCGAGCAGTCAACATGTCGAGCAGTCATTTGAAAAAGTAAGACATTTTCAGCGAGACAACTCAAAAGGTGAAATCTATTAAAGCTAAGAAAATGGAATTCATTGCCCTTGACAATCAATTGTTCTTTGTAGTAGGTGATGTTGGCTTTCGCCGACACTACCAAGTGCGCTATTTTTCAGATGTTGCCCTACCGGAGTTACACAGTAATAGTCTGCAAACAAGCAAACACCGGCCACAAACGATGTGTTTACAATACCGCATTGGTAATAAAGCATAATTTGTTCGACCGCAACTTCTGGGGTAGCTAGCTTTAGCTTGGTACCTAGCTAGCACCAATACAACCAACCTGAAAATAATGACAAGTAGAAACTGCAGTCATTTTCATTATTCATAGCAATGATTTATGAGTCCTTATGAGTTATTATTAGCTTGGTTGCCAAAAGCTAACGTTATAAGCAGCCAGCTAGCTTCATCTGGCTAGTGAGGCTCGACCAGAGCGGGTTATGTGTTGTGAAGCTAGCCACAATAAGGATTAGGCACAATAGTGGAATTTGCGGTCTGCCTTCAAAATAAAAGTATGTCATTGGCAGTGATGAAAATTAATTCAAATAGTAGAATACTTTTATTTTGAAGGCTAACCGCAAAGTCCACTATTGTGGCTAATCCTTATTGCTAGCTTCACATAGATGGGTCCGACCACCATAAATCAAATAAGAACTGTCTCATAAATTAGGGTTATTTTAGATGACACCTAGCTATATAGTTAGCTAGCTAACTATAGCTACTGAAACAGTTTATGTTGTGTTATTTGACACGTCAAATAGTGTTATTTGACATGTATCTTTTTTGATAGCAAAGACCCAAAAGGTGTTCTGTAGAAATCCTGGTTGAGAATGAAACGACTGAACAACAAAACAGCACAGCAAGTAAGTGAAAGAAATAGGTTTGATTATGTTTTACTGGAAATGGGGACATATGTAAATGCCACAAAATAAAATTTTGGTCAGTGTGGTGTGTCACCTTTATTCTTTAATTATATCTTTTTTTCACCTCTATTTAACCAGGTAGGCCAGTTGAGAACAAGTTCTCATTAACAACTGTGATCTGGCCAAGATAAAGCAAAGCAGTGCGACAAAAACAACAACAGAGTTACACATAAACAAACGTACAGTCAACAACACAAAATAAAAGAAAAATAGAAAAATCTATGTACAGTGTGTGCAAATGTAGAAGAGTAGGGAGGTAGGCAATAAATAGGACAGAGGCGAAAAATAATTACAATTTAGCATTAGACTGGAGTGATAGATGTGCGGGTGATGATGTGCAAGTAGAGATACTGGGGTGCAAAAGAGCAAGAGGGGATTAGATAGTTGGGTGAGCTATTTACAGATTGGCTGTGTACAGGTACAGCAGTAAGCTGCTCTGACAACTGATGTTTAAAGTTAGAGAGGGAGATATAAGACTCCAGCTTCAGAGATTTTTGCAATTAATTTCAGTCAATGGCAGCAGAGAACTGGAAGGAAAGGCGGCCAAAGTAAGTGTTGGCTTTGGGGATGACCAGTGCAATATACCTGCTGGAGCGCATGCTGTGGGTGGGTGTTGCTATGGTGACCAGTGAGCTGAGATAAGGCGGTGCTTTACCTAGCAAAGACTTATAGATGACCTGGAGCCAGTGGGTTTGGTGATGGATATGTAGTGAGGGCCAGCCAACGAGAGCATACAGGTCGCAGTGGTGGGTAGTATATAGGGCTTTGGTGACAAAACAGATGGCACTGTGATAGACTACATCCAGTTTGCTGAGTAGAGTGTTGGGGGCTATTTTGTAAATGACATCGCCGAAGTCGAGGATCGGTAGGATGGTCAGTTTTACGAGGGTATGTTTGGCGGCATGGGTGAAGGAGGCTTTGTTGTGAAATAGGAAGCTAATTCTAGATTTAATTTTGGATTGGAGATGCTTAATGTGAGTCTGGAAGGAGAGTTTACAGTCTAACCAGAAAATTAGGTATTTGTAGTTGTCCACATATTCTAGGTCAGAACCGTCCAGAGTGGTGATGCTAGGCGGGCAGGAGGGTGCGGACAGCAATCGGTTGATGAGCACGCACTTAGTTTTACTAGCGATTAAAAGCAGTTGGAGGCCACGGAAGGAGTGTTGTATGGTGTTGAAGCTCGTTTGGAGGTTTGTTAACAGTGTCCAAAGAAGGGCCAAATCTATACAGAATGGTGTCGTCTGCGTAGAGGTGGATCAGAGAATCACCAGCAGCAAGAGCGATCATTGATATATACAGAGAAAAGAGTCGTGCTGAGAATTGAACCCTGTGGTACCCCCATACAGACTGCCAGAAGTCCAGACAACAGGCCCTCCGATTTGACACACTGAACTCTGAGAAGTAGTTGGTGAACCAGGTGAGGCAGTCATTTGAGAAGCCAAGGCTATTGAGTCTGCCAATAAGAATGTGGTGATTGACAGAGTCGAAAGCCTTGGCTAGGTCGATGAAGATATCTGCACAGTACTGTCTTTTATCGATGGCGGTTATGATATTGTTTAGGACCTTGAGCGTGGCTGAGGTGCACCCATTACCAGCACGGAAACCAGATTGCATAGCGGAGAAGGTACGGTGGGATTCGAAATGGTCGGTGATCTGTTTATTAACTTGGCTTTCAAAGATTTTAGAAAGGCAGGGTAGGATAGATATGGGTCTGTAACAGTTTGGGTCTAGAGTGTCTCCTCCTTTGAAAAGGGGGATGACCGCAGCAGCTTTCCAAACTTTGGGGATCTCAGATGATATGAAAGAGAGGTTGAACAGTCTAGTAAATAGGGGTTGAACAATTTCGGCAGATAATTTTAGAAAGAGAGCCCAGGTGATTTGTATGGATCCAGATTTTGCAGAACATCAGCTGTCTGGATTTGGGTGAAGGAGAAGCGGCAGAGGGGGTTTGGGCAAGTTGGTGCAGGGGATGCTGAGATGTTGTCCAGGGTGATGGGTAGCCAGGTGGGAAGCATGGCCAGCTGTGGAAAAATGCTTATTGAAATCGAGTATCATAGATTTATCAGTGGTGACAGTGTTTCCTATCCTCAGTGCAGTGGACAGCTGGGAGGAGGTGCTCTTATTCTCCATGGACTTTATAGTGTTCCAGAACTTATGGAATTAGTGCTACAGGAAGCAAATTTCTGTTTGAAAAAGCTAGCCTTAGCTTTCCTAACTGAGTATGTATATTGAGTATATTGGTTTCTGACTTTCCTGAAAAGTTGCATATCGCAGGGGCTATTCGATGCTAATTCAGAACGCCACAGGATGTTTTGTGCTAGTCAAGGGCAGTCAAATCTGGGGTGAACCAAGGGCTATATCTGTTCTTAGTTCTACATTTTTCTGAATGGGGAAAGCTTATTTAAGATGGAGAGAATAGCACTTTTGAAGAGCAACCAGACATCCTCTACTGACGGGATGAGGTCAATATCTTTCCAGGATACCTGAGTGAGCGTTTGACAGTGATGAGGGGTGGTCGTTTGACCGCGGAAGCATTACGCATGCAGGCAATGAGGCAGTGATCGCTGAGATCCTGGTTGAAGACAGCAGAGTTGTATTTAGAGGGCAAGTTGGTCAGGATGATATCTAAGAGGGTGGCCATAGTTACAGATTTAGGATTGTACCTGGTACGTTCCATGTTAATTTGTGTGAGATTGAGGGCATCTAGCTTAGATTGTAGGACGGCCAGGGTGTTAAGCATGTCCAGGTTAGGTCACCTGTTAGACTGATTTAGTTCTTCTTCCGAAGAGGAGAGGCGAAAAGGATCGGAGGACCAATATGCGGCATGGTAAGTGTCCATGGTTCTTTTAATACGAAATAGTACACATGAACAACTGAATAGAAAAAAACAATAAACGTGGAAAACCTAAACCACCTTATCTGGTGCAAACAAACACTGAGACAGGAACAATCACCCACGAAACACTCAAAGAATATGGCTGCCTAAATATGGTTCCCAATCAGAGACAACGATAAACACCTGCCTCTGATTGAGAACCACTCCAGGCAGCCATAGACTATTCTAGACAACCCCACTAACCACAATCCCATGACCTACAAAAAACCCCAAGACAAAACACACCACATAAATAACCCATGTCACACCCTGGCCTGACCAAAATAAGAAAGAAAACACAAAATACTAAGACCAGGGCGTGACATCACCAAACTCTACGAACTCTGAAGATAGATGGGGGACTCCAATCACAGCCGGATGTGATACAGCCTGGATTCGAACCAGGGACTGTAGTGATGCTTCTTGCACTGAAATGCAGTGCCTTAGACCGCTGCATCCATGTGTGTGTGTTAACAATTTAACTGTACTAGAATGCTTAAAAGGCCGCAATTTTTTTAAATATCGGTTATTGGTTAGGAAAATATTGGATATCGGTATCGGCCAAAAATGTCATATCGGTGCATCACTAGTATATTCGTCTCCTTTTCAGTACCAATCGGTTCATTTATATATACTCTGATCCTGTATATTATTTAGGGTTAGGAAAGTATTCATGAATTTTAAAAACGATTTGGTGAGCCTTTATGCATGAAATATATTGGTGAATAAAAAAATACAGTGGTTCGATTTGTCCTGAAAGTTGCCATATAAAAACAGTTTAATCCATGATATATTGGAATGTGACAAATGTGTACAATAGGGGTTGATCAGTAGTCCTCTAAATCTATCCTAATTCTCACTAATCATGGAACTGTCCAGTCGTTGTGAAACGTGGGCCAGGCTACAGGTTTAAACTGCTACTTATGGTCTGCATTAAATAATGAGTCAAATAGGTTACATGTTCCAAATTATTGCACAACGTTAGCCTAATATGATCCACTATTGCTAGCGATCCTCAGGAACAACCACACAAACATGACAAGAGGAAAGAAAGGTGAACTAACGATGTAATGGAATAATGCAAAATGTAAGGAACTAAGACTAAAGTGACAGTTATAAATATATGTTGGTATTAATGACTGGCTAACGATAGTGGCTAATATTTAACATGGAACAAATTGTAAAAAAAATACTGTGAAAAGTCTGGGCATATAATTCTAGAAATCATAAATCAACTCGGTAGGTTTGGCACTATACTGTCATTTGCACATGGCTACAGAAGCCTAATAGCTTGGGTCTCCACATTTCATATCTGCAAGTTAAGAGGCCAACATTTCATAAACTTCACTGTGGAAAAGGTGATATGTTGATATGCTTCAGTTTGCTACCACGTGACTGGTTTCACATTTGTCTCCAGAGATCATAAGGTGAAATAAATAAAACAATTGTCCTTTATATTTACAATCCCCTTATCTAAACGGCTTACTAATTTACATAGCTCTTATCAATAGCCCTTATCTTTTTATAAATTACATTGCAGGGAGAATGCTTTTACCTCTATCGGGAAAAAGAAAGTAAGATGTGGTTCCATTTGGAACAGACAGGTTGCTCAACCTTCTTCATCATTTCATTGTGCGTTAAGGTGGTGGAATTAAGTCAAGGTCAGAATACGGCGTATCTGTAGACACACCTCCGCCATACCTTCCTTTATTTGATATCCAAACCAAACTAATAGCGGGTGAGTAATAGCATGCTATTTTCATACTTAAGTGCAAGCTCAGAATTCACATGGAGAGAAAGGTGCACAAAAAGGGAATTACGTTCCCTTTACGCACACTTAACTCGGGTAGAAATTAGCATCCATGTGAACAAGAGAAGGACACCAACAGCAAAGGAGAGAGATGGAGAGAGAGAATGACAGGGAGAGAGAGAATGACAGGGAGAGAGAGAATGACAGGGAGAGATGGAGAGAGATGGGGAGAGAGAGACTGACAGGGAGAGATGGAGAGAGATGGAGAGAGAGAATGAAAGGGAGAAAGAGAGAGAGACAGAGAGATAATGACAGGGAGAGAGGGAGAGAGAGGACGACAGGGAGAGAGGGAGAGAGAGGACGACAGGGAGAGAGAGAGAGGACGACAGGGAGAGAGAGACAGAGAGAGAGAGAGAGAGAGAGAGAGAGAGAGAGAGAGAGAGAGAGAGGACGACAGGGAGAGAGAGAGAGAGAGAGAGAGAGAGAGAGAGAGATGGAGAGGGAGAATGACAGGGAGAGATGGAGAGAGAATGACAGGGAGAGAGGGAGAGAGAGGACGACAGGGAGAGAGGGAGAGAGAGGACGACAGGGAGAGAGAGGACGACAGGGAGAGAGAGAGAGAGAGAGAGAGAGAGAGAGAGAGAGAGAGAGGACGACAGGGAGAGAGAGAGAGAGAGAGAGAGAGAGAGAGAGAGAGAGAGAGAGAGAGAGAGAGAGAGAGAGAGAGATGGAGAGAGAGAATGACAGGGAGAGAGAGAGATGGAGAGAGAGAGAGAGATGGAGAGAGAGAATGACGGGGAGAGAGAGAGAGAGAGATGGAGAGAGAGAATGACAGGGAGAGAGAGAGATGGAGAGAGAGAGAGAGAGAGAGAGAGAGAGAGAGAGAGAGAGAGAGATGGAGGGAGAGAGATGGAGGGAGAGAGAGAGCGAGAATGACAGGGAGAGATGGAGAGAGAGAATGACAGGGAGAGATGGAGAGAGATGGAGAGAAAGAATGACAGGGAGAGATGGAGAGAGAGAGGTGGGATGGGGAACTGAGGGAAGGTAGGAGGTGTAGGATGGCAGTAAACTGAGCCGGGCACACTCTTTGTTATTCTAAGGAGGCTCTTTGTGATGTGCTGATATCCCTGACATGATATTGTAGCAAAAGAACACAGCTGATGGCTTTAATTAAAGAGAGAGCAGGAACCCAGACTTCATCAAATAAAGTGGAAATACAGACATTGTCATCCTACAAGAAACATGGTATAGAGGAGAGGGAGCCACTGGTTGCCCTCTAGGTTACAGAGAGCTGGTAGTCCCATCCCCCACACAACCTGGTGTGAAACAGGGAAGAGACTCTGGGGGTATGCTAATTTGGTATAGATCAGACCTAACCCACTCTATTAAATTAGTCATAACAGGAACATTTTACATCTGCCTAGAAATTAATAAGGAAAAATGTCCTCATGTGTGCTACCTACACGCCAATAGAACCCCCATACTTTAACGATGACAGCTTCTCCATCCTAGAGGGGGAGATCAACCATTTCCAGGCCCAGGGACATGTACTAGTCCGTGGCGACCTAAATACTAGAACTGGACAAGAACCTGATACTCTTAGCACACAGGGGGACAAACACCTACCTGGAGGTGACAGCATTCCCTACCAAATATGCCCTTCTAGACACAACTATGACAAAACAACCAACAAAAACGGGTCATAACTCCTGCAGCTCTGCCGCACGCTGGGTCTGTACATCGTCAATGGTAGGCTTCGAGGGGACTCTTATGGTAGTCACACCTACAGCTCATCACTTGGCAGTAGTCCTGCAGACTACTTTATCACTGATCATCAACCCAGAATCTCTCAGAGCTTTCGCAGTCAGCCCACTGACACCCCTATCAGATCACAGCCAAATCACATTCCACTTGAACAGAGCAATACTCAATCAAGAGGCATCAAAGCCATGGCATAATGGCATAATATTAACAAATGCTATAAACAAATACAGTCGATGTCAGAAGTTTACATACACTTAGGTTGGAGTCATTAAAACTCGTTTTTTTCAACCACTCCGCAAATTTCTTGTTAACAAACTACAGTTTTGGCAAGTCGTCTAGGACATCTACTTTGTGCATGACACAAATAATTTTTCCAACAATTGTTTACAGACAGGTTATTTCACTTATAATTCACTGTATCACAATTCCAGTAGGTCAGAAGTTTACATACACTAGGTTGACCGTGCCTTTAAACATCTTGAAGAATTCCAGAAAATTATGTCATGGCTTTAGAAGCTTCTGATCGACATCATTTGAGTCAATTGGAGGTGTACCTGTGGTTGTATTTCAAGGCCTACCTTCAAACTCAGTGCCTCTTTGCTTGACATCATGGGAAAATCAAAAGAAATCATGCACGACCTCAGAAAACAACAGTAAAACGAGTCCTATATCGACATAACCTGAAAGGCCGCTCAGCAAGGAAGAAGCCACTGCTCAAAAACCACCATAAAAAAGCCAGACTACGGTTTGCAACTGCACATGGGGACAAAGATCATACTTTTTGAAGAAATTTCCTCCGGTCTGATGAAACAAAATAGAACTGTTTGGCCATAATGACCATCATTATGTTTGGAGGATAAAGGGGGAGGCTTGCCAGCCGAAGAACAACATCCCAACCGTGAAGCATCTGTGACCAGCTTATTTTTTGTAACTATAACTGGCGCCGACAGAGATGGTCGCCTCGCTTCGAATTCTTAGGAAACGATGCAGTATTTAGTTGTTTTATGTATTATTTCTTACATTGTTGTCCCAGGAAATCTTAAGTCTTACCAACATTATGACCGGAATACAACTTTCACGAAGCGGATCTTCTGTTCAGACCACCACCCAGGGACAATGGATCTAATCCCAGTAGCCGACCCAAAACAATGGCGCCACAGAAGGGGCAGACCGAGTGCCCTCCTGGTCAGGCTCCGTAGATGTGCACATTGCTCACCGCTCCTGAGTATACTACTCGCCAATGTCCAGTCTCTTGACAACAAGGTAGACGAAATTCGAGCAAGGGTTGCCTTCCAGAGAGGAATCAGAGATTGTAACATTCTCTTGTTTCACAGAAACATGGCTCTGGGTTGTCGGAATCGGTTCAGCCATCGGGCTTCTCCATGCATCGCGCCGACGGAGATAAACACCTCTCTGGGAAGAGGAAGGGCGGGGGTGTATGCTTTATGATTAACGACTAATGGGGTAATCATAACAACATACAGGAACTTAAGTCCTTCTGCTCACCAGATCTAGAATTCCTTACAATCAAAGGCTGGGCATTATACCTTCCAAGAGAATTCTCGGCAGTTATAGTCACAGTTGTGCACATTCCCCCTTAAGCACCAAGACGGCGCTCAAGGAACTTCACTGGACTCTATGTAAACTGGAAACTATATATTTGGAGGCTGCATTTATTGTAGCTGGCGATTTTAACAAAGCAAATTTGAGAACAATGCTACCTAAATTCTATCAGCATATTGATTGCACGACATGCAGGGCTAATACTCTCGACCACTGCTACTCTAACTTCAGTGATGCATACAAAGCCCTCCCCCAACCTCCCTTCCGCAAATCCGACCACGACGCCATCTTGCTTGTACCGTCTTATAGGAGAAACTCAAACAGGATGTATCAGTGACGAGAACCATTCAACGTTGGTCTGACCAATCGGAAGCCACGCTTCAAGACTGTTTTGATCACACAGACTGGAATATGTTCCGATCATCCACAGAGAACAACATTGACCTATACACTGACTCGGTGAGTGCGTTTCTAATTAAGTGCATTGGAGATATTGTACCCACCGTGACTATTAAAACCTACCCTAACCAGAAACCGTGGATGGGAGGCGGAATTTACACAAAACTGAAAGCGCGATCCACCGAATTTAACCATGTAAAGAGGTCTGGAAATATGGTTGAATATAAACAGTGGTGTTATTCTCTCCGCAAGGCAATCAAACAAGCGAAATGCCGGTACAGGGACAAGGTGGAGTCGCAATTCAATGGCTCAGACAGGAGACGTATGTGGCAGGGTCTACAGGAAATCACGGACTACAAAAACAGCCACGTCATGGACACCGGCGTCATGCTTCCAGACAAACTAATCACATTCTTTGCCCGCTTTGAGGATAATACAGTGCCACCATCGCGGCTCGCTAACAAAGACTGCCCCCCCCTCTCCTTCTCCATGGCTGTGAGTAAAACATTTAAACGTGTTTACCCTCGCAAGGATGCTGGCCCAGACAGCATCCCTAGCCGCGTCCTCAGAGCATGCGCAGACAAGCTGGCTGGTGTGTTTACGGACATATTCAATCGCTCCCAACCCAGTCTGTTGTCCCCACATGGTTCAAGATGGCTACCATTGTTTCTGTACCCAAGAAGGCAAAGATAACTGCACTAAATGACTACCGCCCCGTAGCACTCACTTCTGTCATCATGAAGTGCTTTGAGAGGCTAGAGTCAAGGATCATATCACCGCCACCTTACCGGCCACCCACTTCAGTTTGCATACCACCCAAACAGGTCCACAGATGACGCAATAGCCATCACACTGCACACTGCTCTATCCCATCTGGACAAAAAGAATACCTATGTAAGAATGATGTTCAATTGACTACAGCTCAGCATTCAACACCATAGTACCTTCCAAGCTCATCATCAAGCTGGAGGCCCTGGGTCTCAAACCCGCCCTGTGCAACTGGGTCCCGGACATTCTGACTGGTTGCCCCCAGGTGGTGAAGGTAGGAAACATCATCTCCACTTTGCTGACCCTCGACACTGGGGCTCCACAAGGGTGTGTGCTCAGCCTTCTCCTGTACTCCCTGTTAACCCATGACTACGTAGCCATGCACGCCTCCGACTCAATCATCAAGTTTGCAGACTACACAACAGTAGCGGGCTTGATCACCAACAACGACAAGAGCCTACAGGGAGGAGGTGAGGGCACTCGTAGTGTGGTGTCAGGAAAACAAGCTCTCACTCAACATTAACAAAAAACAAAGGACATGATTGTGGACTTCAGGAAACAGCAGAAGTGGCACCCCCCTATCCACATCGAAGGGACAGCAGTGGAGAAGGTGGAAAGTTTTAAGTTCCTGAGTGTACACACCACAGACAAACTGAAATGGTCCACCCACACAGACAGTGTGGTGAAGAAGGCGCAACAGCGAGGCTGAAGAAATTTGGCTTGTCACCCAAAACCCCGACAAACTTTTACAGATGCACAATCGAGAGCATCATGTCGGACTGCATCACAGCTTGGCACGGCAACTGCACCGCCCTCAACCGCAAGGCTCTCCAGAAGGTAGTGCGGTCTGCACAACATATCCCTGGGGGAAAACTACCTGTCCTCCATGACACCTACAGCACCCAATGTCACAGGAAGACCAAAAAGATTATCAAGGACAACAACCAACCGAGCCACTGCCTGTTCACGCCGATATCATCCAGAAGGTGAGCCCAGTACAGGTGCATCAAAGCTGGGACTGAGAGATTGAAAAACAGCTTCTATCTCAAGGCCATCAGACTGCTAGACAGCAATTATTAACTCAGAGAGGCTGCTGCCTACATTGAGACCCAATCACTGGACACTTCAACAAGTGGATCACTAGTCACTTTAAACAATGGCACTTTAATAATATTTACATATCTTACAATACTCATATCACATGTTTATACTGTATTTTATACCATCTATTGCACCTTGCCTATGCTATCGCTCATCCATATACTTATATGTACATATTCTCATTCACTCCTTTAGATTTGTGTGTATTAGGTGGTTGTTGGGGAATTGTTAGATTACTTGTTAGATATTACTACCCTCTTCAACATATACGGTGCATTCAGAAAGTATTCAGACCCCTTCACTTTTTCCACATTTTGTTATGTTACATCCTTATTCTAAAATTGATTAAATTATTTTTTCCCTCAATCTACACACAATACCCAATAAGGACGAAGCGAAAACAGGCTTTTAGAATTTTAGCAAATGTATTAAAAATAAAAACAGAAATACCTTATTTACATTTGTAGTCAGACCCTTTGCTATGAGACTCGAAATGGAGCTCAAGTGCATCCTGTTTCCATTGATCATCCTTGAGATGTTTCTACAAGTTGTTTCCACCTGTGGTAAATTCAATTGATTGGACATGATTTGGAAAGGCACCTGTCTATATATGGTCCCACGGTTGACAGTGCATATCAGAGCAAAAAACAAGACATGTGGTCGAAGGAATTGTCTGTAGAGCTCCGAGACAGGATTGTGAGTGGCAGAGATCTGGGGAAAGGTTCCAAAAACTTTTCTAATTCTAAAGTGGTCCCTGCAGCGTAGGCTGTGATTAGAACGCTTATTCAGAACGTCCAGTATCGATTGACACAACAGTCAACGTTTGAGCTGGCCACACTGTTTTTTCACAGAAACATTTTGCACAAACACAGTCCTTGCAAAATTATGTCGTGAATGTGACCCGTTTGTTTTTGGATGCAATGTTCAGACATTCACTGAATAGCTACAGCATAACACAATCATCCAAACTGGAAAATGTAGGCTACATTTGTCCTCCCGCTCACTGAGGAAAGATTGACGTAACACAAGCGGTCATGTTTAGACTCTCGGCTGACAGAAACCACAATATGAATTAGTTAATAATAATTACTATTTATAATTCATCACATCACGGATGAGATCACCATTGAATAATTCAGTAAAACACTTTCTAGAAATAGAAAGTAATCCAAAGATTGGTAGAGATAATAAGAGGAGACAAGATGAGTTTGGTCTGTTTGCAGTATGCATGTTGAAGAGGGTGTGTCGTCTACCATCGTTTACATCCCATCATTCACTTCCGGAAGTTCACTCGAAAAATGAGTGAACCCTCCCTCACGTCATCACATCAAGCCCAGAATGAGTTGTATGTCTACAAACATGGCTGCACACATAGCTGGAATTAGCTTAGCTCATCATAAATCAGTACAACCTTCGAAAAAGTATTTTACACACATAATGTGTCCATTACAATCTATGCAAGAATTAGAATGCATGATTAGTCATCAGTACTTGAAAACATGTGAATAAAACAGTAAATAAATAAATAAATGCCACACAAAACATTTTCTGATGGTGATTTATTGATTATTTGCTATGTGCGATGTGAAGACAGGGTTTGTCCAGGAAATTACAGTTTACACAGGATCCAACATTATGAGGGGTTTGGGGTGTCCGGGTCCGTGATGATGACCATTCTGGCTCGTCTTCTCAGCAAGGGACACACTTTGTACGTTTACAATTGGTACAGCAGTCCCACACTCTTCTAGCATCTACTCTCCAACATCACAGGGGCCTGTGGCACAGTCAGGTCGAACAGGAAGGGGATGCCAGCATTCGGATGCAGGATGATGCAGAGAGGGCAGGTGGAGTTCAAGGAGAACGGTCAACAGCTGGCAGTAAAGTGGCATGACAAATGAGACGTCCATGACCTCTCCACTGTCCATACAGCAACCATGTTGGCCACAGGGAAGGTGGACCACCTGACGGGAGAGAGAGAAATCAAACCAGACTGTGTGCTTGACTATAACCTCAAAATGGGGGCCGTGGATAAGGCGGACATGATAAACAGCTTTATGGAATGCACTCTGGAAAACTATCAATTGGTATTTTTCCATCTGATCGACACTGCTGCCCTCAACGGCCACATAGTTCACCACCAACTAACAGGTGAGATGATCACTGAACAAGGTATTTTTTGTAATTGGACGTACAGTTAACATACAAATCACATACAGTTCCATTATGCAATTATAGTGACTATCTCACCCACCTACCCACTGCCTCCTCATCCTCCCCACTCCCTCTCCCCCATGGGTAAAGTCATTACCTACCAAAAGTACAGAGAGAACCTTGGCGCCCATCCACTGGGGGTCGTCCTGCTGCAGACAATCCCCTACGCCTCACTGCACGGCATTTTCCCTACAAAGTCCCTCCAAACTGCTGCTCAAAGTAGTCGCACATGGAGGCACTGCAAAGTCTGCCTGTCTGGCACCAGGTGTAGTAAGTAGAGGAAGTTGTCAAAATACATGTGTTTAGCTTGTGATACACCTCTGTGTTTCACCAAGCTTTGGGGGGTATCATATGCTCAAGCACTATTGAGCACATCTGCAGCAATTACTGACTGACTGACCTGACAGGTGACCTGCCATGATACTATGCCTTTAGAGGTGTGGGGTGGAAATGCAGTTGTTGTTCAACCACTGCATGAATATGAATTATGGGTTATGCATATTCCGTTTTTTTTCCTTCAGTAAAACAAGTTTTTGTTGTTGTTGTTTAACATATTGGCCTAAGTTGTTTCTTGCTGTGTTTACATCCAGGTAAACTGTTAAGGAGCGTACGTTAGCATACAACAGCTGGCCTCAATCTCCAGCTCGAAAGATGCCCAGCTCCAGTTATGATATTGGCAAATAATGTTTGTTTGTGTGTGTGGTTTCTGAAAGTACTTCTCTGACGCAATTAGCATTGTTTTACGGAGCTAATAGCACAATTGAATAGAACACCATAAAGGTTATGAAATGAGTAACGTTACCTCGCGTGTCTGCGGTTATAAGGGATAAACACAAAAATATTATGCTCCATACACACAGTGAGCTACAGTAGAAACGACATAACACGACATACAGAAACTATTATAACATAATAAGGCACTTACTTTGATAGAAACGCACACATTTCCAGTGATCATGTAGTAATGAAAACAACGGCGAATTCGATGTGGGCACCAGACGGAAAATGTGAACACGTGTGTGCAGGTCTTGTTCTGACTGGAGATGCGCAAATGTCTGCAGAAACAATTGGGAAGTGCTTGGGGAAGTTTGTCCGGGTCAGTAATGCCTCAAAAATAAATTGTCCGCAAAAGTGAAATGGCCTGATTTTATGTGAATTAATGAGGCGGAACACACCTCAATTCAAACTGTTGTTAGGAAACTAAACTTGTTAGAAAATCATTTGAAATTGACAAGATGAAACAGCTTATAAATATATACAGGCAGCGTGCCTTGGTTTGAGGGCAGTGCAGATGAACTGTCCTGTTGTGTAACAATCACATTTTGGAACAGTGAGCGCATTCTGACATCACGTGAATAAAACAACACACTGGGGAGAACGATAAAGATATATGGAACTCACATGTGAAAAGGTTAAATGGAACAAGTTTGGAAGCACCAAGACTATTCCTAGAGCTGGCCGCCCGGCCAAACTGAGCAATCGTGAGAGAAAGGCTTTGGTCGGGGAGGTGAACAAGAACCCGATGGTCACTCTGACAGAACTCCAGAGTTCTTCTGTGGAGATGGGAGATCCTTCCAGAAGGACAACCATCTCTGCAGCACTCCACCAATCAAGCCTTTATGGTTGAGTGGCCAGACAGAAGCCACTCCTCAGTAAAACGGCACGTGGTAGACCACTTGGAGATTCTCAAAAGCACTATTCTTTTTTATTTTTATTTCACCTTTATTTAACCAGGTAGTCTAGTTGAGAACAAGTTCTCATTTGCAACTGCAACCTGGCCAAGATAAAGCATAGCAGTGTGAGCATACAACAAAGTGTTACACATGGAGTAAACAATTAACAAGTCAATAACACAGTAGAAAACAAAGGGGGGGTCTATATACAATGTGTGCAAAAGGCATGAGGAGGTAGGCAAATAATTACAATTTTGCAGATTAACACTGGAGTGATAAATGATCAGATGGTCATGTACAGGTAGAGATATTGGTGTGCAGAAGAGCAGAAAAGTAAATAAATAAAAACAGTATGGGGATGAGGTAGGTGAAAAGGGTGGGCTATTTACCAATAGACTATGTACAGCTGCAGCGATCGGTTAGCTGCTCAGATAGCTGATGTTTGAAGTTGGTGAGGGAGATAAAAGTCTCCAACTTCAGCGATTTTTGCAATTCGTTCCAGTCACAGGCAGCAGAGTACTGGAACGAAAGGCGGCCAAATGAGGTGTTGGCTTTAGGGATGATCAGTGAGATACACCTGCTGGAGCGCGTGCTACGGATGGGTGTTGCCATCGTGACCAGTGAGCTGAGATAAGGCGGAGCTTTACCTAGCATAGACTTGTAGATGACCTGGAGCCAGTGGGTCTGGCGACGAATATGTAGCGAGGGCCAGCCGACTAGAGCATACAAGTCGCAGTGGTGGGTGGTATAAGGTGCTTTAGTGACAAAACGGATGGCACTGTGATAGACTGCATCCAGTTTGCTGAGTAGAGTGTTGAAAGCCATTTTGTAGATGACATCGCCGAAGTCGAGGATCGGTAGGATAGTCAGTTTTACTAGGGTAAGCTTGGCGGCGTGAGTGAAGGAGGCTTTGTTGCGGAATAGAAAGCCGACTCTTGATTTGATTTTCGATTGGAGATGTTTGATATGAGTCTGGAAGGAGAGTTTGCAGTCTAGCCAGACACCTAGGTACTTATAGACGTCCATATATTCTAGGTCGGAACCATCCAGGGTGGTGATGCTAGTCGGGCATGCAGGTGCAGGCAGCGACCGGTTGAAAAGCATGCATTTGGTTTTACTAGCGTTTAAGAGCAGTTGGAGGCCACGGAAGGAGTGTTGTATGGCATTGAAGCTTGTTTGGAGGTTAGATAGCACAGTGTCCAAAGACGGGCCGAAAGTATATAGAATGGTGTCGTCTGCGTAGAGGTGGATCAGGGAATCGCCCGCAGCAAGAGCAACATCATTGATATACACAGAGAAAAGAGTCGGCCCGAGAATTGAACCCTGTGGCACCCCCATAGAGACTGCCAGAGGACCGGACAGCATGCCCTCCGATTTGACACACTGAACTCTGTCTGCAAAGTAATTGGTGAACCAGGCAAGGCAGTCATCCGAAAAACCGAGGCTACTGAGTCTGCCGATAAGAATATGGTGATTGACAGAGTCGAAAGCCTTGGCAAGGTCGATGAAGACGGCTGCACAGTGCTGTCTTTTATCGATGGCGGTTATGATATCGTTTAGTACCTTGAGTGTGGCCGAGGTGCACCCATGACCGGCTCGGAAACCAGATTGCACAGCGGAGAAGGTACGGTGGGATTCGAGATGGTCAGTGACCTGTTTGTTGACTTGGCTTTCGAAGACCTTAGATAGGCAGGGCAGGATGGATATAGGTCTGTAACAGTTTGGGTCCAGGGTGTCTCCCCCTTTGAAGAGGGGGATGACTGCGGCATCTTTCCAATCCTTGGGGATCTCAGACGAGATGAAAGAGAGGTTGAACAGGCTGGTAATAGGGGTTGCGACAATGGTGGCAGATAGTTTCAGAAATAGAGGGTCCAGATTGTCAAGCCCAGCTGATTTGTACGGGTCCAGGTTTTGCAGCTCTTTCAGAACATCTGCTATCTGGATTTGGGTAAAGGAGAACCTGGAGAGGCTTGGGCGAGGAGCTGCGGGGGGGGCGGAGCTGTTGGCCGAGGTTGAAGTAGCCAGGCGGAAGGCATGGCCAGCCGTTGAGAAATGCTTATTGAAGTTTTCGATAATCATGGATTTATCAGTGGTGACCGTGTTACCTAGCCTCAGTGCAGTGGGCAGCTGGGAGGAGGTGCTCTTGTTCTCCATGGACTTCACAGTGTCCCAGAACTTTTTGGAGTTGGAGCTACAGGATGCAAACTTCTGCCTGAAGAAGCTGGCCTTAGCTTTCCTGACTGACTGCGTGTATTGGTTCCGGACTTCCCTGAACAGTTGCATATCACGGGGACTATTCGATGCTATTGCAGTCCGCCACAGGATGTTTTTGTGCTGGTCGAGGGCAGTCAGGTCTGGGGTGAACCAAGGGCTGTATCTGTTCTTAGTTCTGCATTTTTTGAACGGAGCATGCTTATCTAAAATGATGAGGAAGTTACTTTTAAAGAATGACCAGGCATCCTCAACTGACGGGATGAGGTCAATGTCCTTCCAGGATACCCGGGCCAGGTCGATTAGAAAGGCCTGCTCACAGAAGTGTTTTAGGGAGCGTTTGACAGTGATGAGGGGTGGTCGTTTGACTGCGGCTCCGTAGCGGATACAGGCAATGAGGCAGTGATCGCTGAGATCCTGGTTGAAGACAGCGGAGGTGTATTTGGAGGGCCAGTTGGTCAGGATGACGTCTATGAGGGTGCCCTTGTTTACAGAGTTAGGGTTGTACCTGGTGGGTTCCTTGATGATTTGTGTGAGATTGAGGGCATCTAGCTTAGATTGTAGGACTGGCGGGGTGTTAAGCATATCCCAGTTTAGGTCACCTAACAGAACAAAGCTAGATGGGGGGCGATCAATTCACAAATGGTGTCCAGGGCACAGCTGGGAGCTGAGGGGGGTCGGTAGCAGGCGGCAACCGTGAGAGACTTATTTCTGGAGAGAGTAATTTTCAAAATTAGTAGTTCGAACTGTTTGGGTATGGACCTGGAAAGTATGACATTACTTTGCAGGCTATCTCTGCAGTAAACTGCAACTCCTCCCCCTTTGGCAGTTCTATCTTGACGGAAGATGTTATAGTTGGGTATGGAAATCTCTGAATTTTTGGTGGCCTTCCTGAGCCAGGATTCAGACACAGCAAGGACATCAGGGTTAGCAGAGTGTGCTAAAGCAGTGAGTAAGACAAACTTAGGGAGGAGGCTTCTGATGTTGACATGCATGAAACCAAGGCTTTTTCGATCACAGAAGTCAACAAATGAGGGTGCCTGGGGACATGCAGGGCCTGGGTTTACCTCCACATCACGCGCGGAACAGAGAAGGAGTAGTATGAGGGTGCGGCTAAAGGCTATCAAAACTGGTCGCCTAGAGCGTTGGGGACAGAGAATAAGAGGAGCAGGTTTCTGGGCATGGTAGAATATATTCAGGGCATAATGCGCAGACAGGGGTATGGTGGGGTGCGGGTACAGCGGAGGTAAGCCCAGGCACTGGGTGATGATGAGAGAGGTTGTATCTCTGGACATGCTGGTAGTAATGGGTGAGGTCACCGCATGTGTGGGAGGTGGGACAAAGGAGTTATCAGGGGTATGAAGAGTGGAACTAGGGGCTCCATTGTGAACTAAAACAATGATAACTAACCTGAACAACAGTATACAAGGCATATTGACATTTGAGAGAGACATACAGCGAGGCATACAGTAATCACAGGTGTTGAATTGGGAAAGCTAGCTAAAACAGTAGGTGAGACAACAGCTAATCAGCTAGCACAACAACAGCAGGTAAAATGGCGTAGACTAGGCAACGGGGCCAACAGATAAAACAAACAAGCAGAATGGAGTACCGTGATTAATGGACAGTCCAGCGTGCATCAGCTATGTAGCCAAGAGATCAGTGTCCAGGGGGCAGCGGTGGATGGGGCAGGGAAGCTGGACTGGCGAGTGTTATCCAGGTAAAAAAAAACTAACAATGACTAAATAGCTTGTAGCTGGTTAGCTTCTGGGGGTTCTTGAGTGTGTTCTAAAAATAAATAAAAAATAATAGCGATTCCGTATCACATTGGGTGAGGCAGGTTTCCGGAAGGTATAAACAAATTAAAAGTCAAAAGAGATAGAAAGTAAATATGGGTCCGGTGAGCGTTTGGGACGCGGCGATTCAGGCGGTTAGCAGGCCTGTGCTAACAAGCTAACAGTTTGTAGGCCCGGGCTAGACAAGGTAGCAGTTAGCGGACCGGAGCTGGACAAGCTAGCAGTTAGCAGGCCGAATTAGTAAGCAGCGAGATAGCGAGGGCTAGAGAGTTAGCCTTTGGGGGACGTCGCGATGGGGTGAGTCTGTTTATTCCTCTTCATGCGGTGACATCGATAGACCGGTCGTGGGCCCGGGTATTGTAGCTCAGGAGTATGCTACGGTGGTAGCGCAGGCCGGGCTAGCTTCAAGCTAAGTGGGTGGAAACGCTAGCCAGGGGTAATCATCCGGGGTTGCGGTTTAGCTAGATAGCTAGTTGTGAAGATCCAGCGTATTTGGAAGCTTAGGTTTAGCAAAATGTTTTTAAAGGGATAGCTATGTAAAAGAACGAAAAATAAACGAAAAATAAACGAAAAATAAACGAAATATACAGGGACACGACACGACAGGACGACTTACTGCTACGCAGTAAGTCGTCCTCAGACCATAAGAAACAGAGAAACAGAGAAACAAGATTCTCTGGCCTGATGAGGATTGAGGCAAAGATGAACAGAGCAAAGTACAGAGAGTTCCTTGGTGAAAACCTGCTCCATAGCACTCAGGACCTCAGACTGGGGCGAAGGTTCACCTTCCAACAGGACAACAACCCTAAGCACACAGCCAAGACCGTGTAAGAGTGGCTTTCAAGTCTCTCGATGTCCTTGAGTGGCCCAGCCAGAGCCCGGACTTGAACCCAATCGAACATCTCTGGAGAGACCTGAAAATAGCTGTGCAGCGATGCTCCCCATCCAATTTGACAGAGCTTGAGAAGATTTGCAGAGGAGAATGGATGAAACTCCCCAAATACAGGGGTGCCAAGATTGTAGCATCATCCCAAGAAGACCAGAGGAAGTAATCGCTTCAACAAAATACTGAGTAAAGGGTCTGAATATTATGTAAATGTGATATTTTAAGTTTTTGCTAAAAAAACTGTTTTTGTTTTGTCATTATGGGTTATTGTGTGTAGATTGACGAGGGAAAACAACTATTTAATCATTTTTAGAAAAATGCTGTAACGTACATTTTTGGGGAAAAAGTAAAGGGTTCTGAATACTTTCGAATACACTGTATATCAACGAATTGGCGTGGGCACTAGAACAGTCTGCAGCACCCAGCCTCACCCTACTAGAATCTTAAGTCAAATGTCTACTGTTTGCTGCTGATCTGGTGCTTCTGTCCCAAGGAGGGCCGCACGTAGATATTCTGCACAGATTCTGTCAGACATGGGCCCTGATAGTAAATCTCAGTAAGACAAAAATATTAATAATGATGTTCCAAAAAAGGTCCAGTTGCCAGGACCACAAATACAAATTCTATCTAGACACCATTGCCCTAGAGCACACAAAAAAATGATACATACCTCGGGCCTAAACATCTACACACTTCGGCCACAGGTAACTTCCACAAAGCTGTGAACGATCTGAGAGAGAAGGCAAGAATGGCTTTCTACGCCATCAAAAGGAACATACAATTCGACATACTAATAAGGATCTGGCAAAAAAAAAACTTGAATCAGTTATAGAACCCATTGCCCTTTATGGTTGCGAGGTCTAGGGTGCACTCACCAACCAAGAATTCACACAATGGGAAAAACACTCAATTGAGACTGCATGCAGAATTCTGCAAAAAAATATCCTCTGTGTACAACGTATTACACCAAATAATGCATGCAGATCAGAATTAAGTCGATACCTGCTAATAATTTTTTTTTAAATGAAAAGAATGTCCAAAAATCACCTAAAAGGTAGCGATTTCTAAACCTTCCATAACTAAGCCATCACCTACAGAGAGATTAACCTGGAGAAGAGTCCTCTAAACAAGCTGGTCCTCACAGAGCCCCAGGACAGCAACACAATTAGACCCAACCAAATCATGAGAAAACTAAAATGGACACAATGGAAAGAATTGAAAAAAAAACTGAGCTAACTAGAATTATATTTGGCCCTAAACAGAGAGTATACAGTGGCAGACCCAAAATTAAGGGAAGCTTTGACTATGTACAGACTCAGTGAGCATAGCCTTGCTATTGAGAGAGATCACCGTAGGCAGACCTGGGTCTCAAGAGAAGACGGGCTATGTGCACACTGCCCGCAAAATGAGGTGGAAACTGAGCTGCACGTCCTAACCTGCCAAATGTATGACCATATTAAAGACACATATTTCCCTCAGATTACACAGACCCTAAAAGAATTTGAAAACAAATCCAATTTTGATAAACATCCATATCTATTGGGTGAAATATCACCCAATACAGCAGCAAGATGTGTGACATTGTAACGGCGTTCTTCGTTTGTCGAAAGAGAGGACCGAAATGCAGCGTGGTGGTTACTCATGTCTTTAATGAAAAGTGTCGATACATGAAATAACTTAATAAATACAAAAACAACAAACGGAACGTGAAACCTAATACAGCCTATCTGGTGAACACTACACAGAGACAGGAACAATCACCCACGAAATACAAGGTGAAACTCAGGCTACCTAAATACGGTTCCCAATCAGAGGCAACGAGAATCACCTGACTCCAGATTGAGAACCGCCTCAGGCAGCCAAGCCTAACTAGACACACCCCTAAACATAGCAATCCCAAATCCTATAAAACCCCAATACGAAACACAACACGTAAACCCATGTCACACCCTGGCCTGACCAAAATATATAACGAAAACACAAAACACTAAGACCAAGGCGTGACAGAACCCCCCCCCCCCCCCCCCCCCAAGGTGCGGACTCCCGGACGCACCTCAAAACCATAGGGAGGGTCCGGGTGGGCGTCTGTCACTGGTGGCGGCTACGGCTCGGGACGTGGACCCCACTTCATTAATGTCCTAGTTCCTCCCCTTCGCGTCCTGGGATAATCCACCCTCGCCGCCGACCATGGCCTAATAGTCCTCACCCAGAACCCCACAGAACTGAGGAGCAGCTCGTGACTGAGGGGCATCTCGGGACTGAGGGGCAGCTCGGGACTGAGGGGCAGCTCGGGACTGAGGGGCAGCTCGGGACTGAGGGGCAGCTCGGGACTGAGGGGCAACTCGGGACTGAGGCAACTCGGGACTGAGGGGCAGCCCGGGACTGAGGGGCAGCCCGGAACTGAGGGGCAGCCCGGAACTGAGGGGCAGCCCGGAACAGAGGGGAAGCCCAGTACTGAGAGGAAGCCCAGTACTGAGAGGAAGCCCAGTACTGAGATGAAGCTCAGGTAGGTAGTAGGCTCCGGTAGATCCTGGCTGGCTGGCGGATCTGGAAGATTCAGGTTGACTAGCAGATCTGGAAGATTCTGGTTGACTAGCAGATCTGGAAGATTCTGGTTGACTAGCAGATCTGGAAGATTCTGGTTGACTAGCAGATCTGGAAGATTCTGGTTGACTAGCAGATCTGGAAGATTCTGGTTGACAGGCTGATCTGGAAGAATCTGGTTGACTGGCAGATCTAGAAGATCGTGGCAGACTGGCAGCTCTGGCTGCTTCATGCAGACTGACAGTCTATGCAGACTGACAGCTCTGACTGCTCCATGCAGGCTGACAGCACCCTGCAGACTGGCAGCTCCTTGCAGACTGACAGCTCCGACTGCTCCATGCAGGCTGACAGCTCCTTGCAGACTGGCAGCTCCTTGCAGACTGGCAGCTCCTTGCAGACTGGCAGCTCCTTGCAGACTGGCAGCTCCCTGCAGACTGGCAGCTCCTTGCAGACTGACAGCTCCTTGCAGACTGACAGCTCTGGCTGCTTCATGCAGACTGACAGCTCTGACTGCTCCATGCAGGCTGACAGCACCCTGCAGACTGGCAGCTCCTTGCAGACTGGCAGCTCTTTGCAGACTGACAGCTCTGGCTGCTTCATGCAGACTGACAGCTCTGACTGCTCCATGCAGGCTGACAGCACCCTGCAGACTGGCAGCTCCTTGCAGACTGACAGCTCCTTGCAGACTGACAGCTCCCTGCAGACTGGCAGCTCCCTGCAGACTGACAGCACCCTGCAGACTGGCAGCACAGGCTGCTCCGAACAGGCAGGAGGTTCCGGCAGCGCTGTAGAGGAGAAAGGCTCCGACAGCGCTGGAGAGGCGGGAGACTCCGACAGCGCAGGAGGGCAGGAAGGCTCTGGCTGTGCTAAACAGGCGGGAGACTCCGACAGCGCAGGAGAGGCGAGGCGCACTGTAGGCCTGATGCGTGGTGCGGGCACTGGTGATACTGGAGCGAGGACACGCACGGGAAGCCTGGTGCGGGGAGCTGCTACCGGAGGACTGGTGTGTGGAGGTGGCTCTGGATAGACCGGACCGTGCAGGCGCACTGGAGCTCTTGAGCACCGAGCCTGCCCAAGCTTACCTGGCTCGATGCCCACTCTAGCCCGGCAAATACGAAGGGCTGGTATGAACCGTACCGGGCTATGCACCCGCACTGGAGACACCGTGCGCTCACTAGCATAACACGGTGCCTGCCCAGTCTCTTTAGCCCCTTGGTAAGCACAGGGAGTTTGCGCAGGTCTCCTACCTGGCATAGCCATACTCCCTGTAAGCCCCCCCCCCAATACAGGCTTCCATCCGCGTCGCCGTGCTGCCTCTTCATACCAGCGCCTCTCCGCTTTAGCCGCCTCTAGTTCTTCCTTGGGACGGCGATATTCTCCAGGCTGAGCCCAGGGTCCTTTTCCGTCCAGTTCCTCCTCCCATGTCCAATTCTCCAAGTGATGCAGCCTCTCCCACTGCAACTGCTCTTCACGATTAACAAGGAGAGTTGGCTCAGGTCTGACACCCGACTCATCCACTCTCCCTCTGAGCCCCCCCCCCTAATACAGCCTATCTGGTGAACACTACACAGAGACAGGAACAATCACCCACGAAATACAAAGTGAAACTCAGGCTACCTAAAATACGGTTCCCAATCAGAGGCAACGAGAATCACCTGACTCCAGATTGAGAACCGCCTCAGGCAGCCAAGCCTAACTAGACACACCCCTAAACATAGCAATCCCAAATCCTATAAAACCCCAATACGAAACACAACACGTAAACCCATGACCAAAATATATAACGAAAACACAAAACACTAAGACCAAGGCGTGACAGACATGTTGCCACAAGAAAAGGGCAACCAGTGAAGAACAAGCAACATTGTAAATATAACCCATATTTATATTGATTTATTTTCCCTTTTGTACTTTAACTAATTGCACATCGTTACAACACTGTATATAGCCATAATATGACATTTGAAATGTCTCTATTCCTTTGGAACTTATGTTTACTGTACATTTTTTTATTTCACTTTAGTATATTATCTATTTCACTTTAGTATATTATCTATTTCACTTTAGTATATTATCTATTTCACTTTAGTATATTATCTATTTCACTTTAGTATATTATCTATTTCACTTTAGTATATTATCTATTTCAATTTAGTATATTATCTATTTCACTTTGGCACACACAGAGACAGACAGACAGACAGACAGATGTCCCTCTCCCTTTGAAAGTAGACATCCTCTCATGCTTCTCTTTTTATTGTGCGCCTGCGCACAATTTGGCTTTGGTACACAATTATTAGGCTATTACCATCAAGTTACGTGAAATAAAGTTGTACTGCGCAGCATGGACTTCTTAGCTCACCGTGTTACTGTTGAGTTGCCAAAATGCAAAGCATCACCCAGTTGTTGAGAAGGACTGTTCCATATCCACATATATTGTAGGGACCATTATTTTCTCATCATTTTGCCCAACACCTGCACATGGAACAGACCATCCTCTGAAGTCAATAGGGGTGATCTAACCCCTTTTCTACTCGTGTCCAGTGCATCATTCACGAGGCGTAATCTTTCTATGGGTAGAATGTCAGCGTGAACGAAAATGGATAAGGGAGAGAGAGAGAGAGAGAGAGAAAGACAATAGAAGCGAGAGAAAGAAAGAGTAAACAAAAGAGAAAAAGCGATCCAGAAAGACAGCCAGACCAACCAAACAAATAACCAACCAACCAATCAGTCATCAGTCCAACTTACAATCTCCGCCTCGGGCCCTCCAAAGTCGAGGAAGATCATGCGCACGCCGTCGTCGGAGGACATGCGCAGGCGCTCGAAGGGCTGCTGGAGGAGCACCGTCTTCCTGATGCCCATCTCCTCGGTGAACAGGGAAAAGCCCTCGTTGATGTGAACTCCCAGGTTGCACTCCTTCCCGTTCCAGCTGCAGGCTGCCAGGCACCACAGGGGGGGGGGGGAAAGGGTAACACAGATTGGTTGGTCACTAAGGGCCGGTTTCCCAGACACAGATTTCTTCATGAAGATTCTTCATTGATCTTGCATATTAAGCCCAGGACTAGGCTTAACCTGTGTCCAGAAAACCACCCCTAAATGTTTTTATTGTAAGGCGTTCTAGATGAAAGCATCTGCTAAACATTGTAAATGCGTTCACGTCTCTGTTTCACTCCCCTTTACAAAACAAAATACTAAAAGGTACAGTAGTTTATTGACTGATCTGTTCTCTGACAAATTGACAAGGACAGCTCTTATGAGACATACTTCCCGACATTGATCATATAGTCAGTATGAATGCAGACAGTTGCATTTGATTTATTTTGTAGGTCCAGCTTAGATGTGGCTGCCTCCCATGAATGCAATGAGTGACTTTTTATTGACAATATGCTGCACCACACCAGAAAACCAGTAGAGGGCAGTACTACCCTATTTAAACAGCCAGACCTGCACATACTTGCTGTTGGTCTTTTGCTTGACTATCTGCTGTTGTTTTGCAGGAATCCATGATGACATATACACTTACAGCTGGAGCATTTAAATGGGGGGTAGATCAGCTTTAATATTGAAGATAGATTGGGGCTTCTGTCAATGTAATTGTCTGCATCATTTCCAATCCCCAATGTTTTTACCTGCACTGCAGTAGGCCTACAGATTAACTTTTGAAGACCGTGTTAGCCCTCTGAGCTAAAAGCATAAACATTTTCTCAAGGAGCTAACGTAAGTCCTCCTGTCTCACACCTCTCATGACACGAGCATGGTTCCGTACTGAAACCCTGTCTGAGACCTGAAGACTTGTGTTAACTTCCCGAGCTCATGCCTAGGCTTATGCTCAGCCGGGCTAACTTGGCGGAGGCTCCTCGTTCCGTACCTTGTCTGAAACCTCAAGACTCGCATTAGCTCCCCTAGGCGTTTAGCTCAGCAGGCTAACTTCATCCGCTACTCCTTCATCCGTACCTGTGGTGACTTCCTGGATGAGCTCTGCGGCGTTGTGGCAGCCGTCCACCAACATGTGGGTCCAGGTTGAAAGCTCCTTGGCCGAGTTCACCCGGAACACGTGGGTCTCTACACCCTGCTTGGTGCCCATGCGCAGCCCAAAGGAGAGCTCCGAATCCAGCAGGGGAGAGCTCTTCCCCGGACCCGAGTGGACCAGTCTGGAGGAGGCGGGGATGGAGAGAGGGAGAGTAAGAGAGGGGGAGAGAGATGGCATGGAGAAAGGGGGCATAGGGAAGGGATAGAGGGGGAAAGGTGGTAAGAAGGTGGAAGAGAGAAAAGGGGGGAGGGAGGGGGGAGAGGAAGAGTAGGACATGAAAGAGGAGGGAGAGAGGGATGGAGAGGGAGAAAGAGGATAAGTAGGGAAAGAGCGAGAAGAAAAAAAGAGAACAGAGAAAGTGGAAAATGAGAGAGAAAACCATGAGGGGTGGAGAAAACCCAAAACACAACTTGCTGGTTTTCCTAATAATTTGCACATTAATATGACAACATGTGTGAACATTTTCAATGGGCCATTTATGGAAGATTATTAAGTATGCCAATAGCCCAGTTTGGGGCGTGTTTAAGTATGATTTGCTGTTTGGCCAGAATGTCTTGACAGACTGGCTTTAAATACAGTACAGGCAAACAGGGTAGTGTGTGTACATGCGAATGTGTCACTCCTAGTTATGATGAGATAATGACTTTTTGACCTAATGATCTTAAGCCGTGGCTCGTCATTTAACTGACTTGGCTGGAAGGAGATTTGACTGTCTGGTTTCAACCCTACACAGTGTGACACTGCCACATGTGTTAGGTGACAGGCACATACAGACTTATACATGACTGGTTTAAAGTTACAAAATCTTGCAAGGTTAAACCTTTCTACGTGTCTTTTCACAACTGTTTATGTGATGTACTGTATCTGCCAGTTCTGACTGCATTATTTGCACTGGAAAGCACTGGCAAATCAAAGATGGCCACCATATCCGGTTCCGTTGCCCATCCCTTTAAGAGAGAATGTCCCTTGAAGAAAAGGTTTTGGGGGAAATGTTTAGTGTGTACCCGGGGCTAAGGTTTTAGATAGTGTTTGTGTCCTACCTGGTTGTGATGAGCGGGTGGCTCTTGACTGGGCTGTTGATGCTGTCTTTAGTGTCAGGCAGGGTGGGGTATAGCAGTAGGTCTCTCTCAGTCAGCAGAGCTAGCAACGGTCTCTCTGGACCCTGGGTCGCCTTGGGGGAAGAGGACAGACACACACACTTTTTCGGAATCAAATGTCACAACATACACTACCGGTCAAAAGTTTTAGAACATCTACTCAAGAGTTTCTTTATTTTTACTATTTTCTACATTGTATAATAATAGTGAAGACATCAAAACTATGAAATTACACATATGGAATCATGTAGTAACCAAAAAAGTGTTAAACAAATCAAATTATATATTTGAGATTCAAATAGCCACCCTTTTTGCCTTGATGACACTGTTGCATATGCCAATGCTTCTTTGACAAAAGGCTAAGATCAAATAATAAAGTACAAACAAGGGGAATGTTTAACAACATCATTTATTCAGCAGAAATAACAACGAGTGTCTAGTTTCTGACAATTTCACTCCTTTCATCCCAAAATGTATTGATTTGTCAGCATTCACGGTAGGCAAGGCTGCTTTAAAACTTTGAAAGAAATATATAATTCTTGGAAAATTCCATGCGTTGTGGTGCTTGACGGTAATGTTCCGTCCATCAAGGGCTTTTACTACATTGTTGTTGGGTTTTCAACAATATTGGCCTAGTCCAGAATTAAAAACCTATTAAAATAATTCTGATTCCAGGACTTAATTTGTGTCTTGGAAACGGGCCCTATAGGTTTCATTCCTTGAACAACGTTAATTATTTTGCCTTTGTAAGGCACATACTACCTATTAGCTGGCAGCTCCTTAGCACAAGGCTAACGTTAATGCTAAACCTATTCTCAGAAAACACAGAAAGTTGCTTTCAATAAACTAAACAGACATGTCGTACAGTCTTCAGTCGACTGCTTCTAGGCTAGTCGCTAATGCAGTTAAACAGAACACAGTATTAGTCAGTGTTATTTCATTCTTTTCATTGCTAATCTGGCTTTCGCATTGCTAAAATGCTAAATGCTGAAAAAAATACATAGGAAAAATGTAAAATATGTGAAACATAAAAAATGATACTGGAGCGAGGACACGCACGGACACACACACGCAAATGTCCATACAAATGTATGTATTACAAATACATTTACAAATGTATGTCACGCAGTAAAAAGTGCATTCGGAAAGTATTTAGACCCCTTGACTTTTTCCACATTTTGTTACGTTACAGCTTTATTTTAGAATTGATTAAATTGTTTTTTCCCCTCTTCAACCTACACACTACCCCATCACCTCAAAGTACCTGTGTGAAGGGGAGGGGACAGAGGGAGAAAGAGAGGGGGAAGAAAGAGAGGGGGACAGAAAGAGAGAGAGAATGACAAAGCAAAAACAGATTTTTAGAAATATTCGCTGTGTAGCGTCGCTGCACAGCTATTTTCAGGTCTCACCAGAGATGTTCGATCAGGTTCAAGTCCGGGCTCTGGCTGGGCCATCCAGAGACTTGTCCCAAAGCCACTGCTGCATTGTCTTGGCTGTGTGCTAAGCGTCGTTGACCTGTTGGAAGCTGAATCTTCACCCCAGTCTGAGGTCCAGAGCGCTCTGGAGTAGGTTTTCATCAAGGATCTCTCTGTACTTTGCTCCGTTCATCTTTCCCTCAATCCTGACTAGTCTCCCAGTCCCTGCCACTGAAAAATATCCCCACGCCCCCATGCCACTACCATGCCTCACCGTAGGGATGGTGCCAGGCAGTGAAGGCTGCAGAGGGGAGGATGGCTCACAATAATAGCTGGAACGGAGCGAATGGAATGGCAACAAACACATGGAAAGGTTCTTCCAACTCCACAGAGTGACCATCGGGTTCTTGGTCACCTCCATGACAAAGTCCCTTCTCCCCCGATTGCTCATGTTGGCCGGGTGGCCAGCTATAGAAAGAGTCTTGGTGGTTCCAAACCTCTTCCATTTAAGAATAATGGAGGCCACTGTGTTCTTGGGAACTTTCAATGCTGCAGAAATGTTTTGGTACACTTCCCCAGATCTGTGCCTCGACACAATCCTGTCTCAGGGGCTCTACAGACAATTCCTTTAACCTCATAGCTTGGTTTTTGCTCTGACATGCACTGTCAACTGTGGGACCTTATATAGACAGGTGTGTGCTTTTCCAAATCATGTCCAATCAATTGAATTTACCAATCAAGTTGTAGAAACATCAAGGATGATCAATTTCGAATCTTCGAGTCTCATAGCAAAGGGTCTGAATACTTATGTAAATAATGTATTTCTGTATTTTGTTTATTTATAACTTTGCAAAAAAATCTAAAAACCTGTTTTTGCTTTGTCTTTATGTATTGTGTGTAGATTAAGGAGGATACAAATTAATTTAATCCAATTTAAATTAAGGCTGTAACGAAACAAAATGTGGAAAGAGTCAATGGGTCTGAATACTTTCCAAATGCACTGTATATCCTAAAATGCATTCCCCACAATGTTCTTTGAAACACACTCAAGGGACACATTAGCTGACCGACCAATAGAAAGGCCTTTCTTGGTTAGGGTTGAATAATTTAAGTCATTGGGTTCAAATACTATTTGAAATAATTTCAAATACTTATCTGTGCTTGATTGAGCTTGTCTGTTGCAATAGAACAAATAGAAAAGTCTCAAAAGTGCAAAGCCCGCCTACCTGGCACGCTAAGGGCTCAGACACAACAATAGTTTTTCCCAGCGGAGAGTATTTAGCACTTCTGAACAGAGTGTGTGCAAGTGCTCAATGTATTTGAAAGATTTGAAATATTATTTGAACCCAGGCCTGCCTGTCATTAAAATGCATAAAACCAAACACAAACAAATATTTGACCTTTGACCCTTTGTACCTGTTCAGTGATCCAGCCCATGTGTTTGACCTCCAGGTCCGCCTGCATGGCCCTCAACTCATCCCTGATGCGGGGAACCAGGCCCAAGACCCCTACCTGGATGGCGTTGTACCAGGACTGGGCCATGACGGGGTCCTTGGCCCTCAGGAACACTGAGCTCTTTCTGCTGGACGAGATCACCTCAAAGTACCTGTGTGAAGGGGAGGGGACAGAGGGAGAAAGAGAGGGGGAAGAAAGAGAGGGGGACAGAAAGAGAGAGAGAAATGGGGGAGGAGAGAGAGGGGAGAGTGAGAGACGGGGCAAAATAAAAGAGGTGAAAAGAGAAAGGGGGGAGACGAACACAAGAAAACAGTATTCGCTGTGGTCAGGTCCCTTGTGAATGCACTAAAATCCACATTTTGATGACCCTTGAAGTTGAGGAGGGTCAAAGGAAAATATTCTCATCCACTTTACCTCTGGACAAAGTAGTCATGGTAACTTGACATGAGGTGATTCTAACCTAAACACAATTTGTCATTCAAGGTCTTCCATACATGGAAATATAAACACTCGTCCCCTGGTCTGCTCCACAATGTGTTAACATTGACCGAAACGTTGGTTTTGAGCCCCGATAAAGCTCATTCTGGAGAATACCAGTGTCCAAAACCAGTGTGTGAATTTTTCATACCAAAGGTGAGATATAAAGAGAGATGAAGTAGGACACACACACACACTAGTGCTCCACTACATACCTTGAACTAAGCTTAGTGAAACAAAGTTTCAATCATTTTCATCACGTCATAGGCTACCAAAAGTCAAACCAAAGGGGACAGCAGACGGAGCTCAGAACTTGCTTTGAAAAAGGAGATAAAACAGAGCAGCGCTACTTTGCTTCAGGTGAATATTAAGAAGTAGGGTGCTCGTTACCTTCAACGGACCTTCATTTCTATTCCAAAAGGAGTGCATTGTGGGTCTTTTGACTTGATGAACATCTTACTGAATTCAAGATACAAGCCATTGTACCCAGTTTGTCTCTCTAACTCTCTCTCATCGTGGAACTCAGTTCCCCATTAGCCTGTGCCAAGTCCCCAACAATCGAATGTTCCGGTTTTCAGGGACTGGTTTTCACCCGCAGTACCTGTTCTCTGTGTCCGGGGGGCACTGTTTCCTAGTCACCTGGCACATTTTCAGCGATATGGTCCTGGCCTCCTTCAGCTCGGCAGGGGCGTGTGCGCCTTTCTGTGATGTGGCAGGGGGGGAGTCCCAGGGTAAGGGTGCGCCGGGGGAGGTGTTCTTAAAAAAGGCCGACATCTCCTTGATGTATTTCACTGAGAGGAAAAAAGAGAATTTGTATTAAGGAAGGTGTCATATAAGATGAATTGCATGCCGTAAGAAAAATTATTTGGGTTTTGGAGTTTCTCAGACACAGATTAAGCCTAGTCTTGGACTGAAAAAGCCTACTAAATGGAGGATTTTAATTTATATTGATTTTTAGTCCAAGACTAAGCTTAAACTCAGTTAAAGAACAATTGAGGATCGGTTTCCCAGACACAGGTTGAGCCTACTCCTAGACTAAAAATATCCAATTAGAATGCCTTTTAGTTCAGAACTACGCCTTATCAGTGTCCGGGAAACCGCCCCTCAGTGTTTAGCTGATGGAGTGTGCAAGAGAAGGTTAATTAGCCAAATGAAGTTGGAGATTGAACTATAGCCTTGGCTCCTATCAATGTTGCGAATTTCATGAGCGAGTATTCTCTTTCACTGCTGTGACCAAATCCTGAGCCTCTGCTCGCCTTGCCTGGCGTGCAAGCACCCGCTCTCTGTCTTACACATGCTTCTTACACATGGCCTATGCCCACACAGACGCACCACAGCCAGCCTGCTCGTTCACTCACCAGACACACACACACACACACTCACACGGCAACCGCACATACGCACAAACACACATGCATGCATTCAAGCCCACGCACTCATATGCACGTGCACACACGTGCATGCTCAAACACACAAACACAGCCTCCTCCTCCAGAGTGGTGGCGGTTCTGCTGCCCACTAGGCTGTGGTATGGGGAGCCAGTGCAGGCTGGGGTATAAATAGACCAGAGGACGGGAGAGAGGGACCAGAAGGGTACGACTCAGGTTTCACTTGGGAGGTGTGAAGTGGTCCTCTCTCAGGGGACAAACAGGGGCTTCCTCTGACCCCAAAAGTCGGTCAGTCAGTTAGCCTCTCCGAGACCTACCAACGAGTCAGCAGTATGCTCCAGTGTTTTCCATAAGCGTCGTCCGTCGGCTAAATAGCCGATAACAGAGTATGTAAGCCGGCTACTTTTTCCACTTCATAAATTAAGTAGGTTTCTTTTCATTTAAAAGTTTCAATTTGCTTGTCAGAAAAGACAGTTTAGCCTTCTCCAGCTAGAATGAACAATATGCATCTTCTAGTGATATATTGATAGGACAGGCGCCTGTCAGTCACA
The DNA here is from genome assembly GCF_002021735.2 of Oncorhynchus kisutch. Taxonomy (NCBI): domain Eukaryota; kingdom Metazoa; phylum Chordata; class Actinopteri; order Salmoniformes; family Salmonidae; genus Oncorhynchus; species Oncorhynchus kisutch. Next base: position 52,801,287 of record NC_034174.2, read on the forward strand.
AAGTGAGCAATGAAAGGGAAAGATTGCTGGTTTGTCAGTCTGCTCCATGTCCCGCCTCTCGGGACATGTGTTATTTTTGTGAGCTGTGGTTGGCTGCAGTCTAATTTCTTTTCACGGAGGAGGGAGAGCATGATGCTTATTCATCGTCTCCTGTGAGTGAATTTACATGTCCCATGTAATGTACTGTAAGTAATAAAGATGAGTTGAAATCCACTTAATTTCTGTTTTATGGCACATTAATTTATTTTACTTAAAAAATAAAAAATAAAGTAAGTTAAGAACTTAAGAACAACTTCTTATTTACAATGACTGCTTAGGAACAACTGCCTTGTTCAGGGGCAGAATGACAGATTTTTGATTTGATCAAGCAACCTTTCGGTTACTGGCCCAATGCTCTAACCACTAGGCTACCTGCCATCTTCTTTCAAGTGTTTCATAGGCCTATACAGTCATGGAGGTGGGGCGAATAGGCTATTTACTGTGCTTTAATTGACAACCGAACAGCAAGTGTTGACTAATTTATAAAAGGTGTCAAACTGACTGAATAAAGTAAAAGGTGTCAAACTGACTGAATAAAGTAAAAGGTGTCAAACTGACTGAATAAAGTAAAAGGTGTCAAACTGACTGAATAAAGTAAAAGGTGTCAAACTGACTGAATAAAGTAAAAGGTGTCAAAGTGACTGAATAAAGTAAAAGGTGTCAAAGTGACTGAATAAAGTAAAAGGTGTCAAAGTGACTGAATAAAGTAAAAGGTGTCAAAGTGACTGAATAAAGTAAAAGGTGTCAAACTGACTGAATAAAGTAAAAGGTGTCAAACTGACTGAATAAAGTAAAAGGTGTCAAACTGACTGAATAAAGTAAAAGGTGTCAAACTGACTGAATAAAGTAAAAGGTGTCAAACTGACTGAATAAAGTAAAAGGTGTCAAACTGACTGAATAAAGTAAAAGGTGTCAAACTGACTGAATAAAGTAAAAGGTGTCAAACTGACTGAATAAAGTAAAAGGTGTCAAACTGACTGAATAAAGTAAAAGGTGTCAAACTGACTGAATAAAGTAAAAGGTGTCAAACTGATTGAATAAAGTAAAAGGTGTCAAACTGACTGAATAAAGTAAAAGGTGTCAAACTGACTGAATAAAGTAAACGGTGTCAAACTGACTGAATAAAGTAAACCTGCTTTATCCCTTTGCTATTTCCAGGCTGTGTCACAACCGGCCGTGATCGGGAGTCCCATAGGGCGGTGCACAATTGGCCCAGCGTCGTCCGGGTTAGGGTTTGGCCCGGGGTAGGTCATCATTGTAAATAAGAATTTGTTCTTAACTGACTTGCCTAGTTAAATAAAGGTTAAATACAAAAGTACTTAAAAATATATAGAAATCATACAACGTAGTTATATGTCCATGGTATCGCATCGGGACAAGTAAACCAAAGATCTTATTTGTAATTTCCTAGGGATTAGGGAAAAAGGAAACCGCACATTGCTCTTGATTGTATCACTGATCTTTTATAAGCTTACGTATCGGCCTCACGGCCTTCCTCAGAGCTTTGTATTTTCATAGGATTCAAAGCCCATGTTGAGACTTGCCAGTGATCACAGAAGACACTCGTCAGTGTAGTCTAGTGATGGGTTCATTTGGCTCCCTAATTTGCATACTGGTAGGGTACTACTGATTTTTGCCGATTACCTGCAGATAAATTATGAAAACACTCAATGAAGATATTGAATCCTCAATGCAGGAACAATAGGTAGTGGAGAGAGAGAGAGAGCCTTATTCTGGTCCAAAATATGATAAAATAAAGCAGATTGAAGGTTATAAAAGCTAATGTCATAATACTAATATGGTATTATAAAATGCATTGTTATAGGAAGAATCCGCCAGCCCCAAACTCCCTGGCTGGCTACTTTTTAAAATTTGGCTGCATACTCCATGTACTTACAGGAAACACTGATTCACTCAATACTGTATATCTTGCCTACTCTCTCTCTCTCTCTCTCCTAGTCCCCACCCCTCTCTCTCACTCTCTCTGTGGCATAACAGGTGCTGGTCTAACACCCCTCACACTTGTACCAGACTACCAACATGGTTACCTGGGCAACAATTTCACACCAAAAACTCTGACCAACACACACAAACACACAAACACCTGACAGCCCACCAGTGTTTCAAGCCTCGATGACTCCTGGATACTTTGCTTCTACCATGCTTCTAATTGCCCTTCTAGAGTTTAGCCTAGCTTCCCATTTGTAAAGTAGCTTAGCCGTGTGTAGAGTTCTGACAGGGAGAAGCTACAACCACCTAAAAGGAAGCGATTCCCCAAACCTTCCATAACAAAGCCATCACCTACAGAGAGATGAACCTGGAGAAGAGTCCCCTAAGCAAGCTGGTCCTGGGACTCTGTTCACAAACACAAACACACCCTACAGAGCCCCAGGACAACAGCACAATTAGACCCAACCAAATCATGAGAAAACAAAAAGATAATTACTTGACACATTGGAAAGAATTAACAAAAAAACAGAGCAAACTAGAATGCTATTTGGCCCTACACAGAGAGTACACAGCGGCAGAATACCTGACCACAGTGACTGACCCAAAATTAAGGAAAGCTTTGACTATGTACAGACTCAGTGAGCATAGCCTTGCTATTGAGAAAGGCCGCCGTAGGCAGACATGGCTCTCAAGAGAAGACAGGCTATGTGCTCACTGCCCACAAAATGAGGTGGAAACTGAGCTGCACTTCCTAACCTCCTGCCCAATGTATGACCATATTAGAGAGACATATTTCCCTCAGATTACACAGATCCACAAAGAATTCGAAAACAAATCCAATTTTGATAAACTCCCATATCTACTGGGTGAAATTCCACAGTGTGCCATCACAGCAGCAAGATTTGTGACCTGTTGCCACGAGAAAAGGGCAACCAGTGAAGAACACCATTGTAAATACAACCCATATTTATGCTTATTTATTTTATCTTGTGTCCTTTAACCATTTGCACATTGTTAAAACACTGTATATATATATGACATTTGTAATGTCATATTAATAATATATATTAATAATGTCTTCTGTATGTGTAATGTTTACTGTTAATTGTTGTTGTTTTTCACTTTATATATTCACTTTGTATGTTGTCTACCTCACTTGCTGTGGCAATGTTAACACGTTTCCCATGCCAATAAAGCCCTTGAATTGAATTGAAGCTATATTCCCTACAGTGAGCCTTCGATCCCATAGAAAACACAGTTGACAGTGCATGTCAGAGCAAAAACCAAGCCATGAGGTTGAAGGAATTGTCCGTAGAGCTTCAGGACAGGATCGTATCGAGGCACAAATCTGGGGAAAAATGTCTGCAGCATTTAAGGTCCCTAAGAAGACAGTGGCCTCCAACATTTTTAAATGGAAGAAGTTTGGAACCACCAACACTCCACCAATCAGACCTTTATGGTAGTGGCCAGATGGAAGCCTCTCCTCCGTAAAAGGCACATGACAGCCCGCTTGGAGTTTGACAAAAGGCACCTTAAAGGACTCTAACAATGAGAAACAAGATTCTCTGGTCTGTTGAAACCAAGATTGAACTCTTTGGCCTGAATGCCAAGCGTCATGTCTGGAGGAAACCTGGCACCATCCCTACGGTGAAGCATTATGGTGACAGCATCATGCTGTGGGGATGTTTTTCAGCGGCAAGGACTGGGAAACTAGTAAGGATAGAGGGAAAGATGAATGGAGCAAAGTACAGAGAGATCCTTGATGAAAATCTGCTCCAGAGTGCTCAAGACCTCAGACTGACGGGAAGGTTCACCTTCCAACAGGACAACGACCCTAAGCACACAGCCAAGACAATGCAGGAGTGGCTTCGGGACAAGTCTCTGAATGTCCTTGAGTGGCCCAGCCAGAGCCTGGACTTCAATCCGATCGAAACATGTATGGAGAGACCTGAAAATAGCTGTGCAGTGAAGCTCCCCTTCCAACCTGACAGAGCCTGAGAGTTCTGCAGAGAAGAATGGGAGAAATTGCCCAAATACAGGTGTGCCAAGCTTGTGGCGTTGTACCCAAGAAGACTTGAGGCTGTAATCGCTGCCAAAGGTGCTTCAACAAAGGACTGAGTAAAGTGTCTGAATACTTATGTAAATGTGATATTTCTGTTTATTATTTCGAATACCTTTGCAAAAATGTCTGAAATCCTCTTTTCACTTTGTCATTATTGGGTATTGTGTGTAGATTGATTAGGGAAAAACATTTTTAAATTCATTTTAGAATAAGGCTGTAACTAGTGATGCATCGATATTACATTTTTGGCCGATACCGATATCCAATATTTTCCTGAAAACAATACAGATAAAGAATGTGTTGCCTTTTAAGCATTCTAGTACAGTCAAATAGTTAACACACACACACACACACACACACACACACACACACCCTGGTTTGAATCCAGACTGTATCACATCCGGACATGATTGGGAGTCCCATATGGCACAATTGGCCCAGCGTCGTTCGGCATTGGCCAGGGTAGTCCGTCATTGTAAATCACACACACACACACACACACACACACACACACACACAGACTGACCACACTGACCACATTGACCAAAAAGTTATTTTGTTGGCATTTACATTACCAGTCCCCATTACCAGTAAAACATAATCAAAACTTATTTCTTTCACTTACTTGCTGTGCTGTTTCATTGTTCATTTGTTCAGTCATTTCATTCTCAACCAGAATTTCTCATACTATGGAACGCCGTTTGGGTCTTTGCGTGTCAAATAACACTATCAGGACCTGAATATGACTGCACGTCACATAATAATTTAACACGTTCATAAATGTACATTGTTATTACACAGATTACACTATCACTCCTATTTCATATGTCACAACGATTCATTGATACGTATGCTATGAAGCTGGTAAAGTTGTCTCGTGCACCTACAATGCTGGTCATAAAGCTAGCTAGCTCATGGATGCAAACAATGCTCTTCCCCAAAAACATAGCAAAACGACATAATCTGTTTCAGTAGCTATAGTTGGCTAGCTAACTACAGTGCCTTGCGAAAGTATTCGGCCCCCTTGAACTTTGAGACCTTTTGCCACATTTCAGGCTTCAAACATAAAGATATAAAACTGTATTTTTTTGTGAAGAATCAACAACAAGTGGGACACAATCATGAAGTGGAACGACATTTATTGGATATTTCAAACTTTTTTAACAAATCAAAAACTGAAAAATTGGGCGTGCAAAATTATTCAGCCCCTTTACTTTCAGTGCAGCAAACTCTCTCCAGAAGTTCAGTCAGGATCTCTGAAGGATCCAATGTTGACCTAAATGACTAATGATGATAAATACAATCCACCTGTGTGTAATCAAGTCTCCGTATAAATGCACCTGCACTGTGATAGTCTCAGAGGTCCGTTAAAAGCGCAGAGAGCATCATGAAGAACAAGGAACACACCAGGCAGGTCTGAGATACTGTTGTGAAGAAGTTTAAAGCCGGATTTGGATACAAAAAGATTTCCCAAGCTTTAAACATCCCAAGGAGCACTGTGCAAGCGATAATATTGAAATGGAAGGAGTATCAGACCACTGCAAATCTACCAAGACCTGGCCGTCCCTCTAAACTTTCAGCTCATACAAGGAGAAGACTGATAAGAGATGCAGCCAAGAGGCCCATGATCACTCTGGATGAACTGCAGAGATCTACAGCTGAGGTGGGAGACTCTGTCCATAGGACAACAATCAGTCGTATATTGCACAAATCTGGCCTTTATGGAAGAGTGGCAAGAAGAAAGCCAGATATCCATAAAAAGTGTCGTTTAAAGTTTGCCACAAGCCACCTGGGAGACAAACCAAACATGTGGAAGAAGGTGCTCTGGTCAGATGAAACCAAAATTGAACTTTTTGGCAACAATGCAAAACGTTATGTTTGGCGTAAAAGCAACACAGCTCAACACCCTTTTCTTCAGCAGGGACAGGGAAGATGGTTAAAATTGATGGGAGGATGGATGGAGCCAAATACAGGACCATTCTGGAAGAAAACCTGATGGAGTCTGCAAAAGACCTGAGACTGGGAAGGAGATTTGTCTTCCAACAAGACAATGATCCAAAACATAAAGCAAAATCTACAATGGAATGGTTCAAAAATAAACATATCCAGGTGTTAGAATGGCCAAGTCAAAGTCCAGACCTGAATCCAATCGAGAATCTGTGGAAAGAACTGAAAACTGCTGTTCACAAATGCTCTCCATTTCAACCTCACTGAGCTCGAGCTGTTTTGCTAGGAGGAATGGGAAAAAATGTCAGTCTCTCGATGTGCAAAACTGATAGAGACATACCCCAAGCGACTTACAGCTGTAATCGCAGCAAAAGGTGGCGCTACAAAGTATTAACTTAAGGGGGCTGAATAATTTTGCACGCCCAATTTTTCAGTTTTTGATTTGTTAAAAAAGTTTGAAATATCCAATAAATGTCGTTCCACTACATGATTGTGTCCCAATTGTTGTTGATTCTTCACAAAAAAATACAGTTTTATATCTTTATGTTTGAAGCCTGAAATGTGGCAAAAGGTCGCAAAGTTCAAGGGGGCCGAAAACTTTCGCAAGGCACTGTATATAGCTAGGTGTCATCATCTAAAATAAACCTAATTCATAAGACAGTTCTTATTTGATTAATGGTGGTCGGACCTATCTTTGTGAAGCTAGCCACAATGAGGATTAGCCACAATAGTGGACTTTGCCTTCAAAATAAAATAATGTAATTGACAATGATGCAAATTAACACAAGTAGTAGAATTATGCCATAATTGAATGCTAAACGAGGTTGGAATGTTATAAAATCCACAAAAGACAATAATTTGTTAATTTTACAAAAACCTGTTGAAATCACTATGGATGCATTATAATTTAGAATTGCATTGGGGGCATACTTATTTTACTGTACAGCCTTACCTATGAATTGTGGATCAATGACATGGGGTATCAGTCTACTCAGTGACACCCAGAGAACATTAGCGTCGTAGCTCTTATTATCTGCCCGAGGGAGTTATCCAACTGGCCCCTCCGTCGCGACATTACCTGAACGCCCATCTGCGGCCCGCTAATCGTTAGCTGTCTTATCGGCTGCTATCTGAATAGGTCTATCGGGCAATTTTTCTTGGGCCACTATAACTATGTCTATTTTGCCAATTGGATTGATCCCCTCTACCACACGGAACCCCACTAATCTACCGACGGAAATGCACGAGGTGGCTAAAAACAGACCTCCATCCTATTCTAGCTTGCTACCGATGACCCGGCTAGCTGTCTGAATCGCCGTGACCCCAACCAACCTCACTACTCACTGGACACTTATGATCACTCGACTAAGCATGCCTCTCCTTAACAAAAGGCTAAGCTGTGTCTCAATATGTTTCATTTGTGATTTTCATGAATAGGAAGATTTTCTAGGGATATTTATGTCCGCTGCGTTATGCTAATTAGTTTGAGGCGATGATTACACACCCGGATCCGGGTTTGAGAGTCGCAACAAGTTAATGTCAATGCCTCGTCCATTGCTGTTCTGGTTAGTGTTTATTGGCTTATTTCACTGTAGAGCCTCTAGCCCTGCTCACTATACCTTATCCAACCTTTCAGTTCCACCAGCCACACATGTGATCGCATCACCTGGTTTCAATGATGTTTCTATAGACAATATCTCTCTCATCATCACTCAATACCTAGGTTTACCTCCACTGTATTCACATCCTACCATACCTTTGTCTGTACATTATACCTTGAAGCTATTTTATCGCCCCAGAAACCTCCTTTTACTCTCTGTTCCAGATGTTCTAGACGACCAATTCTCATAGCTTTCAGCCGTACCCTTATCCTACTCCTCCTCTGTTCCTCTGGCGATGTAGAGGTGAATCCAGGCCCTGCAGTGCCTAGCTCCACTCCTATTCCCCAGGCACTCTTTTGATGACTTCTGTAACCGTAATTGCCTTGGTTTCATGCATGTTAACATTAGAAGCCTCCTCCCTAAGTTTGTTTTATTCACTGCTTTAGCACACTCTGCCAACCCGGATGTTCTAGCTGTGTCTGAATCCTGGCTTAGGAAGACCACTGAAAATTCAGAAATTTTCATCCCTAACTACAACATTTTCAGACAAGATAGAATGGCCAAAGGGGGTGGTGTTGCAATCTACTGGAAAGATAGCCTGCAGAGTTTTGTCCTTCTACTTTTAAAAATCCACCTCTCTAAAAACAAGTCTCTCACCGTTGCCGCCTGCTATAGACCACCCTCTGCCCCCAGCTGTGCTCTGGACACCATATGTGAACTGATTGCCCCCCATCTATCAGAGCTCGTGCTGCTAGGCGACCTAAACTGGAACATGCTTAACACCCCAGCCATCCTACAATCTAAGCTTGATGCCCTCAATCTCACACAAATTATCAATGAACCTACCAGGTACCCCCCCAAATGCATAAACACGGGCACCCTCATAGATATCATCCTAACCAACTTGCCCTCTAAATACACCTCTGCTGTTTTCAACCAAGATCTCAGCGATCACTGCCTCAGTGCCTGCATCCGTAATGGGTCAGCGGTCAAATGACCTTCACTCATCACTGTCAAACGCTCCCTGAAACACTTCAGCGAGCAGGCCTTTCTAATCGACCTGGCCGGGGTATCCTGGAAGGATTTTGATCTCATCCCGTCAGTAGAGGATGCCTGTTTTTTTTTTTAAATGCCTTCCTCGCCATCTTAAATAAGAATGCCCCATTCAAGAAATGTAGAACCAGGAACAGATATAGCCCTTGGTTCTCTCCAGACCTGACTGCCCTTAACCAACACAAAAACATCCTATGGCGTGATATGCAACTTTTCAGGGAAGCTAGAAACCAATATACACAGGCATTTAGAAAAGCCAAGGTTAACTTTTTCAAGCGGAACATTGCTTCCTGCAACACACACTCAAAAAAGTTCTGGGAGACTGTAAAGTCCATGGAGAATAAGAACACCTCCTCCCAGCTGCCCACTGCACTGAAGACAGGAAACACTGTCACCACCGATAAATCCACTATAATTGAGAATTTTAATAAGCATTTTTCTACGGCTGGCCATGCTTTCCACCTGGCTACCCCTACCCCGGTCAACAGCACTGCACCCCCCACAGCAACTCGCCCAAGCCTTCTCCTTCTCCCAAATCCAGTCAGCTGATGTTCTGAAAGAGCTGCAACTTCTGGACCCCTACAAATCAGCCGGGCTAGAAAATCCGGACCCTTTCTTTCTAAAACTATCTGCCAAAATTGTTGCCACCCCTATTACTAGCCTGTTCAACCTCTCTTTCGTGTCGTCTGAGATTCCCAAAGATTGGAAAGCAGTTGCATCGCCCTCTTCAAAGGGGGGGACACTCTTGACCCAAACTGCTACAGACCTATATCTATCCTACCCTGCCTTTCTAAGGTCTTCGAAAGCCAAGTCAACAAACAGATTACCGACCATTTCGAATCCCACCATACCTTCTCCACTATGCAATCTGTTTTCAGAGCTGGTCATGGGTGCACCTCAGCCACGCTCAAGGTCCTAAACGATATCTTAACTGCCATCAATAAGAAACAATACTGTGCAGCCCTATTCACTGACCTGGCCGAGGCTTTCGACTCTGTCAATCACCACATCCTCATCGGCAGACTCGACAGTCTTGGTTTCTCAAATGATTGCCTCGCCTGGTTCACCAACTACTTCTCTGATAGAGTTCAGTGTGTCAAATCGGAGGGTATGTTGTCAGGGTCTCTGGCAGTCTCTATGGGGGTGCCACAGGGTTAAATTTTTGGACCGACTCTCTTCTCTGTATACATCAATGATGTCGCTCTTGCTGCTGATGATTCTCTGATCCACCTCTACGCAGACGACACCATTCTGTATACTTCTGGCCCTTCTTTGGACACTGTGTTAACAACCCTCCAGACAAGCTTCAATGCCATACAACTCCCCTTCTGTGGCCTCCAATTGCTCTTAAATACAAGTAAAACTAAATGCATGCTCTTCAACCGATTGCTGCCTGCACATGTCCGCCTGTCCAACATCACTACTCTGGACGGCTCTGACTTAGAACATGTGGACAACTACAAATACCTTGGTGTCTGGTTAGACTGTAAACTCTCCTTCCAGACTCACATCAAACATCTCCAATCCAAAGTTAAATCTAGAATTGGATTACTATTTCGCCACAAAAGCATCATTCACTCATGCTACCAAACATACCCTTGTAAAACTGACCATCCTACCAATCTTCGACTTCAATAGCCTCCAATACCCTACTCAATAAATTGGATGCAGTCTATCAAGTGCCATCCGTTTTGTCACCAAAGCCCCATATACTACCCACCACTGCGACCTGTACGCTCTCGTTGGCTGGCCCTGCTAGGTAAAGTCCCCCCTTATCTCAGCTCGCTGTTCACCATAGCAGCACCCACCTGTAGCATGCGCTCCAGCAGGTATATCTCTCTGGTCACCCCCAAAACCAATTCTTCCTTTGGCCGCCTCTCCTTCCAGTTCTCTGCTGCCAATGACTGGAATGAACTACAAAAATCTCTGAAACTGGAAACACTTATCTCCCTCACTAGCTTTAAGCACCCGCTGTCAGAGCAGCTCACAGATTACAGCACCTGTACATAGCCCATCTATAATTTAGCCCAAACAACTACCTCTTCCCTACTGTATTTATTTATTTTGCTCCTTTGCACCCCATTATTTATCTCTACTTTGCACATTCTTCCACTGCAAATCAACCATTCCAGTGTTTTACTTGCTATATTGTATTTACTTCGCCACCATGGCCTTTTTTTGCCTTTACCTCCCTTATCTCACCTCACTTGCTCACATTGTATATAGACTTATTTTTCTACTGTATTATTGACTGTATGTTTGTTTTACTCCATGTGTAACTGTGTTGTTGTTGTATGTGTCGAAATGCTTTGCATTATCTTGGCCAGGTTGCAATTGTAAATGAGAACTTGTTCTCAACTTGCCTACCTGGTTAAATGAAGGTTAAATAAATAAATAAATAAAATTGATTGTCAAATGTCGTTGTTTTGCCCGTGTGCTGACATTGTGCCTGTCTTGTTTCATGTCTGTTCCTTCTTAAATGTTGACTCCCCGTACCTGCTTCTCATCTCTGGCATCGGTCCTTACACTGCCTGGATGTTTTGGAGTCTGATAACTCCGAGGAGGACGTTGGGAAAAAAATATCTTGTGTATTGTGTAGACTGACACCCCATTTCATTGATCCCCAATCCTTAGGTAAAGCTGTACAGTACAATTTGAATGTAAATACGCACAATAGGTTGACTGGGGAGGGGATTTCACATAGTCACAGTCCCGCGATAAGAGCTACAACGCTAATATTTGCGCAAACTCTTCACAGTTGTGTTCTGTGGGTGTCGCCGAGTAGACTGATACCCCATTTCATTGCTTCACATTTCAACCTTGTTTAACATTATCTAGTCTAAATATGGCATGATTCCACCAATTGTAACATTCTGCATCACTTTCAAAGAGGCAAACCGCAAATTCTACTATTGTGATTACTCCTTATTGTGGCTAGCTTCACAACACATAACCCGGTCCGGTCGAGCCTCACTAGCCAGATGAAGCTAGCTGGCTGCTTATAACGTTAGCGTTGGGCAACAGGGTTAAGAAACGGGCTAGCTATGTATTTTCATGAACTGAAGTTCAATTTCAATACATGAACAACAAGTGGCAACCTAGCTAATACTTCCTCACAAGGATTCCTAAATCATTGCTAAGAATAAGGACCAGTTTCTACTGGTCATTGTTTTCAGGCTGGTTGTATTGGTGCTAGCTAGGTACCAAACTAAAGCTAGCTACCCCAGAAGTTGCAGTCAAACAAGTAATGCTCTATTACCAATGCGGTATTGTAAACACATTGTTCGTGGCCGGTGTTTGCTTGTTTGCAGACTTATTGGTACAGCTTTGACAGTGCTACTGATAGTAGTCGTGGCACTTGGCTTGCACATGCAAATTCAGAACACACAACATTCTATAATTTAACTGTGTTATTTGACGTTTGACAGTTATTTGTTAACAGTTTATCTTTTTTGACACGCAAAGACCCAAACGGCGTCTTGTGTAACTCCGGTAGGGCAACATGTGTCGACCAGTTGGCGAAAGCCAACATCACCCATGACAGAGAACGGTTGATTGTCAAGTGCAATGAATTCCATTATTTGGGTGTTAATGGATTTCGCCTTTGAGTTGTCTCGCTGAAATGTTCTTATTCTTTCAAATGACTGCTCGATCCACACAGCAGACATTGTGGGCTAGGTTAGGAATGCTGCGTTGCACGTGTAGCGCAACATTTTACGTGGCGTCATTACGTCATGTACCTACGTTATATAGGTATGCACAACGGCTTTGACATCGGTTTTGCACATCGGCATTAAACTAGAGAGCATTGGGCCAATACCGATGTTTGCTGTAACGTAACAAAATGTGGAAAAGGTTTGGTGCAGGGTAGAATACCGGGTGGGAGCCGGCTAGTAACTAAGTTCAGGTTAGAGTACTAGACGGAGGCTGGCTAATGGTGAGAGTACTGGGTGGGAGCCGGCTAGTAACTAAGTTCAGGGCAGGGTACTGGGCGGAGGCTGGCTAGTGGTGACTATTTAATAGTCTGATGACCTGGAGATATATTTTTTTCTGTCTATTTTTTCAGTCTCTAAGTTGTGCCAAGAGCACACTTCTTTTTGGACAAGCTATGATTTCAAAACTGTTACGTTCACATGAATTCTGATTATTTCCAGGGATACACAACATCCTGAAATATATGTACATCTTTGTTAGAAATAATACTATATTTCCCTTGACAGAGAGATGCTGAATGTAAAAAATTGCTAAATTTACCTCACTCTCCCTGTTACAGAATCCCCCTGCCGAGGGCGCTGTGGGACTCATTTCCAGCGTGTGTTGGTGTTCATGTCTGGCTAGAGCCGCGCTGTCTGACTCTCACCCATCCTCACTCTTTCTCCTCCTCACGTGAGAGATCGATATCGCCTCCAGCTCATAGCTTCAGCCAATCGGACAGTAGCCATGTGTCTCACCCCTGTGCACGCTCTAGCCATGCAGTCTCTCCAGGTTCTGATTGGCTAGCCAGCCTGACCCACACTCTCCACAGGAGTAAATATTGCCGTATATGAACAGTGTACCTCCAGTCTATGAGTATGGGTGTACATACTGTACGTATGTGCATGGAATGCATGAACACAGAAACCATACCCGTGTACATACCAATGTACATACCCGTGTTCATCTTCATCTGTGTGTGATTAAAGTTCCTGTGTGTGTTCTCTTGGGCTGCTTTAATTCCCCTCTAACCGGGGGCGGTGTCAGTGAGTCACAAACCATTAAAATATGTAGATCCGGGTCACTCTCTTTCACTCCCCTGCATGAGACAGATGTCTTTTTATTTTCAGAAGTTTCTTCAGGTAGCTTATATACTGTATAGCCCTTGGTGTTGGTAGATGGTGCATTGTAGGTACTGAGTGAATGGGCTTGGATGATAAATTAAAAGTAGGTAGGTTTACATATGTTTGGATAAATTCCCATTATCCAAAGACTAGGAGTGGGCGAGATTCATTGGTATTTTCCAGATGAATAGTAATAGGTATTTTCTATTTCCCTACATCACTAATCGGAGCCAATGGAAAGGGAAGGGAGGAGGCCACCGCTGAATAGCTTGGCCCTGTAGAGAATAAGAGAATGCTGGGGTGGAAAATACGACTAAGCTCGATTCAACCAGAGGCAAATGATGTTTAACAGAATCCAAATGTTTCCATGAATACCAGTGGCGGCCACATTCAATGTAGGGCTAAATTTAGCTGAAACAGCACTGTTATTACTTTAGCTTATCTGGCAGGCCTCGAAAGTAGTTCTATGTGTGCGTGTGTGGAGTTTCTTTGCTCCAATTGCAGAATCTCCCGCTAAGCTTTTCTTTGGGAGTCTTTACATTGAACTCACAAATCCCGACTATACATTTCCTACCCAATTCAGTTAGACTCTATTCACTTAACTCGGGGCGTTTTCCTAAAGCATTCACTAAATCGCCAGACGGGCCAAAAAAGAGATCACAGCAGTGGCCACTTAAATTGTCAAAAAACTCAAAAAGATGGGGTAAATGGAAACATATTTAACAAATCCTCCTTTGGTGTTATTATCGGGGGGAGATGTGCTATGGTGGTAAACCATGTCACGCACACTTTTGGGTCCACATCACAATGCTTGTCCACTGGCGACCGGGGGGGTACACTGCCGTAGTCAGGCAGCATTGATGGACAGGGTTGGTCCCACTTTAAATGACATGCAGCTTGTAAAGGCTTCATAAAGCCTTCATAAACACTACATAAACGTGTCACTATAACCATATGTCATGCTCTATAAAAGGTTCATAAATGTGGCATATCTGTGTGACATGTAACCACCAATGTTAAATGTGACATAACCCACTACGTCAACTATGACATAAACCTATATTTTATAAAGGGCGGCATACTAATGCTTAGCTTCTTGGTGACAGGGGGCAGTATTTTCATGTCCGGATGAAATGCATGCCCAAATTCAACTGCCTGCTACTCATCCCCAGGAGGTAAGATATGCACATTATTAGTAGATATGGATAGAATACACTGACGTGTCTAAAACTGTTTGAATGATGTCTGTGAGTATAACATAACTTATTTAGCAGGCGAAACCCCAAGGACAATTCATTCCAATTTTATTTTTGAGGTCACTCTCTTTTCAATGGGTTTTCATTGGGAATCCAGATTTCTAAGGGACCTTCTTGCAGTTCCTATCGCTTCCACTGGATGTCAATAGTCTTTAGAAATTGGTTGAGGTTATTCCTTTGTGTAATGAAGAAGTACGGCCATCTTGAACAAGGGTCACTTGAAGTGTACTGTTAGATAGAGGCGCGCGACCAGAAAGCTAGCTACAGTTTTCCTCCTGTATTGAACACAGATCATCCAGTCTTCAATTTTATTGATTATTTATGTTAAAAAATACCTAAAGTTGTATTACAAAAGTAGTTTGAAATGTTTTGGCAAAGTTTACAGGTAACTTTTGAGATATTTTATAGTCACATTGCGCATATTGGACCTTGTGTTTTTCTGGATCAAACGCGCCAAGTAAATGGACATTTTGGATATATATCGATGGATTAATCGAACAAAAGGACCATTTGTGATGTTTATGGGACATATTGGAGTGCCCAAAAAAAAAGCTCGTCAAAGGCATGAATTATATTTTTATTTCTGTGTTTTGTGTCGCGCCTGCAGGGTTGAAATATGTTTTCTCTCTTTGTTTACGGAGGTGCTATCCTCAGATAATAGCATCGTTTGCTTTCGCCGAAAAGCCTTTTTGAAATCTGACATGTTGGCTGGATTCACAACAAGTGTAGCTTTAATTTGCATATGTGATTTAATGAAAGTTTGATTTTTATAGTAATTAATTTGAATTTGGCGCTCTGCATTTTCCTTGGATTTTGGCCAGGCGTCCCACATATCCCAGAGAGGTTAATATAAATCATAAAATCATATAAGCCTTATAAATCATATTAAATTGAGGCTTCACAAAGCATTTATAACCTTGACATGCATCTTGGGAGAGCATTGCAATGCCATGATAGTGGGTTCTATTCCCGGGACCACCCATATGTAAAAATGTATGCACGCATGACTAAGTCGCTTTGGAAAAAAGCGCCTACTAAATTGTATATATTATGTTACTCTAAAACACTTCTAGGATGGCCCAACCTCTTTCCGTGTTGGCTGCATAACCAATATTGAACCTGTCCTCAACTGTCCCCAAAATGCTGTGCTGCAGGATAACAAACACATTAAAAATGCAGTCATGCACAGCCAAAAGTCATGCCCAATTTCTTTGAATTTTTAAAAAATTCAGTTATTTTTTTCTTTTTTTCTCCAGGATTTGGATTTTCCCAGTTTTATC
Organism: Oncorhynchus kisutch; assembly: GCF_002021735.2. Lineage (NCBI taxonomy): Eukaryota > Metazoa > Chordata > Actinopteri > Salmoniformes > Salmonidae > Oncorhynchus > Oncorhynchus kisutch. Next base: position 52,817,292 of record NC_034174.2, read on the forward strand.
ACACTACTTTATAGAAGAACAACAAAATTAGATTTTCTGAGTTCACAACAATGCTTTAGTCACATCAGTGGACGACATTGGAGGTCTAGGAAAAATCTAAGAAACTTTGATTATTGAGTGTAGTTGCCCATTAATTCAGTGCACTGTTGTTTGGTTAGCAGTGTTTCTGTAGCGCAGTATAGGCACGCGATGAGTTTGCAAATCAAATGCCCACTTGTGGTGCCACTGGACAGAGAAAAATGTGTAAGTTAACCTTTATCTTTTGTAATTTAAATTAGTTTGTAGAATTGAACTGTTGAGTTAGATTACATAGCTACCTCAATCATTATTTCAAATTGATTGATAGCTAGCTCATTAAAATTTAGCTAGCGAGCAGGAATAACCAGGTACGGCAATATTCACTCCCGTGGAGAGTGTGGGTCAGGCTGGCTAGCCAATCAGAACCTGGGAAGACTGCATGGCTAGAGCGTGCACAGGGGTGAAGCCCCGTGATATGGGGTGATGCGCAGGTGATGCGCGTGTCTCTGCCGATTTTCACAGGCCGGTGTGCTCGGTGTCAGCGTCCCGCATTTGCCGGGTGGAAGCTGGCTTCCAGCCAGAACGGGTGGGGCCAGCTCTGTCCTCGAGACCGCTAGTGCGCCTCCACGGCCCAGTGTGCCCGGTGCCTCGGCCAAGGAGGAGGCCGCCTGTCCGTCTCCCCAGCCTGCTGCCAGAGTCTCCCGCCTGTCCGGAGCTGCCAGAGTCTCCCGCCTGTCCGGAGCTGCCAGAGTCTCCCGCCTGTCCGGAGCTGCCAGAGTCTCCCGCCTGTCCGGAGCTGCCAGAGTCTCCCGCCTGTCCTCCACTCCTTCCAACAGCCGTTACAAAAAAGATTATGCCAAAGTAAAATGATGTAGAATCGCATGAAATGACTTTATAAAAGGACAAAATAAATGTTTGCCCATGTGTGCAACATCTGTAAGTGCCTCTACTGCTCTATGCCAATGTGATTATATGCATGCAATGCTTATAATAAAGGTGATTTTTTTAAATAGAGCTCCCCAGACCAGCGTCCTGCGATATAGAGTCCTAATGTATGTGTTATGAATGACCGAAGGTGTCTCACTTCAAACAAACTATTACAGGACACTACATAAAGTATTAATAAATAGGTTATTAACGTTCTACTGATTTATGAAGGTTCTATCATGATCCACAGGTTACTGTAGGGTGACAGAGGTATTTAGATGGGTTGATGGACCTGCAAAGCTTGTGTGTGTGTGTGTGTGTGTGTGTGTGTGTGTGTGTCAGAGCCATTTGGAGCAGTCCAACTTGAGACTACTGCATCAGGTATTCCTTGTGTGTTCCCATGCTGGAGACCAGGGCTTGATTACAACCTGTTACAATGGTGCAAACATTTTGTGGCTGATCTTTCAGCGGGGGGAGTGGGTGAATGTGTCAAAGACCTGACTGGGCCCGGCACTGCATGGTATGGCTCCTTATAATGTTGAGTCAAAGACCTGACTGGGCCCAGAACCCCACGGAATGGCTTGTTATATTGTTGTGTTTGTGTAGTGAGCAACATGTCATTTGGTTCCAGAATAAAGCCACTTTCAATTGCCTTATGTTGTGGGCTTTCATCAAGGTAATTGTTTATTGGTGTAACATCGTCCCCAGGCTATGGCGCACACAGCCTGTATAAGCCTGGTATGTCAACCTTTCAAAGTTGACCTTAGTGGGAGTGACCATTGAATTGTATGGGAGGGACCTTACTGAGTAAAGTATTTGTCATCTTTCCCCATAGTCGTCACTAGTTAACACAGCCACAAAGTCATAATTATGGCTAAACCCTGCACATTTCCACAATTTCTCTTCTTAAAATTAGATTTTAAACCTGACTCTAACTAATGAAGGCCAAGTTTGATGCGTCGGTCCACCAGAGCTACCACGCATTTGGGCGGAAGTGTCTGGGAACGAGTTACGGTGTAATGTGACTAACATGACTTCTCTTTGGAGCATGTGCCACAACATGGCACCCTTTATAAAGCACATGTTTATATCACACAGTTATGCCATGTTAATGAGCCCTTTAATAAAGCATGACATAGGGTTATAGATGCTTTGTAACACATTTATGTAGTGCCTTTATAAGCTGAACGTCATTTAAAGCGAGACCAGAAGGGTCCATTAGTTTCGGCGGTCTGACTTGGTAAACACAACTCTCCGTTACCAAGTCAAAGACAACAATGCTCTGTGGCTGAGCTCCCTGCTTCTTTGTTGCCGTGGGAGCCGCTGGAATTTCTGTTTCATTCGCTACACTGTGACTTTTGAAGCATGCTGTTCGCCCCGTAAGCTCTATTAGCCAGTGGAATGTCCCTTAACCTCCCACGCAAAATGTCCCTGGCCGACAAAAACAAGATAGTACAGTCCCTAATGCAGTCCCTGTGCAAATACGAACACCCCAGTGATACACCAGACACACAGTGCTCGGTTCCCTTTTCTACGTGATTGTGTGTGTGTGTAAACAATGTGTCATGGTTGCAGTCAAGACACAATGTTGCATTATTTTCACAGAGACTTCCATTGTTCCAGCTCATTTATTTGTTCTTCTCCTTACTAACATGTGCAATGAAGTCTAGTAAAGCCACATGTGATGTGGTGTGTGTGTGTGTGTATGCGTACAGTATGTGTGTGGTCTTTCCTGAACTTAATGGGGTAAGATTGATAAGAGCCAGGCCTGTAATGTGTGTCCAATTATGTGGACTGACTCACTTGGCTAGAGTGGGTAAGGTAGTTAGGTATTCCCTCCAATAGAAATGATTTTACTCCAAGTGCGATAGGCAAATCACCCACACAGTCCAAATCATTACAATCATCGACAACGGCCAAACTGATAAGTGGGTCACAGTCAGTATCCCAAATGGGGCTCTGGTCAAAACTAGTGCTCTATGTCAGGAATAGAGTGCCATTTGGGACGCAGACAGAGGGGTTACTTCCTAACTTATTCAGGTATACAGCATAACTTTAAAATGTGATTGCTTTGCATAAAATGTAAAGAGAGGTAATTATGTACAATTTCGCCAAAGTCGGGAAAGTTAACTGAATTCAGCACTTATTTTCCCACTTTTCAATATGCATCTACAGTTGTGATTCCGTCAGCCTTCAACTTTCCGGGGGCTTTTTTCTACCACAGGTAAAAATATAAATATTTGCATATTCCAAGTAGCCATTGGAAGGTGTAAGTGCCGGCAAAAAAATAGTCTAAATGTCAATTTTAGTCTATTTTGTATTCAGAACTCCTAGATAGAACTGCATTCTAGCTAGGCACTTGGCATGAGGTTTTTCAGTTTTAGAGAGAATGCCAAAGGTAATGTAAGTACAAACAGTCTATGTAAACCAAGCCCAATGCCAGAGGTGACTCTTGGTGCGCCCATAGCGGTTCTTGTGGCGACATGGCAACAGCATGTCTGTAGATTTAGGCTAAATAGTTATTGTATGGACCAGAGTTTTAGGGTGAAGTTGCCCCTAGACACTGATCTGGGCTCAGTTTTGCATTTCCCCCACTAATGGTTAAGTTTAGGAATGGGGAGGGGAAGTTGATCTTAGATCTTTACCTATGGGAGACTTCACACCATCTAAAAAGCGGCTCAAGGATAAACTGAAGAAATTCCAACAGGAATAAGGTCAATACAGAGCAACGTACAGAGGTAACTGCCAAAATAAAGAAAACACTTGAGTAAATAAATATAAAAATATGTTTTATTGTCACACACCAGATAGGTGCAATAAAATGTGTCGTTTTACAGGGTCAGCTATTGTAATATGGCGCCCCTGGAGCAAATTAGTTTTAAGTGCCTTGCTCAAGCGCCCATCGAAAGACTTTTCACCTTGCCGGCTCGGGTATTCGAACCAGCGACCTTTACGTTACTGGCCCAATGCTCTAACTGCCAAATGAGGGGTTTTCTTACTGCAAAATGAGGGGTTTTCCGTCTCTATCAACAAAACCCCAAATTATGGACCTTCAATCACTGGCATAAATTAGTGTCGCATCCCTCCAATAGTTCCAGGCACTAGTAGAACCTATGCCAAGGAACATTGAAGCTGTTCTGGCTCGTGGTGGCCCAGCTCCCTATTAAGACGCCTTGTGTTGGTGTTTCCTTTATTTTGGCAGCTACCTGTATATGCACTGAGTCTACAAAACATTATGAACATCTGCTCTTTCAATGACATAGACTGACCAGGTGAATCCAGGTGAAAGCTATGATCCTTCATTGATGTCACTTGTTAAATCCACTTCAAATCACTGTAGATGAAGGGGAGTAGACAGGTTAAAGAAAGCTGTTTAAGCCTTGAGACAGGCGCAAGAATTGCAACGCTGCTAGGTTCACGCTCAACAGTTTCTGTGCGTATCAAGAATGGTCCACCAGGACTCAATATTAGCAAGGTATTCTTAATGTTTTGTACGCTCAGTGTATATCATAATATTTGTCATTCCACTAATATAGTACTTTTTGGGTAGTGTAACTTTGTGACAAATAACTTTTTATAATTTATCTGTCATAAAGAGCACATGTTCAACTTCATAACAACGAAAATGGCCCATCTCAAGAGGTTAAATTAAGGAAAATTACTATAAACGTCACCATAAAAGTGACAAGGTTGACAGTATCAGGGTTGACGATTTCATCTTAAATCAGCCTTTACTGCTCTTGTGACAGGGGGAATGGAAGCTTTGAACATGTTAAAACATTTTAGCCTATCTATCTATGGGAAACAAGATTGATATGTTATGCTCGACATGCTCAGTTTTCCACCACAAAACACTAGAACACGGTAGAAAAAAAGTAGAACCAGGCCACCTGCTTTTACACTATGCTTTGACTATAAATGTTCAATGTTTTATTTTGAAAATAATAACTTAAAAATAACATTAGCCAACTTTTGGCTAGCTCCAATGGTACATCAACTGGCAAAAACTAGCCAAGTTTATTTACTTCTGTTGAAACGGCAAAACAAAGGCTACAAAACATTTCCATACACACAACAGCTGTTTGATACTGCTACTTGACAGATAGCTAGACGATAGAGCTGGCTGTGGTAGCTACAGAACTTCAGTTGAGAGGGGATGAAACATTAGCTAATGTTACATGTCAGTTACACTACTAGCTCAGCACTGGGAATAAATGTTTTTTTTAAAGTCAAACAGCAGTTACCTTGGCAGCCAAATAAAGTCAAATAAAGAGTAGCCAGTTTCTGCTCTGCTTGCTTTTACAACTTGGAGAAAAAGCTAAACACACACAGACAGCAGCTGCCTCTGTTCAACTCTCCTGTGCTGGTCCTATAAGGCAGCCTTTCTGAAGCTTTGCATTCACACAGCCTGTCTGAATGCTCTGTGGCGTCCGTCTGGTCCTAAATCCAGCTATCTGAAACAGCCAAACAGCTTAACCGACTACTCTGAGGCGGCCTCATGGTCCTAAAGCACACCGATGGCACTTTTTGTATCACAGCGCCACGATACAATTGGGGGGGACAAAAATGCAATTTCAGAATGTGGGGGTGTCATGTCCCCCAGTACCCAGTTAAAGTTGTGCCCCTGGATGTATGTGATCCAACTGTTAGTATTTTATAAAAAAAATTACACTCATAATATCTGAGGGACATAAAGGGACTCGATTGATGGAATGACACATTGATATGTCTATGGGTCAACATAATAAGACATACTAATAGACTTTTGACCGATTTGTTAGAAGGAGCTGTTGTGATGACATAAAGGCACAGGCATCAGTGATTAACTCATGGCACACATCTCTCCATACACAAACTCAGCCAGCATGAGTTAAGGAGTTCTTGTGAAGAACTAGGCCTCTCGGGGGATAGGGTGGGGGCACTGGTCCTTAAGGGGTTTGCCTGCTTGGGGGGTGTGTGGGGGTTCAGGGGGCCCCCAAAAGCAAACTTCACCCTATGGAAGAAAAACGGTCAGGGTGAGTTGTAATTTAATTGAACCATTTTCTTTTGTGGTACTAATCCACATATGAGCCTGACCAAAATGTGCACGCAGGCCAGAACGTCTTTGGGAACAGGACGTGCAAATCTTTCCCCAGGCTGGTGGTCCGACCATGTAAAACACATACTGTAGAGACCCGAGGATCCCAAACCCAATAAGGTTTTGGAGCTAGTTGTTGTTGTCAGTGGCACACCACTAGTAGAAGTAGTCAATGTACCCATACTAATTATCTTCATACCAATGACTTTACCTCTTTGCACCTGTTTTTGGGGACAGTCCAAAAAGTTAAGTGAAGGTTAAGAGAAAGAAACAGTATCATGTTTTAGCTTTGTTTTTGGTGTTATATTGCAGAAAAAAATTGTCGTGCAAACACAATCTGGCCCTGTTTCATTCTACTTTAGCCAACTCCTGGCCGTGTGGTTGTCATGCCAGAACACAAATGTGTGACTAAAGCCGAAACAGTTTCCAAGCTAAGTGTCTGCTGCATAGGCCTATATGAATAAATGCACATCACAAAATAAAATTCTGAAGTATACTCTAAAGGCAAAGCTGTGTTGCCCAAGTCTAAATGTCATTGACCCTCACCTAACAAGCAACCAACCAAAGACCTGACTAAAAGGTGGCAAAAGAACAGTCTTTATCACTTTATAGCAAAGTAAGTCATGTGGGGCGACTTACTTCGATATCTAGAGATGACTGGAGACTTGTGCTAAATACCTGTGTTCTCCATTTGTCTGTTGCCAGTTCGTTTTGTTTCGTGAAACCTACCAGCGGGTTTCCCCTTCCGTCTCTCTGTTCTAGTTCCGCCCGGTTTTGACCATTCTGCTCTGACCCTGAGCCTGCCTGCCGTTCTGTACCTTGCCACACCACACTGGATTATTGACCCCTGCCTGCTCTGACCCTGAGACTGCCTGCCATTCTGGACCTTTTGCACCCTATCTGGATAACTGACCTCTGGCTGCCCTTGACCTGTTGTTTTCCCTACCCCTGTACTAGTAATAACCTTTGGTTACTTCGACACTGTCTGCATCTGGGTCTTACCTGAAACGTGATAAAAAGTAGGTTTTTTACCTGCTACATTGGAAGCATAACTGTTACACTGGAAGGGTAAACCTTTTGGCCAGCAAGAGCAGTGCTTGAGCCACTTTATCAAGGGTTATCGGGCCTGAGCTGTGTGTAGAAATGTTGAAAATGGAACCAGAGCAGCACAAGAAATTATTAGGGTTATCTCACGGGCTGCAAAAGTTACACGTCTAGTGTAGCAGTCCAGATAGGTCAACTGACTTCGTCCACTGACCTAAGATCAGTAAAAGTTTGAAACAAACAGAGCCTCCTATAAAAGCGCCTCTGTGTGGTCATTAGTCGCTTTCTGTGTATGGACTTGAAAGACAGTTGGACATTTCACCTCTGGCGATATTATATATCAACACCTTGGGCACTACAATGCCAGAGAGGACAGGACTATTTCAGGGAACAAAGCATGGTGGTCCTTCAAAGGTTAGCGGTTAGCTCCAATTAATTTGTGGGGGGTAATACTGTAACTGGCTCATCAGCCATTTTGTTGGCACCATCCTTGGTTGCTTTGATGTGGACCACTGAGATATTGTCTTCAAGTTTCACCAGCCAATTTATTTTGATTGACAGGCTAATTAACCAGAAAACCTCTGACAAAACAACCTCTGACAAAACAACCTGTTTGTCAGCCTGTAGTGATCAGTGTGGCGTTGCTTAGCAGGGAGCTTAACGATTCCCTGTAAACATGTTATATTTTTAACCCTTTAGAAAACCATTCTGAAGAGGAGGTTAGCAACTCTCAACCAAATTCATGTTTATGTACTCTCGCTGTTGGTAAGAAGTTAGAACCAGCCAGTCACTAAGCTTACAGTAAAGCTACAAGCCTTGCTAAGTTGATTACATGTTAGCAGAGGCTAGCCCTGCCGCACGAGAGCTTTAGGGTCAGGTTAGCTCCGGCTGTTACCTCACACAAGGCTGCGTGGGCACAAAACTGGCACCCAATTGCCAATTAATCAAATTGCGTTGCCTTACTTGCAACCTCAAAAGGGAGAAAAAGAGGTAGGACAGATGCGTGTGCCAAGGTGCGGAGGCTCAAATACTTTAGGGAAATATAACAGGCGAGAAATGTCGCAAAAAATATAAATGTAAAGTCTGCAGCACTGCCCATGTGTCATAAGCCCTGGGGAGTTTTGGCTTTTCTCGCTTCGGCCTTGGGAAAGAACAGGAATGTCGGGATGAGAGGAATTACCACAGATCCTATAGTGCTTTCCGGTTTCCCAGCCTTCAGGGATTGGGATATGCCGGGAAGGGGAGGGAGGGGTGGACATAGTTGCTCGCCATCACCTGTTCCTTCAGTGAGGGAGTTTGGCTACGGCTTCAGTTGAAGAACTCTGTCACGCCCTGACCTTAGAGAATCTTCTATTTCTCTATCTTGGTTAGGTCAGGGAGTGACTAGGGTGGGTAGTCTATCATAAATAAAATGATTAACCTACCCCATGCTGCATCTTGGTCCGACCATCCTGGCACTGTGGGAAGCTGTGTATGTCACAGAGATGCTTGACCCCCTCAGCCTTATTTGTTGGACAAAACACACTTGACTAGGCCATATTAGCATCATTGTCATGTGGACTGAGAAAGACACACACATTTTTGGCATGAACACACTTGCACACACACACACTCTCTCTCTCTCTCTTACACACAGACACACACACTCAAATAAAGAGGAACACAGAGGGACTTTTCAAGTGCCCGATTAGTTCAAGGAGCACAGGGTTGTGGCTGCAATAGCTCCAGAGATATTTGTCATTGCCTTGTCAGTGTAATGCTTCAATGGTCGACATTTCACAGCCTGGTCTACACTGTCCTCAGAGCCCCATTAGCTATGTGTGAAGGCAGGCTGGGCCGCTCTGTCAGTCGTGACCAGTGTGCCTCGTTAAATGGCTTGGCAGTGGGCACCAGCACATTTCACCCACGGATTTACTGCCATTGCCAGAGACTGGTCCAGTAAAATTCAACTGAAAGTTAGCCTGACAAAGGCCCAGCACAGTAAAAAACTTTTTTTCCCCTGAAATTATGAGAATTATGATAATACCCCTTTAGTGTAAGAGTTGTTTGAAAAGAACGGCTGAAATTTCAGCTTGTTTTGGTGGGATGGAGTTTTGGCCTGCCTGGTGACATCGCCAAGTGGTAAATTAGTTAACAGACCAATAAGAAAATGAGTTCCAAACCTCAATGCCAATAACAGCTAGTTTTCGGTTTTCCTCTCCCCACTCAGACCACTCTCAGACAGTCCTAGGGATCTATCTTTGCTCGAAAGCTATTTTTATTTCTTTTTGACCATTAAAAAAAACAGTATGGTACTTAATTACTACCCAGAAATGATTTGATACTGAGATTTTTTTAAACGGCTGCATTGGCATCATACACGTGGTTATAGTTGAGGAACAGTGCTGCGATTGCCAAACTTTCTCACACTTTCTTGCTACTTCCCCATCTGTTGGTCTCTACTGAATACATGTACCGGTAGGCTGTGTTTATTATCTCATTAGCTGTAACCAAGGTTATGTCCCAAATGGCACCCTATTCCCTATGTAGTACACTAAGTAGGTAGTAGTGGGCCTTTTGGGACACATGCCAAACCTTTTTACACGGTGGGCTATGTAGGTGCCACCTAAGGAGCTGAAGCTTACTGGTCTGCTGGGGTTTAGGGAGAGCTCTTCCCTGTCCATCGCCTTACCCTAGAAGCTTCGCATTCTGCCCCACGCCACAGCACATGGTGCACCATCAGCAATCTTGCCCACCCAACCTCCCACGAAAACACACTCAACACTGCACAAACCTGTGTATGTAAGCTGTGTGTACACACACAGACACACTTTGTCTCTATCTCCTATCCATGTCACGGTGTCACCTCACTGGCACCCAGCCACCCCCTGTGACACCCAGTCAGGCCTGGTTGCCATGTGGAGCATGCTTCCATCCTTCCTTACATGAAGTTGGTGGCACCTTAATTGGGAAGTACGGGCTCGTGGTGATGGCTGGAGCAGAATGAATGTTATCACACACTTCATTTCTATGTGTTTGATGCCATTCCATTTACTCCATTCCAGCCATTATTATGAGCCGTCCTCCCCTCAGCAGCTTCCACTGTTCCCCTCTCTCCCCCTGGTTCACTCTCACTGTGTGGGGACGGTGCCTGGCTGGCCATTGGCAGCGATGAATGCAGTCTCAATAAAGTAGTAAGAATATATTGTATTATATGATATGATATTATATTGCATATATTGCAGGTGTGTGCCTACAGGGTGTGGACACGAAGTATGCCCACATCAGGGGCAGTCCCCCCCCCCCCCCCTCCCCCTCTCTCTCACACACACCATGTTAACTCGGATAGGAAATGAAAACCAGCTGCGGCTTACTGATTTTATCTGTGAAGCTTTGCTGTTATATGTATCTGACCTTCTCAGGTGTTTATGTCCCCAAGTTGGATTAATTATTCCATTTCCACGTTGATGGAGGAATGACAGGAATATACTAAAGAGCCGTTCTACTCTCCACTGAAACCTCTACACTCCTCGCATATGTGTAAGTAATGTAATGTAGTAATGTTTGTCCATTATGGCATTTGTCTCAGACCATATTATCATTACATATTATCATGAACTCCGTGGTACAATAATCAACAGTAACATACTACAGGCTTGAAATAGGGATAGCTGTTGTAAATTATACAAATACAATGTCAATTGTAGCTTAAGTTTGACATGAGCACCATTAAAAGCATTCATTAGGCATAACGGGTAAACAACACATATGCCTGTTTTTGAATCTAATACCAATTCTAGATGTAATTATTTCTAATAAAACAGTCACGCTGTGATCAAATGCTCAAGTGGAATTATAAATGGCTCATAATGAGGTGTTTGAGCTAAATGTGTGGAAGTGAGGTCTTTGTATTTAGTTCAGCACTGTATTTAGTGAAGTGATTTAAATACTCCCAACCATAAAAAAAAGTTCCCAATGTACTTTTATTTTTACCCCTTTTTCTCCCCAATTTAGTGGTATCCAATTGTTTTTAGTCTTGTCCCATCGCTACAACTCCTGTGCGGGCTCGTGAGAGACGAAGGTTGAAAGTCATGCGTCCTCCGATACACCACCCAACCATGCCACACTGCTTCTTAACACTGCGCGCATCCAACCCGGAAGCCAGCCGCACCAATGTGTCGGAGGAAACAACCTTGGTTAGCGTGCACTGCGCCAGGCCAGCCACAGGAGTCGCTGGTGCGAGATGAGACAGATGAGACAAGGATATCCCTACCGGCCAAGCCCTCCCTAACCCAGATGACACTAGGCCACTTGTGCGTCGTCCCACGGACCTCCCAGTCGCGACAGAGCCTGGGCGCGAACCCAGGGTCTCTGGTGGTACAGCTGGCGCTGCAGTACAGCGCCCTTAACCACTGCGCCACCCGGGAGGTCGATCAAGATGATCTGATTGAACTTTATGGAAAGCTATGGAAGTCAGTTGTTAAGTGGAGCACAGAGGCAGCGTACGAGTACTTTTCTTTCTTTTCCAAGTCATAGAAGTCAGACTGTTATCAAAGGTGCCGTGCTAATAAAACATGACATCAAACAGCTTCTCTGCTGTGAACTTTACAATACAACAGAACTACCTACAGTTTAGCGCTGTTGTTTACAAACCGGTGGATAATGCAGGTGCTGCAGGTGCAATTCCAGACACAACAAAAGCCTCTCAATAACCCTCCCCACTGCAAAGTCCCGAAACCTCGTGACCCATTTGCTGCCACCTCTGTTCCTGGGAGTGAGTAACCTACGAAATGATTTTTGACATTAATGATCACAGGCCTGGTGGATGAGCTGTCTGACATCAATGCTTTTCTGCTCTAGTGTTGAAAGGGCAGAGGGATTTAGAGTGATTTCATCTGCTTCACTGCCGGGCTGTAGAGCACTGTAGCGTTGCGAGACTTAGCCGTAGGGTCTGAAAACATTTCCTCTGACGGTCTGTCTGCCTCGCATCAATAAACTGGTGCATCCACCCACTGTATACTGTATGTCTCAGTGGGCGATCTAGACTGGACTGGAGAGGTTTACAGCCTAACTAAACATGACAGAAATCCACTCAAAACTATTCTTGTGGATATTGTGCTCCCCTTCTAGAGCATTAGCACAATCTTAATCAATGTTGTAGAGCGTAGAATACCAGCTCTAACCAATGATGTGCATTTTCTTTATGTGCATAAAAGATTGGGAGAGAACAGCTGTGACGCAATCGATGGACAACATGAAAGCCTTCTATTAATCCCACTCCCTGCAGCTAAAGACCTCATCTCCAATTCAATACTGTCTGTTTCCCTTCACCTGCTGTGGGCGCTGCCTGGCCTGTGTAACAGACAGAGAGCAGTGAACCTACAGGATCCCCTCCAGGACATTCTCCACATCTCTCCCCCGCAGTGCCGACCGGCAGCCTAGAAGTCTCCAGAAGTTTCCAGATTTATTGACAGGATCTCATTTCCTCATTTCGGGATGAAACAGTTACAGAACTAATGAGTGGATTGTCAGTTATCCAAGACGTTTTGATGGGTTCTGATGAGATTTGCGGCAGTCATTATTTTTGGTTCAATAGGATCGACTCTTATAAGCCCGCTCTACGGCCCCCAAAATAAAACTACGGACCGCTCTATCTCAGTGTTCTTAGAGGCTTTTCCTCTAAGTGAGACCTTTCTATTTCTTGGCAGGTGTTTGCTACTTACTGTTCACTTAGGAGAAGGAATCTAACTCATGGCTATAAGAGAACCAAAGCAGTACACACCATGCAATTCAGGGTTTGAACCTCTACAGCAGTGTCGATAATTGACCTGGTCACGCTAGAACAATTCCTGGAACACCGGCCATGCCTTAATATCCTGGTGTTGCTTACCCTCTAGGATGACTTCTTTGCCCGTCTTCTTCAGGGCCTGCACGGCCTCGTCGTGTGTGGCGTCCCGCAGGTCGGCGCTGTTGACCGACAGGATGGCGTCACCCACATACAGGGCCTCCGTCTGGTCAGCCGCCAACCCCTTGAAGATCTTCGAGATGAGAATGGGCATTTTGTTCTCTTTTCCACCTGTAAAGTAGGCCGTCATTGTAAGATAAGAATTTGTTCTTAACTGACTTGCCAAGTTAAATAAAGGTTCAATTACATTTTTTTCATAAAGTAGAGCACATGGCATTGGCTCAGTTCATATCAATGAGACACAGTACGCTTCACGTACAAACTACAAAACCAGATGGTTACAGGGCTTAGATTGTGCATGAATATGATGGGGTATGAATATAAAATATTGTGGTCTACAGGATTATAATACATACGCTTTATCCTAGGGCTTAAAGTAAGTCCCTCCCCACTGGGCACATTTACATGTGGTTGAGTTGTCAACTAACGTGAGTTCAACGTGAAATCAACAAAACATTTCACCGTGTCATTGGATTTAGGTTCAAACTTTTTGCAAATCCAATCACTTTTTCCCGTTGATTCGTTGGGTTGAAATGGCGTGGAAACAATGTTGATTCAACACGTTTTTGCCCAGTGGATCTGATACTTGTGACATTTGAGGTGTTTCTTGGGAATCTTCGAAAGTTTGTTGAACGTTGTTTACGAGAAAGGAAAGTTTTGCTCCATGGGTGTAGGTACTCTTGAGACTGACTAGATTGTTCTGTCACTCAGAGTTCATAGTAAGTACATAAGACTGCATCACCCGCGACAGTGCTCAACGGTTTAATTTGAAAAGCTCAGCAAGGGACATGTTTCACATTTAGACTGCAGTTGTAGAGAATACGAGGACACCAGTCATCCACTTTGCCCGGCTGCAGTCTCTTCTCTCTAACAGGATAATGAAGGTCAGTTCATAGGCTGATGAATCTGCCACTTCCAGAGGGCCCTTCATGGGAAATATTGTCAATAATATCAAGTGCCAGTTGGGTCTTGGCCTTGGGGTGGCTGAGAAATGTTCCGAAAGAGGATTAAATCAAATTAACTCCGAATATATATTTCAAAGGTTGGCTCCCACGGGCGATTCTACGGATTTAATTCATGCCTGAGACTAGAGCCAGGTGCCCTCAATAAAAGATGCCGGGGCTGACACACCCATGCATCTCAATCACAGTGGCATCGGCACCGACTGTGACTCCCTCCGCTGTCAACATTATCTATGCCTTTTCTGAGTGGGGCTAGCGTTGCACGCCAGTGTGACATTTGATGGTTGTTCGTTCAGTGATTGAGATGCAGAAATTATGGCCACCAAATTGAGATTCTGACGCCTGGTGAATTGTGTGGGAGGCGAGAGCAGAAAAAAAATATCCTCAGTGATTCAATTGGTAAAAATAGAACTACCAGATAATGAAATCCCAGACTGTAACATCACCAAATCGAAATCACCAAGGAACAAACTCCAAATAGACTTTTAGATTAGATCATGAACAAATCATAGACCATATGCAATATTGGGCTATATGTCATAAACTGCATTTAAGCCAATCAACTTGAATATGTGAAATTTGGAAAATAAATAAATCACACTTCTATTACTATTTTTATTTTTTAATTGTCGGAATCATTTCCAATCCCCCCTATATATTTCTTGTAAATATGTATACAGTATACACAGTACCTGTCAAAAGTTTCATACTAATTCCAGTTTTTCTTTATTTTTACTTTTTTTCTACATTGTAGAATAACAGTGAAGACATCAAAGCTATGAAATAACACATATGGAATCATGTAGTAACCCCAAAAAATGTTAAATCAAAATAGATTTTAGATTCTTCAAAGTAGTCACCCTTTGCATTGATGACAGCTTTGCACACTCTTGGCATTCTCTCAACCAACTTCACCTGGAATGCTTTTCTAACAGTCTTGAAGGAGTTCCCACATATGCTGAGCACTTGTTGGCTGCTTTTCCTTCACTCCGCAGTCCGACTCATCCCAAATCATCTCAATTGGGTTGAGGTTGGGTGATTGTGGAGGACAGGTCATCTGATGCAGCACTCTATCACCCTCCTTGTTCAAATTGCCATTACACTGCCTGGAGGTGTGTTGGGTCATTGTCCTGTTGAAAAACAAATGATAGTCCCACTAAGCGCAAACCAGATGGGATGGTGTGTCGCTGGAGAATGCTGTGGTAGACATGCTGGTTAAGTGTGCCTTGAATTCTAAATAAATCACAGACAGTGTCACCGGCAAAGCACCCCCACATCATCACAACTCCTCCATGCTTCATGGTGGGAACCAAACATGCAGAAATCATCCATTCACCTACTCTGAGTTTCAAAGACACAGCGCCAAAAATCTCACATTTTGACTCATCAGACCAAAAGGACAGATTTCCCCCGGTCTAATATCCATTGCTCGTGTTTCTTGGCCCAAGCAGGCCTCTTTTTCTTATTGGTGTCCTTTAGTAGTGGTTTCCTTGCAGCAAATCAACCATGAAGGCTTGATTCACGCAGTCTCCTCTGAACAGTTGCTGCTGAGACGTATCTGTTACTTGAACTCTGTGAAACATTTATTTGGGCTGCAATTTCTGAGGTGCAATAAACTCAAATGAACTTATCCTCTACAGCAGAGGTAACTCTGGGTCTTCCTTTTCTGTGGCGGTCCTCATGAGAACCAGTTTCATCATAGCGCTTGATAGTTTTTGTGCGACTTCGTATTATATGTTACGAATTTGCAAAACACACAAGTTTTAATTTTGTTAAATGTATAAGATGTTAAATGCAAAATGTATGATATGTAACAAATTCTAGCTAAGTGTTTAATGTCAGCTAGCTGGCTAACATTAGCTAGGCTAACGGTAAGGGTTAAGGTTAGAGTTAAGGTTACGGTTAAGTTTAGGAGTTAGGTAAAATAGTTAAGGTTAGGGTTAGGGGAAGAGTTAGCTAACATCATAAGTAGTTGCAAAGTGCAATGAACAAAAATATAAATGCAACATGCAAAACATTCTAAGATTTTTCTGAGTTACAGTTCACATAAGGGAATCAGTCAATTTAAATAAATTAAATTATGCCCTAACCTATGGATTTCACATGACTGGGAATACAGATATGCATCTGTTGGTCACAGATAACTTAAAAAAAGATAGGGGTGTGGATCAGAAAACCAGTCAATATCTGGTGTGACCACTATTTTCCTCACGTGACACATCTCATTTGCATAGAGTTGATCAGGCTGTTGATTGTGGCCTATGGAATGTTGTCCCACTCCTTTTCAATAGCTATCCGAAGTTGCTGGACATTAGCGGGAACTGGAATACACTGTCGTACACGTCAATCCAGAGCATCCCAAACATGCTAAATAGGTCACATGTCTGGTGAGTAAGCAGGCCATGGAAGAACTGGGCCATTTTCAGCTATCAGGAATTGTGTACAGATCTTTGTGCCATGGGGCCGTGTATTATCATGCTGAAACACAAGGTGATGGCGGCAGATGAATGGCAATGGGACTCGTCACGGTATCCCTGTGCACTCAAATTGCCATCGTTCATTGTCCGTAGCTTATACATGCCCATAACATAACCCCACCACCACTATGGGGCACTCTGTTCACAACGTGGACATCAGCAAACCGTTTGCCCACATGACACCATACACACGGTCTGCCATCTGCCCGGTACAGTTGAAACCTGTACCCACCCGTGAAAACCACACTTCTCCAGCATGCCAGTGGCCCACTTTGCCCACTGAAGTCGTTTACAATGCCGAACTGCAGTCAGGTCAAGACCCTGGTGAGGACGACCAGCTTCTGATAGTTTTTGCAGAAATTCTTTGGTTGTGCAAACCCACAGTTTCATCAGCTGTCCGGGTGGCTGGTCTCAGATGATCCCGCAGGTGAGGAAGCCGGATGTGGAGGTCCTGGGCCGGCATGTTTACAAGTGGTCTGCGGTTGTGAGGCCGGTTGTACGTACTGCCAAATTCTCTAAAACGACATTGGAGGAGGATTATGGTAGAGAAATGAACATTCAATTAGCTGGCAACAGATCTGGTGCACATTACTGCAGTCAGCATGCCAATTGCAAGCACCCTCAAAACATGAAGACATCTGTGGCATTGTGTTGTGTGACAAAACTGCACATTTTTGAGTGACGTTTTACTGTCCCCAGCACAAGGTGCACCTATGTAATGATCATTCTGTTTAATCCGCTTCTTTTTATGTCATACTTGTCAGGTGGACTGATTATATTGGCAAGGAAGAAATGTTCACTAACAGGGATGTAAACAGATTTGTGCACAACATTTGAGAGGGATCTTTTATTTGGGATCTTTTATTTCAGCTCATGAAACATTGGACCAACACTTTACATGCTGCATTTATATTTTTGTTCTTTAGTGTAGCTAAAAAGGAGTAAGTAGTAGAAAAGTTGCTAATTAGCTAAAATGCTAAAGTTGTCCGTTATGAGAGTCGACATTCTCGTTATACACCTGCCCATCCACCCCAACCAACCATCCTACTTCCGTTTTGCTTAAGGCAAAAACATCGGTCTTATGTAACCATACCAAATGTAACATATAATACTAATTTGAGTGTCTCGGATTTATATTTACGTCTAGTCTATGAGACCGGAAAAGGAGGGCACCAATTGTGTTTCGCTTTGTTACCCTTGAGGGATACAACCAATGCTTATTCAAACAGACTAACTATTTAACATAAGATTTGTTGCATGAGCTGAACATCTGAATTGTGCACTAATTTCTACACACCAGTCTCCTTCTACCTATCATACAGTATATGGTGTCAAAACAAACTTTAGGCCTCAAGCCTATCCGGCCTTAAATGCACTTCGGCACTTTGGTCCAAACGCAAGGTCGACTCCATGCCTCCCTCCACCGAACCAGGGTGGGCTCCTGAAAATAAACATCCCAGACAGACTGCTCCACTGCCATCAAATAGCTTTCATCTCAGGCCAATGACAACTGCATTCTGGGATCTTCTTGTCAGCTGTTCGCATTGTGGTGTCAGCTGGCCGCCTCCTGCCTTTTGCTCGCTCTCTCTCGGCTTGACGTGGCAGCACCACTCTGTCGAGACAGTGGGGAGTCACCGGTTGGTGGTCGGTTTCACTTATTTAAACAGTGCCAATTGATTTTCAAAGCCGCACATTTTTTAAATTTATGTCATTAAATGTTTATGTCATTAGAGGGACTCCTTTTGTAAAAGGGGGCTGAAACTAATACAACACCAGACACATCATTCCTGCCAAACGGTGAAGCATTTTGCATTGCAGTAGGTCCAGGCCGTCTATCAAAATGGACCACTGTCCTGGGCAGGTTGCCAGAGCGATGAGATGGTCTATGTATACATGCAGACATTCCAGGAAGTAAATCTCCATTTATTCTCTATTATATTGCATTATTTACAACAGCCACGATAAACACAACCATTGATGTTTAATGATGGTGCATTTTACACAGTACCAGTTAAAAGTTTGGACACACCTACTCATTTATGGGTTGTTCTTTATTTTTACTACTTTCTACATTGTAGAATAATAGTGAAGACATCAAAACTATGAAATAACACATATGGAATCATGTAGTAACCAAAAGTGTCATTGTCCTGTTGAAAATCAAATGATAGTCACACTAAGCGCAACGCAGATGGGATGGCGTATCACTGCAGAATACTGTTGTAGCCATGCTGGTTAAGTGTGCCTTGAATTCTAAATAAATCACAGCCAGTATCACCAGCAAAGCATCCCTACACCATTATACCTCCTCTTCCATGCTTCACGTGGGAACCACACATGCTGAGATCCTCCGTTCACCTACTCTGCGTCTCACAAAGACACAGAGGTTGGAACCAAAAATCTCAAATTTGGACTCATCAGACCAAAGGACAGATTTCCCCCGGTCTAATGTCCATTGCTCGTATTTCTTGGCCCAAGCAATTCTCTTCTTCTTATTGGTGTTCTTTAGTAGTGGTTTCTTTGCAGCAATTTGACCATGAAGGCCTGATTCACACAGTCTCCTCTGAACAGTTGATGTTGAGCTGTGTCTGGTACTAGAACTCTTTGAAGCATTTATTTGGGCTGCAATTTCTGAGGCTGGTAACTAATGAACGTATCCTCTGCAGCAGAGGTAATTCTGGGTCTTCCTTTCCTGTGGCGGTTGATGGTTTTTGCAACTGCACTTGAAGAAACTTGAAATGTTCCTGATTGACTGACCTTCATGTCTTAAAGTAATGATGGACTGTCATTTATCTTTTCTTATTTGAGCTGTTCTTGCCATAATATGGACTTGGTCTTTTACCAAATAGGGCTATCTTCTGTATACCACCCCTACCTTGTCACAACACAACTGATTGGCTCAAACACATTAAGAAGGAAAGACATTCCACAAATTAACTTGTAACAAGGCACACCTGTTAATTTAAATACATTCCAGGTGACTACCTCAAGCAGTTGGTTGAGAGAATGCCAAGAGTGTGCAAAGCTGTCATCAAGGCAAAGGGTGGATACTTTGAAGAATCTCAAATATAAATTTGTTTAACACTTTTTTGGTTACTACATGATTCCATGTTATTTCATAGTTTTGATGTCTTCACTATTATTCTACAATGTAGAAAAGAATTCAAATAAAGAAAAACATGAGTAGGTGTGTCCAAACTTTTGACTGGCACTGTATTGTCATTGGCTATACTGGCATTTTTCCTACTTTGTTGCATTACAGCCTGTATTTTAAATCGATTTTTATTTGGATTTCATGTAATGGACATACACAAAATAGTCCAAATTGGTGAAGTGAAATGAAAAAAATCACTTGTTTAAAACTGTTTAAAAAAAATGTTAAATGTAAATGTGGTGCGTGCATATGTATTCACCCCCTTTGAAGCCCCTAAATAGATCTGGTGCAACCAATTACCTTCAGAAGTCACATAATTAGTTAAATAAAGTCCACCTGTGTGCAATCTAAGTGTCACATGATCTGTCACATGATCTCAGTAAATACACACCTGTTCTGAAAGGCCTCAGAGTCTGCAACCCCACGAAGCAAGGGGCACCACTAAGCAAGGGGCACCACCAAGCAAGCGGCACCATGGAGACCAAGGTGCTCTCCAAACAGGTCAGGGACAAAGTTGTGGAGAAGTACAGATCAGTGTTGGATTATAAAAAAAAAATCGAAACTTTGAACATTCCACTGAACACCATTAAATCCATTATTAAATAATGGAAAGAATATGGCACCACAACAAACCTGCCACGCACCAGGCAAGGAGGGCATTAAGCAGAGAGGCAACAAAGGGACCAAAGATAACCCTGAAGGAGATGCAAAGCTCCACAGAGGAGATTGGAGTATCTGTCCATAGGACCACTTTAAGCCTTACACTCCACAGAGCTGGGCTTTACGGATGAGTGGGCAGAAAAAAGCCATTGCTTAAAGAAGATAATAAGCAAACATGTTTGGTGTTCGCCATAAGGCAAGTGGGAGAATCCCCAAACATATGGAAGAAGGTACTCTGGTCAGATGAGACTAAAATTTAGCTTTTTGGCAATCAAGGAAAAGACTATATCTAGGGCAAACCCAACACCTCTCATCACTCCGAGAACACCATCCCCACAGTGAAGCATGGTAGTGTCATGCCCTGGCCATAGAGAGGCTTTTTATTCTCTATTTTGGTTAAGCCAGGTTGTGACTAGGGTGGGCGTTCTATGTTATTTTTTCTATGTTTTTGTATTTCTTTGTTTTTGGCCAGGTATGGTTCTCAATCAGGGACAGCTGTCTGTCGTTGTTTCTGATTGAGAACCATACTTAGGTAGCTCATGCCCACATGGGTTTTGTGGATAGTTGTTTTCCATTTCTGGGTTTGCACCATACGGGACTGTTTCGATTTTCCTGCACTTTGTTCTTTTGGTATTTTCTCGTGTTCTGAGTTATTAAAAGTTATCATGGACACGTACCACGCTGCATTTTGGTCCGATCCTTCGAATTCCTCATCGGAAGAGGAAGACAATCATTACAGAACTACCCACCACCAAAGGACCAAGCAGCGTGGTAACCAGGAGCAGAGGGTTCTGGACTCCTGGACTTGGGAGGAGATACTAGACGGTAAGGGACCCTGGACACAGGCTGGGGAATATCGCCGCCCTAAGGAAGAACTGGAGGCAGCGAAAGCTGAGCGGCGGCGATATGAGGTAAGGCAGCGCAACAGGCAAGAGAGGCAGCCCTCTCAGCACACCGGGAGATTGGCGGAGTCAGGCGATAGACCTGAGCCAACTCCCCGTGTTTACCGGGAGAGGCGTAGTGCTGGTCAGGCACCGTGTTATGCGGTAAAGCTCACGGTGTCGCCAGTGTGCACTCATAGCCCGGAGCGCTATAGGCCAGCCCCCCACAAGTGCCATGCGAGAGTGGGCATCCAGCCAGGGCGTGTTGTGCCAGCTCAGCGTTTTTGGTCTCCGGTACGCCGTTTCGGCCCAGGGTATCCTGCGCCGGCGCTGCGTGCTGTGTCTCCGGGGCGCTGCAGTTCGCCCTATGCCTGCGCTCCGCCCGTGCCAGGGGAATGTGGGCATTGAGTCTAAGGGAGAGGTGCGAGTGGTATGCACCAGATCTCCAGTGCTTCCCCACAGCCCGGTTCAACCTGTGCTTGCACTCTGGAGGGTCCGGGCTAGAGTGGTCATCCAGCCTGGAGGAGTGGTGTCAAGGCTGCGCACCAGAGCTCCAGTGCTCCCCCACAGCCCGGTCCATCCTGTGCCTCCTCCATGCACCAGGCCTCCTGTAGGTCTCCCCAGTGTGGTGGGTCCTGTGGCAGCACCACGCACCAGGCTGTCTCTCCGTCTCCTCCCTCCAGGTTCTCCCACCTGTCCGGCGCTTCCAGAGTCTCCCTCCTGTCCGGAGCCGCCCATCAGTCAGGAGCTGCCAGTCGCCCTTCACTCTGGAGCTGCCAGAATCGCAGCCCCTCAGTCCAGAGGCTCTCTCTCTTCAGCCCGGGGCCCGTTGCGGGGTCCACGTCCCGAACCCGAGCCGTCGCCGTAAGAAGGCCCACCCGGACCCTCCCCTTTAGAGTCAGGCTTTGCGGCCGGAGTCCGCACCTTTGGGGGGGGGGGGGGGTTACTGTCACGCCCTGGCCATAGAGGCTTTTTATTCTCTATTTTGGTTAGACCAGGGTGTGACTAAGGTGGGCGTTCTATGTGCTTTTTTTGATTTCTTTGTTTTTGGCTGGGTATGGTTCTCAATCAGGGACAGCTGTCCGTCGTTGTCTCTGATTTCTTTCCTGCACTTTGTTCTTTTAGTATATTCTCGTGTTCTAAGTTATTAAAGTTAGCATGGACATGTAGCACGCTGCATTTTGGTCTGATCCTTCTTATTCCTCATCAGAAGAGGAAGACAAATGTTACAGGTAGTGGCAGCATCATGCTGTGGGGTGTTTTTCATCGGCAGGGACTGGGAAACTGGTCCGAATTTAAGGAATGATGGATGGCGTTAAATACAAGGACATTCTTGAGGTAAACCTGTTTCAGTCTTCCAGAGATTTGAGACTGGGATGGAGGTTCACCTTCCAGTAGAACAATGACCCTAAGCGTATTGTTAAAGCAACACTCAAGTGGTTTAAGGGGAAACATTTCAATGTCTTGGAATGGCCTAGTCAAAGCCCAGACCTCTATCCAATTGAGAATCTGTGGTATGACTTAAAGATTGCTGTACACCAGCGGAGCCCATCCAACTTGAAGGAGCTGGAGCAGTTTTGCCTCAAAGAATGGGCAAAAATCCCAGTGGTTAGATGTGCCAAGCTTATAGTGACATACTCCAAGAGACTTGCAGCAGTAATTGCTGCAAAAGGTGCCTCTACAAAGTATTGTTACACAATGAAAAATATTTTAATTCTAGGTTGGAAGGCAACAAAATAGGAAAAATGCCAAGGGGGGTGAATACTTTCGCAAGCCACTGTACGTCACTCTGTGTTTCATAATTGTCCTTAAATTCGCAAGAGGCTGAATGTTTCTCACTGGAGAGCATCTGAGTGAGCAAAACAGCACCCTTCTGTCTCTATATGTGCAGGCCATCTATGTGATGCTGTCTGGTCAAAAAGAGTATGACATTGCTGCTGCCGTAACATTGAACGCAAGAGAAGCCAGCAAGCATTTGGCCTACCTCGATTTAAAAAAAGTATAAAATAATAGCCAATCAGCATTGAGCTAAACTGAGTGAGCTCAACTGTGAATGGTCCTGGCGCACCCAGAAGAAGTTTCAAGGGAAGCCAGATTGGATTTGGCTTCAATCGAATCACATCACATAGAGAGCAATATGTAATTGACAGAAAACTTGAATTGTTGCATCGCTTTGTTGTTCCGGTGGCTAGCTAGCTTGCTAAAATTGGTCCTTTCCTAAATAAGCCATGGATGGAAATAGGGTTTTACTTAATTCTCCATTCTGGGCAATGATTATAACGGCGATTCTGATACAACCATAAATTCATACATTGTGCCCATGGCCTGAGAGCATGGAAGTTCAATATGTAGCTAGATGTAGAAGGCTAATGTTAACTAGCCAACGTTGCCCATGAAAGGAAGTTAGGCTAGTGAGCAAGCATTTTAGCAAGGTAGCTAAAAATGCAAATGCAAAAAATAAAAGCGTGTAGTGTATGACAGAGTCATAGACTGTTTGGTCAACATGAAGGGGAGGAGGATGACATTGGCATTTCTCTACAAGTAGGGTGAGTCAACATGTTTTTCTACTTGCACAAATGCACGCACGAAAACACACACACAGAAATCAGAACCATGGACAGTCACGTCATATTTAGCTTACGTTGATTGGACTAAATTAGTTTTGGTATCTTGTAGTTGTCACTGTATTAGACTAAGCATAGGTGATTTGATTATGTTGAAATGTTGAAGTTGAAATGGTGTTGGACTAGTGGAGGCAGCTCCTATTTTCTTTGCGACTTGACTTGGTAACTCTCCATGGTTCTAAATCAATAGTTATTTATTAGTCCGAAAATGTCGGAGACGTTAACTTGCTTGACCATGCTGTAGATCCTGTAACTGTTTGTTACATGCAATATGCTTTGTGGACTTCACCGGACAGAGGTTGCGCTCTGGTTTTGTGATGAAACAAAGGTGTCGTTGAATTTATTCTGCCACTGTGTTTTCTTTTTTCTCGGCCTTATGCCTATATATCATGGCACAAGGCATATGAACTAACAGGTTATCGAGCAAACAACACAGTTTTCACAACACATCGCTTGTAATATGGCTTTTTTTTCTGGCTTGGCTTCCCCGGTGATTTTACCCAAACACCGCTACTGCTCTTCGCAAACAAACAGACAAACAAGCACACACCGTCTTAAGCTCAAACAGGAGTAGGGATGTATTCTTAAAAATACTCTATTTTCTGCTTGAGACCTCAAAAGTCTTGCTTTTCCTAAAAGCATGTTCCATCACCTTATCTGATTGCATGTGCATACTACAATGGCGTACAATAAATAGTCATGAGGCTACATTAGATTTAAAGGGTGTGCCCCAAAGGGTTTTTGTTGACCTGCTTTTCCATCGCGATCATGCAGGAAGCAGTGAGATTATTTGTTTCCTAATCACAAGTTTGAGCCGTCACATTGACTGTGGAATACTCCAAAAAGACCACGGGATACACGGAGTGTACAAAACATTAGGAACACCTTCCTAATATTGAGTTGCACCCTTTTTGCCCTCAGCACAGCCTCAATTCGTCTGGCCACGAACTCTACAGGATGTCAAAACCATTCCACAGGGATGCTGGCCCATGTTGTGTCAAGTTGGCTGGATGTCCTTTCGGTGGTGGACCATTCTTGACACACACAGGAAACTGTTGAGTGTGAAAAACCCAGTACTGCTGCAGTTCTTGGCCCCTACTACCATACACTGTTTAAAGGCACTTAAATCTTTTGTCTTACGCATTCACCCTCTGAATGGCACACATACACAATCCACATGTCAATTGTCTTTAGGCTTAAAAATCCTTATTTAAACCTGTCTCCTCCCCTTCATCTACACCTATTGAAGTGGATTTAACAGGTGACATCAAAAAGTGATCATAGCTTTCCCCTGGATTCACCTATGTCGTGGAAAGAGCTGGTGTTCCTAATGTTTTGGACATTCAGTGCATATGGAGACATTTTGATGTTGGTAATAACTTGTGACCACAATAATTAAAAGAAAAGCAGGTCACCTAATAAATAGATGTCCTAATTCAATTAGACATGCAGACTTATTCCCATGGGTCAACATTAGGCAACATTTCGCTCCCATGACATCATGTAACTATTTCACAGTGGTGCTTGTCTAACATCAGCTCTTATTTCTATATGACGAGTTTACTATATGCCGTTATTGCACAGCAGCATGGCAGATAGGCTACCTTTCTCTTGAAGTTACCATGCATCCTGACAAACTTTCTTGGTAGGCTATATTCACCCGATCATAACATGTTTAGGGAGAGAATCAAGTAATCAAAATAACATTTAGAGAAATAGAGTTGGTTGCAGTTTACTTGAATAGCTTCAAATGGCTTTATTGACGAGAACAGTTTGATGTTTTTTCAAAAGATTCCGTGGTTGAAAAAATTAGGCTATCACAAACAGCCTAGTCTAGTGCACTACAGCATGGCCTTTTCTCAATTATTGTGCGAATGGTAGAGTGTCCTCCCCTCCTCGATAGACACCTTTCATCTATGATAGTCATGTGTATCCTACCTAAGTCCTTCCTGGAATTGTTTTTAAATCTGCCACACCTCATTTTAATCAGCTTTTGTTTTGTGTGAGGCGAAAAGCATGTACACGTTTAAAAACAATATGCTACTTATCATTTTAGCTATAAAATGTCTTGCACAACAAGTATATTTATTTTTGTATCACTTTACACATTTATTTTGGGATTCCACCCTGTAAATGAAATTTGCCTGACTCAACCAAGTCTCATTTCATACAAGCGCATTTTCGCCCACGTTCACTCTCGCCACCTCTCCTCGATTACCTTCAAAAGGAGGCGAGAGGACTGAGGAAAGAGGACGAAGGAGTTGAACAAATCCAATTGAGAAAAAACCCATGGAAAAACTTCAACCCAATTACTGACCTTCGAAGAGTTTAAGTATTCGGTGAGGGAAGTTTGTACTTTCAGCGTTTACTTTTAGTAAAGTCCAACGCAAATGTCGAGTAGCTTACATTGTTAAACTTGAAGAAAAAAACGGACCAAATAAATGTTTTAGAGAGTGTCGTTTGATTACGCACTACATTGAACCTACCTTTAATACTAATTCCAAGTCCTCCCACATCTTGCTTGGTAACTCGCACCGTGCGCTTAACGTTGGTGATTGTTTCTGGGACCGGAGAGGAGCTGAGGTTGGCTGGGTCTCCGTTAATGGCACCGGCAGGAGTTGGGTTGGGTTTAACTATGTCTTCGGCGACCTCTCCGGGGCTCACGGTTAAAGTCTCCTCCGTAAGTGTGGCTAATACACGGATCCAACGGTCCACGGTAACTCGAAGTTCTAACAGTCCCGTTTTCTGTGCCTTCATCGTGGCAGCCATGTTCAACACATTCCTGGAATAACTAGACGGGTTGGCACTCGGTAGTCGTGTAAAGAGATAGGGGTGGGGGAGATGCCAAGAGGCGCAGCCCCCTCCTCCAACTCTCTCTCTCTCTCCTCTTCCAAGAGGTTTAGCCTAGTACTCTCTCCCAAGTATTGAAGTTAATTGAGCACAATACGATTAGTAAAGGGGAGGTTTTTTCTCCATTAATTAACAAAGTTTAACCAGTGGCCAACATACTTTTTGTAAGTGGTGGGAAAAGTACCCCATTCTAAAAGTAAAGATATCTTAATTAACAGAGAATGACTCAAGTAAAAGTGAAAGTCACCCTGTAAAAGTATAAAAGTATTTGGTTTTAAATATACTTAAGTATATATACAAAAGTAAATGTGATTTCTACAATGTACATAAGTATCCAAAGTAAAAGTATAAAAAATGTCTAATTTCTTATATAAAACAAACCAGATGGCATAATTTTATTTTTATTCATGGATAACCAGTGGCACACTCCAACAATCAGACAGCATTTATAAACAAAGCATGTTTGTTTAGTGAGTTGACAATCAGGATTACCAGGGATACAGTTGAAGTCGGAAGTTTACATACACCTTAGCCAAATACATTTAAACTCAGTTTTTCACAATTCCTGACATTTAATCCGAGTAAATATTCCCTGTCTTAGGTCAGTTAGGATCACCACTTTATTTTAAGATTGTGAAATATCAGAATAATAGTAGAGAGAATTATTTCTTTCAGATTTTATTTCATTCATCACATTCCCAGTGGGTCAGAAGTTTACATACACCTAATTAGTATTTGGTAGCATTGCCTTTCAATTGTTTAACTTGGGTCAAATGTTTCAGGTAGCCTTCCACAAGCTCCCCACAATAAATTGGGTGAATTTTGGCCCATTTCTCCTGACAGAGCTGGTGTAACTGAGTCAGGTTTGTAGGCCTTGCTCGCAGTCACCTTTTCAGGTCAGGGCTTTGTGATGGTCACTCCAATACCTTGACTTTGTTGTCCTTAAGCCATTTTGCCACAACTTTGGAAGTATGCTTGGGTCATTGTCCATTTGGAAGACCCATTTGTGACCAAGCTTTAACTGATGTCTTGAGATATTGCTTCAACATATCCACATAATTTTCCTGCCTCGTGATGCCATCTATTTTGTGAAGTGCACCAGTCCCTCCTGCAGCAAAGCACCCCCACAACATGATGCTGCCACCCGCGTGCCTCAAGGATGGGATGGTGTTCTTCGGCTTGCAAGCCTCCCCCTTTTTCCTCCAAACATTACGATGATCATTATGGCCAAACAGTTCTATTTTTGTTTCATCAGACCGGAGGACATTTCTCCATAAAGTACAATCTTTGTCCCCATGTGCAGTTGCAAACCGTAGTCTGGCTTTTTTATGGTGGTTTTGGAGTAGTGGCTTCTTCCTTGCTGAGCGGCCTTTCAGGTTATGTCGATATAGGACTCATTTTACTGTGGATATAGATACTTTTGTACCTGTTTCCTCCAGCATCTTCACAAGGTCCTTTGCTGTTGTTCTGGGATTGATTTGCACTTTTCACACCAAAGTACGTTCATCTCTAGGAGACAGAACGCGTCTCCTTCCTGAGCGGTATGACTGCTGCGTGGGCCCATAGTGTTTATGCTTGCGTACTGTTGTTTGTATAGATGAACGTGGTACCTTCAGGCGTTTGGAAATTGCTCCCAAGGATGAACCAGACTTGTGGAAGTCTACTTTTTTTTCTGAGGTCTTGGCTGACTTCTTTTGATTTTCCCTTGATGTCAAGCAAAGAGGCACTGCGTTTGAAGGTAGGCCTTGAAATACAACCACAGGTACACCTCCAATTGACTCAAATTAAGTCAATTTGCGTATCAGATGCTTCTAAAGTTATGACATCATTTTCTGGAATTTTCCAAGCTGTTTAAAGGCACCGTCAATTTAGCGTATGTAATCTTCTGACCCACTATGATACAGTGAATTATAAGTTAAATAATCTGTCTGTAAACAATTGTAGGAAAAATGACTTGTGTCATGCACAAAGTAGATGTCCTAACCGACTTGCCAAAACTATAATTTGTTAACAAGAAATTTGTAGAGTGGTTGAAAATGACTCCATCCCAAATGTATGTATACTTCCGACTTCAACTGTAAGTGTGTTAATTGGACCATTTCTGTCCTGCTACGCATTCAACATGTAACCAGTACTT
The DNA here is from genome assembly GCF_002021735.2 of Oncorhynchus kisutch. NCBI lineage: Eukaryota > Metazoa > Chordata > Actinopteri > Salmoniformes > Salmonidae > Oncorhynchus > Oncorhynchus kisutch. The sequence goes on from NC_034174.2 coordinate 52,846,047, forward strand.
TTGGGTGTTAGGGAAAATGTATAGAGTAAAAAGTAAATTATTTTCTTTAGGAGTGTAGTAAAGTAAAAGTAGTAAAAAATATAAATAGTAAAGTACAGATACCCCAAAAAACTACTTTAAAGTATTTTTACTAAAGTACTTTACTCCACTGCTTTTTGTGAATGAAAATCTTTTTTTTGTGTGCTGGACTTTCATAATTCACAGTAAGACCATTATAAAGTCTTCTAAATCATTCTATGAACAGACATCATGAGTTACCATGAATCAATGTATTGTTTGTATAATAGTTTGTAACAATAATGATATCAGAACAATGCTGCAATTCAGTAGCCTACCTATTTCTGTTTTTGATGGGTGAAATGTTATCTTTGACCTCACCCTATTTTCCCATGATTTGGGTTAGATGTTTTCTCAAATAAAAGATTGATATCATGTTATAACTCGTTCATGACTCTTTTATGAAACAAACATGATGTGTATGGTGTTGCATTGTACCTAATAGGGATTGGTGTTGATCTAAATATCCCAATACCTTTAGCAGAAATATATTACAATACCATCACATTTTAGTGATGATATTTAATTTTCCCATCACCATGCTTACAGAGGGCAACTTTATATCATTAGTTTACATAGCCTATTAGTCCACTACAGTTTTTCACCTCAAAAGGTTAAGAAGTGACATATGTATCCATTTTCGTTTTGGCATGGGAAAAGACACATTAAATGAACTAAGTGAAGCATAGGCCTACTTTATTAAAGTGCTGAGAAATGGCAAGTCAGTTCACTTTCCGATTAAAATTGCCAGTGTAATAGGATCATCAATAACCTATAAACTGTTTATAGAAGACTCACTAGTCACTAGTCCTAGACAGTATTTGTGAAAGGCAGAAGCAGCACCCTATTCACCATTGGACCCCAATTAGCCCTGGTGAAAAGTAGTGCACTCCCTATATAAGGAATTACATTTGGGATGCAGACTATATTGACCGCTTCTTGGGCTCTTAGCATATGGCCCTTCCTCAAAACGAGTTAACACCGTACTGTAAATGAGGAGGTAGTATGGGGCTCTGAAAACTGAATCAATACCAACCCTATCTGCCAACTATTCCAAAGAGCCTGACACAGACTAACTGTAAATCCCTGAGGGGTGAGAAGAGTGAGCTCTTAGTAGATCAGACAGAGAGAGGGCCTGTCCAAAATGGCACCCTATTCCTTATTGAGTGCGCTACTTTTGACCAGGGCCCTATAGAGCTCTGGTCAAAAGTAATACCCTACATATGGTCCATGAGCCAGACCCCCAAATTTGGGCTGTCAGACTCACTTGGGGTGATGTTTCATAGTGATCTTTTTGAAGGTTTATGTCCCTAGAGTTGGAAAATGTGTGATAGCAGTACAGCAATGGTAGCTTTGTGTGTGTTATCAGTATCACTCTTTTCATCCCTCCATCCCATTCACAAGCAATGTCATTATACAAGAATGTATTTCTCACTTATACCCTTTTAGCATTGGAAGGCTTAGATTCACAGCTATCCATCAGACACATTTTCAGAATGTACCTGTAGCAGAATGATAGCAGAATGATCTGTATAAATGTCTTTAAATAGGAAACCCTGCTACATTTCTAACTTCATTTTACAAGTGGTTCTGAAAGATCATGAAATTACCATTCAAATTATATGTAATATAACTAACTTTAAAAGCACCAGCTAAAACTATTGTTTAAAAGTTGCCCATAGTGTGCAATTGACATTAGAATGTTGGCAGCTTAGCCATGGAATTCCATGTAAAGGGGCAGCTATGTTTTTGGATTGTAACTTTGGTGAGAGAGGCACCAAATTGCACACTCACAGCTAGAACAGGGTTTAAAAAAGATTTGTAGATACAGGGCCATCACAGTATTCACACATTAAAGGGGAATGGAAACACTTTAGGAAGTCAATCAAAGCAAAGGCATGTATTCAATCCACTAATACTAAGCATGTGCATTTAACATAAAAACATCTCTATATTTATTATTTTGATCGTCAACAAGGTTAATTTGAGCTATGGTCAGCGCCATTTTAAATTGTCAAAGTAATGACTGACGCCATTGCGTTACTGGCAAGAATCAGCTAATTGTCTGTGGTATTGAGTTTTTGCGCAGAGTGAATCGATGTGAGTGAGGTTAGGTGCAGACATCGAAGGTGGCAACAACAAGAGGTAATTAAAATACGAAACTGTATAGCACCAGGCTGTAGGAATTGGCTCCAAAGAAATCCCTCGGTAAGCTACCATCGGCTGCCCAAGGACCCACAACTTTTGAAGAAGTGGCTCCATGTCCCGAAGAGGAAGGACGTGTCAGCTCGAGCTAGCAGGATCTGCAGCCAGCACTTCCCGGAGGAAGATTTCGAGATGAAAGGCACTTTCGATGCGGCAGCTGGGAGTTTCCGACTGGAAAGGAGTCATAGGCCAACTTTGAAGCTCTCTGCTTCCCCCTCAATTTTACATTTCGAAGGTTATGATGTAGGGCTTACCAACCGACCATCGTCAACATCGCTGACTTTGGTTTCGGAGTCAAGCAAAAGCCGAACTGAAAGGAGGAGTCAATGGAGCCTGAGGTAACGTTAACCGTTCATGAGTCATGACTGCTGTTGACTAGGCTAGCGTTAGACACTGGACAATCTTGTTGCAACTCTAGTTGAAGGTAACTAGCTAAATGCGTCTGAAGTGTTTTGTGTAACACCCCTCAGCAACTAACGTTAGAAAGTAACTCAAATGCAGCTAAAATTGCAACACAGTTTCTCTGTGTAGCCCTGTTATTAGGTAGCTACTGTAGCTAGCTCCCACCTCATATGGTCAAGTACTGTGGTACATTTTGTTGACAGTTTTGGTTTTTGAATGTTTTGTTAGCTAGACTGAAGTTGACATAGCTAATGTTTGCTGAAAAATAAATGCCCCTGTACTGGCTGTGTGTTGCCATAGCATACAAGACAGGTATCTTGTTAACGCCAACTGATATATTTGGGTTCAGTTGACTTAACAAAACGTTTGTTTCTTTTCAGGGTGACATCTTCATCCCTGAAAATCTTTTCATCCTGGAGGAGACTGTACAGGAGGAGGCACAAGCAAATCCATGTTATTTCTAAGGCTATTGTTTATTTCAAGACACAATAGGTCATCCCTGGATATACAATTGGCAATATACAGTATATGCAGTGATTCTTGAATAGACCTATAGCCTAATAGATGCCTTCATTGTTTTCTACCAACAGGAAAGAACGGTTAGTACCGCATGCCAAACTGACCCCCTGGGTGCCAGAGTGTTCCTGTGCTGCAGTGGAGGAGAGGTCCACCGGGACCATCACTAAAGAGCTCGGGGCCCAGCTAGATTGTGCTTACGACCATCAGTATACAACAGAGGCCTGCCCCTATACGCCACAGATGGAGCTGACGGAGAGTGAGAGTGAGATCAATGAAGACCAGAACTTGCTGTATGAACCTGAGAGCTCAGAATCACAGTCATTACAGTGCGAGCCAAAATATGCTATCGAAGAGTGTGTGCAAGATCCGAAATACATAGTCTATTATAGCAAGCTGAAGGAGTTGTTCAATGTCTGCCATGAGCCATGATGTCGAGCTGGTGTCATCAGTTCATCCCCGAAAAGAAATGGTTTTGCCATCACCATGGAGACAGTGTGTCGTGGGCCACAGGAGGAAGTGGGAGTCCCAGACCAGAGTGGGGAAGTTGTTTGCGAGGAATCTGTTGTTGCCATCAGTGGTCTTCCTTACTAAGTCACCTCCTAAGCCTGGTGTCCATGTCACTGCGACAGTTCGCAAACCAACAGTGCATCTACATTGTGCCAGAGGATAACTACACGTGGACACAGCACACGGAGGCCAATTAATTACATAAAAATCATACAATGTGATTTCCTGGATTTTTGTTTTAGATTCCGTCTCTCACAGTTGAAGTGTACCCAATGATAAAAATTACAGACCTCTACATGCTTTGTAAGTAGGAAAACCTGCAAAATCGGCAGTGTATCAAATACTTGTTCTCCCCACTGTAGGTACCTTTTTAGGATAATACAATCATTATTACTAACAGTCCCATGGATGCAGTATTGAAACCCTGGCCACTGACAGGCATCCAAGTGTGAGGGTGCATTTGAGGGGCTCACATGCTGATACCTGGCATGAGTATGACCTGTGGCACATTGCCAAAGGTGTGAGGAAACAGCTGGTGTTCATCGGGAAGCCAGAGGTACTGTCATATATAAAATCAGAACTATATGATTATGAAGTCAGTGACTCAGGGGTCTCATTTATTCCCTGCATGTCAGGTACTGCCATGGGTGTACCACACACACACACACACACACACACCTGAAGAAGAGGGAACGCGACCCTGGATGAACATATCGTTAGCATATCGTACTGCAACATTTTGAGTAAATTAATAAGCACATTTTTTTGGTGCATCCCTATGTGAATAACTACAACCAATTATTTGAAATAAAATCAGACAGTAGAACTCGTGTGTTCAGACAGTAGAACTCACTAGAAGTAGAACTCGAGAGTGTACATGCCCTGTACACTAAATACGTGGCCAAGAGGAACAAGTTTGGCCAGTTGAGGATGATCGCAAACTCCAAGTGGCTGCCTTGGACCACAATTATTCAGTGGACAGACAGCAGGCTACAACAAAAGAGGGAGTGCTGCGTTTCAGGCAACAGTTCTCCAAGGCTTCCAGGGCGTTTGTGGTGAAACCCATCAAGGAGGAGAAGACATGGTGTTTCCCTTCTGAGCTCCTACGTGGCATCGTTGACCGCGGTGCTAATGGTAAGTGCATTATATTATGTCAAATGTAGACATATAGAGAGAAATGACCTAAAATGATTTGTGTAACTTATATCTGTCTCTAGGACCATCCCAGCGGACTCTCCTGAGTGCCCAAAGAGAGAGAGTGGCGGTCACTTTGGGGGAGCGGGATGGTGTTTCCCGAAATTGGAGAAGGAGCAGGCCGTTCAACAGCAAATTCAAAGATACACACATCCATAAAGGGAATCGGAGTGGAATTGTTTTTCCACTGATTTTCTTTTACCCGTTTCAATGGACGTGCAACCTTGTGCCAGACCTGCTGTTTCGACTCTCTCCTTCTCTCCCGGACCTGCTGTCTCGATCTATGAATGCGCAGCTATGAAAAGCCAACTGACATTTGCTCCTGAGGTGTTGAACTGTGACACCCTCTATAACCACTGTGGTTATTATTTTGATGTAAAAAGGGCTTTTGTAAAATACGATTGATTGATTGTTTGCATGGCTACATGCTGTGTATTCACTAACTGTCTGAGTGATGTGACATTTTTTGAGTATCTGTAACATATGTTGGTGTGTATTTAATCTGTAACTTAACTTAAAGTGGCAATCAGCAGTAGAAACAATAACAAAGTGTCCTTCCTGCTCCTCTTCCGGTAAAAAGCTGAGGGATGGAGCTGGAGAAATGTAACTAGGGCTGGGTGATATATTTGAGTTTGTTTTAGCACGATATGGAAAATGCCTTTTATCACAAGAATCAAGGTTCTGTTTTTTAATTTTTTTATGTTTTATTTCACCTTTATTTAACTGCAACCTGGCCAAGATAAAGCAAAGCAGTTCGACACATACAACAACACAGTTACACATGCAGTAAAACAAATACAGTCAATAATACAGTAGAAAAATAAGTTTACATACAATATGAGCAAATGAGGTGAGATAATGGAGGTAAAGGCAATAAATAGGCCATTGTGGCGAAGTAAATACAATATAGCAATTAAAACACTGGAATGGTAGATTTGACAGTAAATGAGTGTGCAAAGTAGAAATACCGGGGTGCAAAGGAGCTAAATAAATACAGTAGGGAAGAGGTCATTGTTTGGGGTAAATTATAGATGGGCTATGTACAGGTGCAGTAATCTGAGCTGCTCTGACAGCTGGTGCTTAAAGCTAGTGAGTGTTTCCAGTTTCAGAGATGTTTGTAGTTCGTTCCAGTCATTGGCAGCAGAGAACTGGAAGGAGAGGCGGCCAAAGGAGGAATTGGCTTTGGGGGTGACAAGTGAGATATACCTGCTGGAATGCGTGCTACGAGTAGGTGCAGCTATGGGTGACCAGCGAGCAGAGATAAGGCGGGACTTTACCTAGTAGGGTCTTGTAAGGAGGCCACGGAAGGACCTAGTGGGTTTGGCGACGAGTATGAAGCGAGGGCCAGCCAACGAGACCGTACAGGTCGCAGTGGTGGGTAGTATATGGGGCTTTGGTGACAAAACAGATGGCACTGTGATAGACTGCATCCAATTTGTTGAGTATGGTGTTGGAGGCTATTTTGTAAATGAGATCGCCAAAGTCGAGGATTGGTAAGATGGTCAGTTTTACGAGGATATGTTTGGCAGCATGAGTGAAGGATGCTTTGTTGCAAAATAGGAAGCCAATTCTAGATTTATCTTTGGATTGGATATGTTTGATGTGAGTCTGGAAGGAGAGTTTACAGTCTAACCAGACACCTAGGTATTTGTAGTTGTCCACATATTCTAAGTCAGAACCGTCCAAAGTAGTGATGCTGGACGGGCGGGCAGGTGCAGGCAGCGATCAGTTGAAGAGCATGCATTTAGTTTTACTTGTATTTAAGAGCAGTTGGAAGGAAGCCACGGAAGGAGAGTTGTAATGGCAATTAAGCTCGTCTGGAGGGTTGTTAACTCAGTGTCCAAAGAAGGGCCAGAAGTTTACAGAATGGTGTCGTCTGCGTAGAGGTGGATCAGAGACTCACCCGCAGCAAGAGCAACATCATTGATATATACAGAGAAGAGAGTTGGCCCAAGAATTGAACCCTGTGGCACCCCCATAGAGACTGCCAGAGGCCCGGACAACAGGCCCTCAGATTTGACACACTGAACTCTGTTGGAGAAGTAGTTGGTGAACCAGGCGAGGCAATCATTTGAGAAACCAAGGCTGTTGAGTCTTCCGATGGGGATGTGGTGATTGACAGAGTCGAAAGCCTTGGCCAGGTCAATGAATAGGGCTGCACAGTATTGTTTCTTATCTATGGCGGTTAAGATATCATTTAGAACCTTGAACGTGGCTGAGGTGCACCCATGACCAGCTCTGAAACCAGATTAAATAGCATAGAGGTTCTGTTATAATGTTGTGACATTTCACAAATGCAGCATCTCACGATCTCTTCTCTGTCAGCCCAATGTCGAATCATGTCCCAATTGCGTGACAACACGTGCACAGAGGTTATCCACCAATCACAACCCTAGACAGCCTTTCACAAATTGTAACCACTGCGGAGAAGTCTAGCGGCGGTAAGAGTTCCCGCCAAAATGGAAAGTGAGGAAGCCAGCTCAGCCTCTCTTGAGGATGAAATAATCCCCAAAAAGGGCAGCAATGTTTTTTCAGTAAAATGGAAGTGTTTCCGGTTTAAGAGGTCCAATGTTAAGCAAACGAATGCCCTGTGCAAAATGTGTCGAAAGGCAATTGCTACGAAAAGCAACGGCACAACCAACCTCTTCCATCACCTGCAACTGAAACACGCGGTGGAATGGGAGAAATGCATGAGATTCCAGTCCCTTCCCAAAACGTCTGCTTAAAGATAAACTACCATAGCCGCCTCCTTTTCAAACGTAATCCCTTATGACAAGAAAAGTGAGGTGGAAGGAGATAACGGATGCAGTGACCTATTACATAGTGAAAGATATGGTCCCAATTTTTACAGTAGAAAAGCCAAGCTTTAAAAATATGCTAGTTACAGTTGACCACAAATATCAGCTGCCAAGCCGCAAGTATTTCACGGAAGAAGCCCTGCCGCGATTATATACTGCTACCCACGAAAGAGTCTCAGAGAAGTTGGCTAGTGTTTCTTATTTTTCCACCATAGCCAATCTATGGTCAGGCAGAACGTCAGAGCCATACCTAAGTTTGACAGTCCACTACATAAATGAAGACTGGAAATTGCAAAATGTCCGTCTCCAGACGTCTTACTTCGCCGATGATCATACGGGTGAAGTAATAGTCCAGGGTCTCAAAGACTGGCATCGCGGAAGATGAGCGAAGACCGACAGATGTGCATGACAACTGACAGCGGGAGCAACATGATAAAAGCATTGCACTTGAACAACTGGACCCGCCTGCAGTGCTTTGGGCGCCATCGGTAAGTGTGACGTTGGATAATTAAAGTGCATACAAAAAAGTTATGTTCAGGCCAGCTGTAGGCTGATGTGTTAGTAGTTGTGTCGTTCTGACAATCCAATAGCACATAACCACAGGCTCTATTAATTATAACAAATTAACTAAATGTAATACAATTCAAAATTATTAAATAAATTACATATTCAAACAGCTAGCGGTCAAACATTCCTTAACAATAGACGTGTGGGAGGGGGGGGGGGGGGGGGTGGTGTTGGTTTGACAAGTCAACTGAATGCTGTTCTTGTCACATTATTGAAAATGCTGCCATTCTTAGAATCCTTTTTTCATTCTTTTCAGAGAATGGTGTGAAGGACCCACGACTTGACCGTGCCGTTGGGTTGTGCAAGAAGGTGATCAGCACCTTTTCCTTCAGCTGGAGGAAGAGGAGAGACTTGTCTGTAGCACAGGCTGAGCTCAGTCTACCCACTCACCAGCTCATCACAAAGTCCCCAACCAGGTGGGGGTCAAGACAGAAGATGATAGAACGAATCCTAGAACAAGAAAAGGCCATAGCCCGGGTCCTGGGCTCAGAGAAGAAAAGCAGGCACCTGGTGCCCAACTGTCAGGATATTGAAGTGTTGGAGTTGGTGAACAATGCCATAGGCCCACTACAACAAATTCACTGACGCTCTGTCTGGGGAGAACTACGATAGCATCTCCTACCTCAAGCCTGTGCTAAACCTGTTCAACAGCAGCCTCCTGCAGCCAGAGGAAGATGAGGGCACGCTCACAAAGAAAATCAAGAGTGCCACACTACAGTATCTCAACAACAAGTACGAAGCTCCTGCCAAAGTTGAACTTGAAATGGCCTCGCTGGTGGATCCCCGGTTCAGGACAACATATATAGCAGATGACAAGATTGAGAGCATCAAACAAAGAGCTGTTTTGGAGCTGAAGTCTGCTAGCTGAGGAAAGCACATGTCACCCTGGCACAACTGTGCGCCAAGAAGAAAGTAAACCTGTGTCTAAGAAAGGCAAGAAAACACTTGGAAGCTTCTTCAAGAAAACAGTGCTGTCTGGCCCACAGACCAAGACAAAGACCCACTTGAGTGGTGGAGGCTCCATTAGGCCAACTTCCCAAGACTGAGTAATATTGCAACAAAAAAAAAGTACCTGTGCATTCCTGCTACAAGTGCCCCTTCGAATAGGGTCTTTAGCACAGGTGGGAACTAGAGGTCGACCGATTAATCGGAATGGACGATTAATTAGGGCCGATTTCAAGTTGTCATAACAATCGGAAATAGGTATTTTTGGACACCGATTTGGGCGATTTTTTAAAAATTATTATTTTTAAATATTTTTTTGTTTTGTTTTTGCTTTTTTAAATATATTTTTTAACACTTTTATTTATCCTTTATTTAACTAGGCAAGTCAGTTAAGAACACATTCTTATTTTCAGTGACGGCCTAAGAACAGTGGGTTAACTGCCTTGTTCAGGGGCAGAACGACAGATTTTTACCTTGTCAGCTCGGGGATTCGAACGCTCTAACCACCTGCCTTACATTGCACTCCACGAGGAGCCTGCGTAGCAGGCTGACTACCTGTTACGTGAGGGCAGCAAGAAGCCAAGGTAAGTTGCTAGCTAGCATTAATCTTATCTAATAAAAAACAATCAATCTTAACATAATCACTAGTTAACTACACATGGTTGATGATATTACTAGTTTATCTAGCGTGTCCTGCGTTGCATATAATCGCAATTTCTCATCGAATCACTAAAACTTCTTACCTGGGAATGTTGAAGACTCATGTCAAAAGAAACCACCAGCTTTCATACAGTGCCTTGCTAAAGTATTCGGCCCCCTTGAACTTTGCGACCTTTTGCCACATTTCAGGCTTCAAACATAAAGATATAAAACTGTATTTTTTGTGAAGAATCAACAACAAGTGGGACACAATCATGAAGTGGAACGACATTTATTGGATATTTCAAACTTTTTTAACAAATCAAAAACTGAAAAATTGGGCGTGCAAAATTATTCAGCCCCCAAAGTTAATACTTTGTAGCGCCACCTTTTGCTGCGATTACAGCTGTAAGTCGCTTGGGGTATGTCTCTATCAGTTTTGCACATCGAGAGACTGAAATGTTTTCCCATTCCTCCTTGCAAAACAGCTCGAGCTCAGTGAGGTTGGATGGAGAGCATTTGTGAACAGCAGTTTTCAGTTCTTTCCACAGATTCTCGATTGGATTCAGGTCTGGACTTTGACTTGGCCATTCTAACACCTGGATATGTTTATTTTTGAACCATTCCATTGTAGATTTTGCTTTATGTTTTGGATCATTGTCTTGTTGGAAGACAAATCTCCGTCCCAGTCTCAGGTCTTTTGCAGACTCCATCAGGTTTTCTTCCAGAATGGTCCTGTATTTGGCTCCATCCATCTTCCCATCAATTTTAACCATCTTCCCTGTCCCTGCTGAAGAAAAGCAGGCCCAAACCATGATGCTGCCACCACCATGTTTGACAGTGGGGATGATGTGTTCAGGGTGATGAGCTGTGTTGCTTTTACGCCAAACATAACGTTTTGCATTGTTGCCAAAAAAGTTCAATTTTGGTTTCATCTGACCAGAGCACCTTCTTCCACATGTTTGGTGTGTCTCCCAGGTGGCTTGTGGCAAACTTTAAATGACACTTTTTATGGATATCTTTAAGAAATGGCTTTCTTCTTGCCACTCTTCCATAAAGGCCAGATTTGTGCAATATACGACTGATTGTTGTCCTATGGACAGAGTCTCCCACCTCAGCTGTAGATCTCTGCAGTTCATCCAGAGTGATCATGGGCCTCTTGGCTGCATCTCTGATCAGTCTTCTCCTTGTATGAGCTGAAAGTTTAGAGGGACGGCCAGGTCTTGGTAGATTTGCAGTGGTCTGATACTCCTTCCATTTCAATATTATCGCTTGCACAGTGCTCCTTGGGATGTTTAAAGCTTGGGTGTCACGCCCTGGTCTAAGTATTTTGTGTTTTTCTTCATGTATTGGGCTTATCGTTGTCTCTGATTGGGAACCATATTTAGGCAGCCATATTCTTTGAGTTTGTCGTGGGTGATTGTCCTTAGTGTCTTTGTTCCTGTCGCTGTGTTAGTTGACAAGTATAGGCTGTTTCGGTTTTCGTTACGTTTATTGTTTTTTGTGTTATTTCGTGTTTTACGTTTGTTTGATTAAACATGGATCGCAATCTACACGCTGCGTTTTGGTCCGACTCTCCTTCACCACACCTAGAAAACCGTAACATTGGGAAATCTTTTTGTATCCAAATCCGGCTTTAAACTTCTTCACAACAGTATCTCGGACCTGCCTGGTGTGTTCCTTGTTCTTCATGATGCTCTCTGCGCTTTTAACGGACCTCTGAGTCTATCACAGTGCAGGTGCATTTATAAGGAGACTTGATTACACACAGGTGGATTGTATTTATCATCATTAGTCATTTAGGTCAACATTGGATCATTCAGAGATCCTCACTGAACTTCTAGAGAGAGTTTGCTGCACTGAAAGTAAAGGGGCTGAATAATTTTGCACGCCCAATTTTTCAGTTTTTGATTTGTTAAAAAAGTTTGAAATATCCAATAAATGTCGTTCCACTTCATGATTGTGTCCCACTTGTTGTTGATTCTTCACAAAAAAATAAAGTTTTATATCTTTATGTTTGAAGCCTGAAATGTGGCAAAAGGTCGCAAAGTTCAAGGGGGCCGAATACTTTCGCAAGGCACTGTATGTTCTCATGTTCAGAGCAAGGAACTTAAACGTTAGCTTTTTTACATGGCACATATTGCACTTTTACTTTTTTCTCCAACACTTTGTTTTTGCATTATTTAAACCAAATTGTACATGTTTCATTATTTATTTGAGGCTAAATTGATATTATTGATGTATTATATTAAGTTAAATATTAAGTTAAGTTAAAATAAGTGTTAATTCAGTATTGTTGTAATTGTCATAATTACAAAAATTAAATTGGCCCGATTAATCGGTATCGGCCTGTTTTGGTCCTCCAATAATCGGTATCTGCGTTGAAAAATCATATTCGGTCGACCTCTAGTGGGAACATTGTCACATGGCCTGCCTCAAGCCAGAGTCAGTAGACAGGCTTGTGTCCTCGCCAGCAACTTGTAAAGAACAAAGTAAAGGAAGATATTTTGTTTGACAGAATTTTTATAATTTGGTTTATTATTGTGCTAAATCTTCTAGGGATACATTTTTTCATTCATTTTTTATTTGATTTGCATACAATGATGACAGCCTGCCAAGTTTGCACAAATAGGCCCTGAGGCCTGGTATATTTTCTTTATTTTAATAAGAAAATTTGGTTTAGAATTATGTCTTGTTCTTTTTTAATTTCTTTACAGAAAAACAAGACAAATCGGGATATTTATCGTGAATCGTCCAAGCCGCTGAAAAATATAGAGATATTACTTTGAGGCCATTTCACACAGCCCTAAATGTAACCACACTCAAATTCACAGACAGTTATAGATGTGAGGACTGACCATCCATGATATCAAAATTATAGTTTTGACCATGTTTTGAGGCTATATTGTGTTTATTTACATTTTCTTTGTTTACAAACGTTGAAGTGAAACAAGCTTATATTTGGGGTTCTGTTTCCACTACGATGTTCCCAGTTCGCTTTGAATAAAGGCGTCTGCATATATTATCAAATTCTCCTTTGACTCTGCCAGCCAGCTGTCCAGTGTAGTTACCATTCCTTTCCAATAGATGGCAGCCAAAGCTAGTTGAAGTCATTACTCTAACCACAGGGACTCGGCGGTTATTGCTCGTTAAAAGTTTTTATCTTCAAAGCAAGTTTATCTGGTTACGCTTCAACCTGTTGTTATAGTGGCCAAACCTACTGTCACGGACGTCCTCCTCTTCATCTGAAAAGGAGAGGCGAGAAGGATCGGAGGACCAAAATGCGGCGTGGTATGTGTTCATCATGAATTTTAATAAAGAAAACACTGAACACTGAAACACACTATACAAAAACAATAACCAAATAATGACCGTGAAGCTAATGAGAACTGTGCTGACACCAGCAATCAACATAGACAATCACCCACGAGCGTCCACCTACTAATAGTATTTTTACATAAGGCGCAGGTTTTAGACCTATGTCTTGACCTATTCTCCCTTCTGCCCATAGGGTGAACTGGCGATAAACAGCCAGCCTGTACGCTCTGCAAACAAAATCATAAGAAAAGGTAAGTCTGATACCGAAACTAAATCACCATTCATTTATAATGAGCACACTCCATTATTGGTTAGAATGAGATTTCATGAATTAATGATGCCGTCTGCTATTCGAACTCCGGTCGTCGAATCAGATGGTGAATGAGTTATCATCTCGCCAAACATAAGGTGACCAGATTTCTGAAATGGAAACCGGGGACATTTCCAGTTCGGCGGTCAATATATCATTAAAATATCCAATGTTATTATCTATGGGGGAAAAAATGGGGACAATTCCGGTTTCATTGTATTTAGTCTAACAGGCACACTGTGATAGACAGAGAAAACAACTATACTACAGAAACACTACAGACAAGACAGAACTGTCCGATCTGAACAGCCATTCAGTGGTCCTGTAGTCTGGGTAGAGTAAGAGCAGAAGAGAACATGAGAAAAATTGAAAAAACACAATAGTATATGTGAAATACTTAACAACATAATAAAGAAATAAGATGATGAGATTGGTAACTACATAATATACTTATACCAACCTAATCTGTATATTTCTCAGAAGAATGTGTTTTCTTCAGGATTGCTCTGTCTTTTTGCCAGCTTCTCAATGAACTCTTTGCAGGGGAGGTTGAATTTTGTCTTCACAATAAGCATGGCCTTGATGGTAGGACCAGTGAACCTATTTCTTGCTGCTGTCCATATATCATTCATTTGGGAGAACACTCTCTCGACTGGTGCATTACTTCCAGGTAAGTACATGACAACAGATGCTAATCTAGCCAGGTTAGTGTGTGGGATGTAATTCTCTTTGAAGTGGGTAACCACCGTGCTCCATCTCTGACTAAGTGGTGTCTCAGATGTTTTCCATTCTTCAAGCGATCCCCCCTTTAGGAACTCTTGCAGGCCAGCAACCTCGTCACACAATGCATCCTCATTGATGGTCACATTGGGGCATTTTTTCCTGCATTGTGCCTGCCTGCTGCCTAATGGATCTCTTCACGCAGAGGTTGCCTTTTTAAAAGGAGACCATGTAAATCTTTTAGATTATTTGTGTGCTTTCCCGATGGTTGCAAGTAGTTGCAAGTAGAGCATTTTTAACTTTGGTATGGACATTGACCCTCCCCAGCCTATTCAGTCCTCCAAAGTTGGTATTTGTGTTGTCGGCAGAGAATGTTTTCCAGGTTACATTGGTGAGTTCCAAACTTTTCTCTCCTGTCAGTGACGCAACAATGCCAAAATGGCGATTTACAGTTAGCTAGCATTCTAAATCCGAGTGTTTCCATTCCCCTTTAACCCCACAGAAACTTTTTCCAATAAATATAATTGTGGTATTCCCTAAAATATCTTAAAATGTTCATAGTGATGTATAATACACAACCAAATAAGCTAGGTGTGAAAGATATATAAAGATGGAAAATTATTCACAGAATTGTGGTAAGAATGTTCCCAACATTTCTGAAAATGTTATGATCAATATTTGCAACATTTCATCTTCAAACGTGTCAAATTGATATGTACATGTAAATAGTCATGGATGTGAGCTGATTAAAATGATAAACAATGTTAGTATCCTAGGTCACATCCATGACTATTCACATGCATATCGTATATATCATGTCTACTCCCACTCCCCCTCTTCGGCGCTCGACATCGGCAGGCTACTAACCACCGGTCCTGGCAACTCATCATTAAGCACACCTGGCAACCTTCATTACGCACACCTGCACCTCCTCATCAGGCACACCTGGACTTCATTACTTCCCTGAATACTTCCCCTTTATCTAGCACTTCTTTGTATCACCCATCAGGCAATATTGTTTCTGTGTTCATGTTCAGACTCTATGCTTGTTCTTGTATTTGCTCTATAGTCGGTCATATTAAACTCACCGACTGCACCTGCTTCCCTGACTCTCTGCATCTTCGTTACAGAATACTGCATCATCCAGGAGGCTCTCCAACAGGGTTTCATCTGCCCATCCACCTCCTCTGCGTCGGCAGGCTTCTTCTTCGTGGCCAAGAAGGAGGGTGGTCTACGTCCATGCATCGACTACAGAGGTTTCAATTCCATCACCACCAAGTACCACTCCCCGTTGGTGCCGGCCGCCATGAAACAGCTCCGCGGTACCTGTTTATTTGTATTTTTTTACTAACCTGGACCTGCGGAGTGCCTACAATCTTATCCGCATCCGTGAGGGGGATGAATGGAATATGGCCCTCAGCACGATGTCTGGGCACTACGTCGGTGTTCCAGGCATCCGTGAATGAGGCGTTCCGCGACATGCTTGGGTGTCAGGTGGTCGTGTATATCGACGACATCCTGATCTACTCGGCCACCTTTGAGGATCACATCTCCCAAGTCCAGGAAGTCCTGGAACATCTCCTGGAGAACCACCTGTACGTCAAGGCAGCGCAACGTGTCAGTTCCATCAGTCCTCTGTCTCCTTCCTGGGATACCGGATCAGCCCGCAGGGAGAGGTTATGGATGAAAGGAAGGTCGAGGCAATCAGCTCATGGCCAGTCCCAACCACCATAAAGGGACTACAACGGTTTTTAGGGTTAGCCATCTTCTACCACCGCTTCATTAAGATCTTCAGATCCATCGTCTCATCTCTCCTTAAGTATGGCCCCTATAAGTTGGACACCTAGGT
The DNA here is from genome assembly GCF_002021735.2 of Oncorhynchus kisutch. Classification (NCBI taxonomy): domain Eukaryota; kingdom Metazoa; phylum Chordata; class Actinopteri; order Salmoniformes; family Salmonidae; genus Oncorhynchus; species Oncorhynchus kisutch. Next base: position 52,862,077 of record NC_034174.2, read on the forward strand.
ATCACCCGCACCATTCAATCAACCTCTGCTAAGTACTGGTGGCCCACCTTGGCGCAGAATGTCGTTTGCTATGTCAACTCCTGCTCCGTTGTGCCTAAACCAAATTTCCTCGGCATGCTCCAGCAGGGAAAATCCTTCCCGTACCTCAGCGGCCTTGTTCTCATCTGTCCATTGATTTCATCACTGATCTCCCCTCTTCTGATGGTTACACTGCTATTGTGGTTGTTTTGGACAGATTCTCAAAATGTTGTTTTTATCCCGCTTTCTGGCCTCCCTACCGCTCTCCAGGTTGCTGAGGCACTGTTCCAGCAGGTCTTCCTGAACTATGGCCTCCCAGAGGACATTGTCTCCGACCATGGCCCCCAATTAACGTCATGAGTATGGAGAGCCTTCACGGAGAAGCTGGGGGTCACGGTCAGCCTCACTTCCGGGTACTGGCCTCAGTCCAACGGGCAGGCGGAGTGGATGAACCAGGAGCTGGCGAGTTTCCTTAGGAGTCACTGACAGAAACGGCAGGGAGAGTGGGCCCGACTCCTTTGCTGGGCGGAGAACACCCAGAATTCACTTCATCACTCCTCCACCGGGCTGTGTCCCTTCCAGCGCGTCCTGGGGTACCAGCTGACCCTGACTCCGTGGACGCCAAGCCAGACCGCCGCTCCTGCGGTGGAAGAGTGGTTTGGAATGCACAGGACAAAGATTTAAGATCAAGGGCCTGATTACCTGCATGTCCACCAATGTTATTTACATGTTGAAATGTCCTTGTGGTCTATCTTACATAGGGAAAAGCCATAGAAGCCTTAAGACACAGATCAGTGAGCAACGCAGCAATATATGGACAGGTGAGACAACAAATCTGGTTGTTGCTCATTTTGTACAAGCTGGACATCATATTAGTTCTCTGAGATACATTGGAATAGAAGTGGTCAAGATGTCATGCAGGGGAGGGAACATTGAGAGGCAACTTCTTCAAAGGGAATATTTCTGGACCCACAGGCTCAAACACTGTCTCCTCTTGGCCTTAACGAGGAGTTTGACTTGAAACCATTTTTATTGTCCTAATTGAATATTGTATGTATATTACTGTAAATATTGATCACATTCCCTGTGTATGATCATATATTTTGATATTTTGATACATTGAATGTTAATATTGTGAAAGTGTTATACTACCTTTTTTTAACCTCCTGTTTCAGGAAGTGATGTCATTGAGTACTCCCCCTGTGTGTACATATGGATGCCTGATGAAAACCTCAGGGTCAAAACGTTGTTGTAAACAAATATCACCTGGGAACATGAGCAGCAGTGGGCTCCGTTTTCCTTTCTGTTTTCCATGGTTTGGAACGCTGAGGCGCCCCCAGAATGAGCAGGCAGACCACCACTGCAGTGAGGCTCCAGTGTTCCGTACGAGGTGATCACCACTGGCTCTCCACCAGTAATCTCCCGCTCTGCTGGAAGCCGAGCCCCCGGGTTTGTGGGGCCATTCCATTGTATCACCCATCAGGCAGTATTGTTTCTGTGTGTTCGGACGCTACGCTCGTTCTTGTACTCGCTCTGTGTTTGTTCATCTTAAACTCACCGACTTCACCTGCTTCCTGTGTCTTTGTTACAATTTCACATATTTGAAGATTTAAATATGGCAAGTTATTGATCATAACATCTTCAGAAATCAGTGATTTGGGCACATTCTTACCACAATTCTATCAATAATCTATCATCTTTACATATTTGGCTCATTTTGTTGTATTATATCACCAGGAACAACTTAATGTCTTTGGGCATACTATTATATTTCATACAGGTATGGTCAGGCGAAGTTGTCCAATAAGTCCCCATTAAGTTTAGTGGCCATATAAGAAAAAGGCTCCTGTGGGGTTAATGCGTGAATTCTGGGCCTGTATCTATAAATCTTTTTAGACCCATATTCTAGCTGTGTGTGTGTTAAAAAAAACAAAAAACAGATTCTAATAATTAGCAGGTTGATAAACTCAATCAGGTTAGTTCCAACTGGGGTTGGATTGAAAACCTACTGGAGGGTAGCTCTCCAGGAACGGTGTTGGAGAGCCCTGGGATAGAAGGAGGAAAGAGAGTCATATAACACACAGACAGCTACCACTGCTGCACTACTTTCACACATTTTCCAACTAGGGACATAGACCTTCAAAAATCACTATGAAACACTGTCACCCCTAGTGAGCCCGACCGACCCGTAGTCTGATATCCAAAAGTAACTTAAATTAATCTGTTAAAGAACTGTATATGGACAGACAGACAGACAGACAGACAGACAGACACAGACACAGACACAGACACAGACACAGACACAGACAGACAGACAGACAGACAGACAGACAGACAGACAGACAGACAGACAGACAGACAGACAGACAGACAGACAGACAGACAGACAGACAGACAGACAGACAGACAGACAGACAGACAGACAGACAGACAGACAGACAGACAGACAGACAGACAGACAGACAGACAGACAGACAGACAGACAGACAGACAGACAGACAGACAGACAGACAGACAGACAGACAGACAGACAGACAGACAGACAGACAGACAGACAGACAGACAGACAGAGGTGGGTGGATAGATAGTAAGTCAAAGTGTGTTTAAAGTTGGATCCCAGAATAACATTCCCAAGTCTGACAATACAATGTATTGCTGCAGCTTTGATTTAAGTGTAAAATATAATTTGTTATTTCAAAGGCCTTGTGCGAGGTTCAATATATTGACTGATATGATAGTCAGACACAAGTACCATTTTTAAAGTGAAGGCTTCCAAGTCACTGCAACAAGATTGACTTTAGTATTTATGATGTATTCATGTTTAAGGCTCTTGGTGTCTATGTGGAAATTGTGAATCTAAGCTTTCCAATGATATATGGTTAAACGGTATAAGTTACCAATTACCTGTTGTATACTGACATTTTTTGTCATGGGGTAATATTTTTATTGTAAACAATGAATGGGATAGACGAATGAAAGAAAGAGTGATAACACACAGAAAGCTACCATAGCTGCACTGCTATCACACATTTTCCAACTCTAGGGACATAGACCTTCAAAGAAATCACTATGAGACATTGTCACCCCAAGTGAGCCCGACCGACACACCCCTGGCTCGTGGACTAATTGGGAATAGGGTGCTATTTGGAATGCAACCAGACAGTTGCGAGAAGGGAGCTTGTCGGAGTCTGTCAAGCTATGTAGGTTAGCTGTGAATGCACCGCTGCACTGTATCTGCTACAAGGCAGCACAGCAGTTACTGTACCCCTATTTAGAATGAGTGGCCCTCAACCTGTATGCATGGCCCTCTCTCTCTCTAGGTTATGTCCTTTTTGTACTGCAACTCCCCTGACAAGGATACAGGGAGGAAGTACACTAATGGAGTCCCTTCCAAATGTATGTAGTCTACCTTTAACACATGATGATGCACAGAGGAAAGAGGTGGCCCCAAGGGACACGAACTGCAATACAACGTGTGTGTGTGTGGAATACATTTTCTAATATTTTCTATTCAGGTGTGCTTGTACTAATAATAGTTTTTGGAGAGTTTATACTGTTATGTTGCAAATACCAAAATGAAAAGTAACTAAGAAACGAATTGTACTAATAATAGTTTTTGGAGAGTTTATACTGTTATGTTGCAAATACCAAAATGAAAAGTAACTAAGAAACTAAGAAGAAGTTGTAAATGGAGCTGTTCGATCATCTTTCTTTGTTTCCCAAACCTTTGTTACCCTCTAGTGGTCAAACCTATCTATTGCATGTGACTTCTTGTGAACTTTCAGGTCTCTTCACATAAGAATGTTATGTCTGCTCATCCTGGGGTGACACTAATGTGACACATAAGAAATGCCGATACAGAAGAGTGTATGGTGAAGTCTCCCAACTAATGGTTAGGATTGGGGGAGAGGAAGCTGATCCTAGACCTGTACCTAAGGGAAACTTCACCCCGGAGCAATACGGAGCAGTACATGAAAAACAGGAAAAGCTAAATGTGACACAAACATATCGGTTTCCGAAATCTAGTTACATGATTGGGATAATGTAGCAATGTGGGATGACCTCTGACCTCAGCTATAACTATAATACTTTACAATACTTTAATACTTTTCAATACTGCTACTGTATACTGTAACTACAATACTTTATTTAAGACTGAAATGGGAGAAAGATTAGAGGATATGTGGAAAAGGGGAAGTCACTCATAAGCGGAAATCGAAGTCCCACCACTGGGGGGCATATGTAGTCTGGAGTCGGATCTAGGATCAGTTTATCCTTTTAGATCATAATGAATTACATTATATGGACTGGGGGACCTGATCCTAGATCAGCACTCCTACTCTGAGACGATTTATAAATACGGGCCCTGTTGTCTGTGTGAACTCGTGTTCAATGCCATCTATCCCTAGCTTTGTTATGGTGTAACATATTCATATGATACAAAGCCAAGCCACATAAATGCCACCAGCACCCTTTGTACCCCAACCCCCCACCCCATGCACCATAGGATTAAGTGTTTACCTCAATAGTGTCTTGAGTACAGCATTTCCAGACAGATGTCCATTTCAATATACTTTCAATACCCCCCCCCCCCCCCCCCCCCCCCACACACACACACACAAACACATGAAATCCAAACACAGACATGTACACTTAGGCTGATATCCAAAGGTTACTTAAATTAATCTGTTAAAGATGTCTAGATAGATAGCAAGACAGACAAACAGACATTGATTGATTGTTCAATTGAGTAAGTGATGTGTTTAAAGTTGGATCCCAGAATAACATTCCCAGGTCTGACAATATAATGTATTGCTACCACTCTGATATGTGTTAAAACACTGTAAATTTTAAAGGCCTTGACCGAGGTCAAAATACACTGACGGAAATGATAGTCACAGACACAAGCACTGTTATTAAAATGAAGGCTTCCAAGTCACTGCAACAAGAATGACTTTAGTATTTATGATGTATTCATGTTACACACTTTCGGTATCAGAGGTGATATCTATGCGGACAACGCTGCTTGATTTGAGTGGCACACATAACAATGGGCACAATTCTGAAAAATTCTTTGACCATATGACCTAGTCTTCATACATCTGTCATGCTGTTGCTCCTTTGTAATTTGTACGGCAGGTGGCCACCCCAAGCCATTCTAAAGGATACAATTTAATATTCTTAAAAGCTACACTGAATGGAACACCATGGGTTCATATAAGACTCAACAAAGGCCCATGAGCGTAGTTACAAACACACACTTGAGGGTTAACCGTATAAATCCACACAAACCCAAAATAACCCACACACATACACGCACACACTCGCGTGTAGTTCCAAACATTTACAATGGAGCCAGCACACACTAATGCATTTGCACACAGGTATACACCAAAGTGAGCACACGCAGCTATATATATAAGCACATAATCATCTTCCGGATGTTTAAACTTTGCATAGATGCAGATGATTCTGATTTGTGTGTGTGTGTATGTGTGTGTGTGTGTGTGTGTGTGTGTGTGTGTGTGTGTGTGTGTGTGTGTGTGTGTGTGTGTGTGTGTGTGTGTGTGTGTGTGTGTGTGTGTGTGTGTGTGTGTGTGTGTGTGTGTTTGTATGTGTGTGTGTACAGTACCTTCAGAAGATATTCACAACCCTTGACTTTTTCCACATTTTGTTGTGTAGCAGAGTGGGATTCAAATGGATTTAATTTTCATTTTTGTCAACGATCTACAGAAAGTAATCTGTAATGTCAAAGTGGAATAAAAATTCAAACATTTGTAAAAAATGAAGGAAAAATAAAACACTCATGTATCTTCATTAAATACTATTCAACCCCCTGAGAACACATGTTAGAATCACTTGGATTGTACAATATTTGCATATTATTCTTAAAAGAAATATTCAAGCTCTGTCAAGTAGGCTGTCATTGCTAGACAGCCATTTTCAAATCTTGCCATAGATTTTCAAGCTGATTTAAGTCAAGACTGTACATAGGCCACTCATGAACATACAATGTCATCTTAGTAACCAATTCCAGTGTATATTTGGCCTTGTGTTTTAGGTTATTGTCCTGCTGAAAGGTGAATTTGTCTCCCAGTGTCAGTTTGAAAGCCGACTGAACCACGTTTTCCTCTAGGATTTTGCCTGTGCTTAGCTCTATTCCGTTTATTTTTATTCCCCCAAAATCTCCCTAGTCCTTGCCAATGACAAGCATGGGGCAGGGAAGCCTAGTGGTTAGAGCATTGGACTAGTAACCGAAAGGTTGCAAGTTCATATCCCTGAGCTGACAAGGTACAAATCTGTCATTCTGCCCCTGAACAGGCAGTTAACCCACTAGGCCGTCATTGAAAATAAGAATTTGTTCTTAACTGACTTGCACAGTAAAATAAAAAATAACCATATTATGATGCAGCCATCACCATGCTTGAAAATATGAAAAATTGGTACACATGGATGTGTTGTGTTGGATTTGCCTCAAACATAACGCTTTGTATTCGGTCCATAAAGTTCATTTCTTTGTGGTTTTACTGTTTTATTGCAAACAGGATGCATGTTTTAGAATATATTTATTCTGTATAGGCTTCCTTATATTCATTTAGGTCAATTTATTGGGATATTTCAAAAATCGTTAAGTGGTCAAATTTCAAAGAAAATTTAGATAATATTCCCCCCCAAATATTCTAACAATAAATAAGCGATAATCTAACTTAAGTTAATCAAATCAACAAAAATAAAATCACAAAAAACTATTACCAAAAACAAACAAAAAATTAATTCAATCAAATATCATGTAACAATCATCAATCCTTCAATTTGTTAGTCAGTCAGCTATGGTTGGTCAGGTAGAGTTGTTGACGGTGTGTTTGTGTCTTTGTGTTGGGGAGGGGAAGCGGTAGCTGGCAGTTGCTGGATGAAGGTAGCAGTTAAGATTGGTCGGTGCTGTGTCCAGGATTGGTGCTGGTGTTGGGGCTGGGACCGGGACCGGGAAAATCTGCTCGCTCCCGGCGTAGGTTGGTCTCTTTGGTCCTTCGTCCTCGTCTCTGGTTCTGGTGGGGGGGGGGGGGGGGTGATGCTGTCTGGGGTCCTTCCAGTCCTTCAGGCGTTACCAGCTTTTGCTGCTGGACCAGAAAGGCAGCGCCAGCCGCGGTCAAGCCACTGTTACTGTTGCTGCCTCCTGGTCCGTCCAAAGAAAAGGGTAGAAGAGAGAGATTAGCGAGAGTAGAGAAGGGGACACAACCCTCGAAAATCTCCAACACGCAGGGTTGTGAGTAATGAATAGGAACTGGTCTGTCATTTAGGTTAGCATTTAGGTTAGCATTGTGGAGTAACTACAATGTTGTTGATCCAGTTTCCTTAAACTCTGTAACTGTCACCCATGGTCTCATGGTGAAATCCCTGAGAGGTTTCATTCCTCTCTGGCAACTGAGTTAGGAAGGATGTCTGTATCGTTGTAGTGACTGGGTGGGTTGATACACCATCTAAAATGTTATTATTAACTTCAACATGCTCAAAGGGATATTCAATGTCTGCTGTTTTTTCTTGATTTAAAAAAAATCTGCCAATAGGTGACCATCTTTGCGAGACATTGTAAAACCTCCCTGATCTTTGTGGTTGAATCTGTGTTTGATTTTCACGGCTCGACTAAGGGGTCTTACAAATAATTGTATATGCGGGTTACAGAGATGAGGTAGTCGTTCAACAATCGTGTTAAACACTATTATTGCACACAGAGTCCATGCCACTTATGAAGCACATTTTTACTCCTGAATTGACTTAGGCTTGCCATAATGAAGGGGTTGAATACTTAATGACTCAAGACATTTCAGCTCTTCATTTTAAATGAATTAATAAAATAACATAATTCCGCTTTGACATTATGGGGTATTGGTGTAGGTCAGTGATACAAAATCCCCATTTAATTAATTTTCAATTCAGGCTGTAATAACAAAATGTGTAAAAAGTAAAGGGGTGTGAATACTTTCTGAAGTCACTATATGTGTGTATGCATATACAAACATAACATACGCATTCACAAATACAAACACAATCCTCCCCTCAAAAAAACAGACACGTAACTACAATCAGCCACAATCTAAACCATGTCTCAACTCCCTGAAGACGGCCTCAACTCCCTGAAGACGGTCTCAACTCCCTGAAGACGGTGGTGGTGGAGTGGTGGACAGTTGGGGATGGTCTGCTGATTAATTTAAACTCCCCCCTCCATCTCGACCCCCTTCCCCCTCTCCAGATCTGCAGAGCTGCTGCCATATGGGCCAGTGTGTCTGTCTGAGTGGACGGCTGGCAGCCTGGCCTGCTACCCCAAGCAGCTTGTCAAGGGGGTGGTGGGGGGAGGGATGGAGGTTGGGCTCTGCCACCCTGATTGAGACAAGGTTACGTGGCCCAGGGCCCTGACTGTTAGCCTGGTGTGTGTGTGTGTGAGAGAGAGAGGGAGAGAGAGAACATCCATCTTCCCACACCCTAGTTAGTTGGCAACAGCTGGTTTCAGATGAACGCAGTGTGCATATAGTACTTTACATTGCAATGCCTTTTAATAAGTTGGGGTGGATAGGTTAGGGCGACTCACTCCATCCATTAACCAATATGCATCCCCCACCTGGAATATACAGTACCACAGACAGAGGTGACTCGAGCCATGAGTGAGACTTTGGATGGCAATGAGGGGTCAAGGGAGAGTTCGAGGTCAGGGAGGCTGCACCTGAGACCTGTGCGCCTTCTGCCCTATAGCTCTGTCCTCTATTGTCCCCTCGGCGTTCGATGCGCTCATTATTTACTGTCGCCCTTTTCTCCCTGAATAATGTAAAGGTATAGATGCATGAGGACAGAGGGAGGATCTACATAATGGGCTATCTCTCTCTCTCTCCATCTGGCCCATGGATGTTGTAATCCACACTGTCTGTCTGTCTGTCTGTCTGTCTGTCTGTCTGTCTGTCTGTCTGTCTGTCTGTCTGTCTGTCTGTCTGTCTGTCTGTCTGTCTGTCTGTCTGTCTGTCTGTCTGTCTGTCTGTCTGTCTGTCTGTCTGTCTGTCTGTCTGTCTGTCTGTCTGTCTGTCTGGGGTTCCTCCCCTGCTCTCCCCCCTACGCTTAACCCCACGCATGATATGGATGCCCTCTCTACTGTCTCATATTTGATTGATGGGGTAGTACTAGCGGGATTTGGAGCATGTGTGTATTGAGGTTGTGTGTGTGTGTGTGTGTGTGCGCGTGCATGCGTGCGGTTTGAGGGGTGGTGGTGTACATGTGTGTGTCAAGACTGATGGTGTGCGTGTCTGTGTGTGTGCGCGTTGAGGGTGATGGCTGTGCTAATTCTAGAGAATTAACACGGCGTCTGCCGCATGACCCCTCTGACACGACCGTTTCCTGAGCTCAGCTGATACGCGTGCCGCTGTGTGGGATCAACATGCGGAGGACAACAAAAAAAGAGGTGGGGGGGGGGGACAAGTGGACAGCAGGCACAGAGTTGATGAATGACGACCACAGCGACCAAGAGAACCGCGACCCGTCTTGCTGGCCCCCCAAACCCACCAAACCATGGCCTTGGCCCTAACCCCACCTGACCCAAATTCGTCCCCGGGTCAGGT